>NC_137790.1:70076703-70424203 GCF_963383645.1 Muscardinus avellanarius | reverse complement strand
CTCACCCTGATGGCTGTTGTAGAAGCTGTTCCCAGCCCAACCTTCCTGGGAACCTGTCAGTAGGCTCTGGGGTGATCAGGCTGGAGGCTTTCCTAAAGACCCACACTTGGTCTATGAGCTGCTATCACCCCACCATCCCTGACCATGGGACACACTCCTGACTTCTCTTCATTTAGGCTAGTCCTAACTAAGGCCAATTCCTAGGAAATCAATTCCTTGGAAGCCAGACTGAGAATAATCATTTCTCAGATTGGTGAGCTGGTCTGAAGGCTGTGGAATTTACCAGACTTTGGAGCCAGACACCAAGACACAAGGAGCTCTGAACCCAGGCCTTTCTTCCAATACTCTTATGGGCTTTAGGCAAAAGACCTGACCCTTCTAGCCTCAGCTTCCTCGTCCATGGACTGGATCCCTGAGCTAAGCCTTGGAGCTAAAATGAGACCATGCATATAGAGCAGCTGATGTAGGACTGTCACTGGAGGCACCATAGGGTAAGTAGATACTTTCTTATGCTTGGAGAATGGTAGATACTGGTGTAATGGTTTGGGATGTCACCATGGGTTCTTGTTCTGAGCTAATTTAGAAAAAATAGATCTACACTGCTGCAAGCTTAAGCAAAGTTTTATTATTACAAAGGTAGAAAGAAGAGACAGAACAATCAAAGCACTATGTCAGAGGTGACACAGTGAAGTGCCCTGAAAGCAAGACACTGAAGTCTCTGAACACATAACATTTTTTAATAAGAATTCATTATCTCCTTCCTCCCATCCTGCTTATCCAACGTCCTCTTTTCCCAACAAAAGTAGGTGCAGGCCCACCAGTTATCTCTGCTGCTTAAACCTTTTCTGTTACCCTTCTTTGTTCATTCTCATAGGGACAGACAGGTCTGACATCACTGATCAAAATGTGTTAATTTGCCGGAC
This sequence comes from Muscardinus avellanarius, assembly GCF_963383645.1. Classification (NCBI taxonomy): domain Eukaryota; kingdom Metazoa; phylum Chordata; class Mammalia; order Rodentia; family Gliridae; genus Muscardinus; species Muscardinus avellanarius. The sequence goes on along the minus strand of NC_137790.1, from coordinate 70,423,280 downwards.
GTAGCGGCACACGACTGAGACAGAAGGATCGCGATTCACGGACAGCCTCAGCTACTTAGTGAGGCCCTTTGCAACTCAATGAGACCCTCTTTCAAAGTAAAGAATAAAAAAATAGGACTGTGGGTGTCACTCGGAGATAGAATGCCCCTGGGTTCCATCCCCATTACCACACACAAAAAAATGCGTTAACTTGGTTAGCAAGGTTAGGGACTAAATGGAATATGCCCACTTTGGTTTTGGCTTCTTTTTTAAGCTTAAAGCATGCATTGTCTCCCTGTGTCCTTGGTGAGCTCTATAGCTTTTCCTTATCTCTGTCTGCTAGAAGTTACTATGTTGAAAATTGTTTTATAATAAAGGAAAGAAAGACACCAGAATAGAGTCTTTTAAAGTATAGAAGATTTGGCCGGGCGTGGTGGCGCACACCTGTAATCCCCGCACTTGGGAGGCAGAGACAGGAGGATAGCGCAGGTTCGAAGCCAGCCGCGTGCGCTGGCTTAGGAGATCCTGTTTCCAAATAAAAATATAAAATAGGTATGGGAGTATAGCCCGGAGGTAGAAGGGCTTCCAGGAACCCCAGTAAAACCAAAAAAATAAAAATAAAGTATAGAAGATTTGGACTATAACTATTTTGTGTATTTAGTAATTAATATTAAGTTAATATAGCTTGCTTTTTATCTTTTAACTTTAGTCTAAATTGTTTTGAGAGTCTAAATAATTCTTTTTCTAAGTGCAGGTGTTTGTGTTTTAACATTCAGTGTTCAGCTGGGCTAACAGCCAACTTTTAGCTGACCAAGGTCAATCCTGGCTGCAGCTCTTAGCTGACAGCTTAGAGGCAGAGAAAAGGATTTTATTGTTCTAAGTATGAAAACTTGTTCTTATTAGCAATTAATATAGCTCTTGTTAACAGTCAGTACAGGCTCAATCCCCATCAGTGGTTGCAAAATGTTTAACATTATATATCTTGATCCTGAATTCTACTTTATTTTAAAATTGACTAACAAGTATATTTCCTGAAGAACCAGCCACCTTTCCTTCTAAATATGTAACACCCAGTCAAAGTTGTAGGGTTTTTTGTTTTACTTTGTTGTTGTTGTTGTTGTTGTTGTTTTGTTTGTTTGTTTGTTTTTTAGAGCAGGGTATTGATCCCAGAGGCTACCTCTAAGCTACACCCCAGCCCTACTATATTTTTTATTTGGAAATAGGTTCTCACTAAGTTATTGAGGGTCTCCCTAAGTTCCTGAGGCTGGCCCCAAACCTGTAACACTCCTGTCTCAGCCTCCCAAATACGTCTTTATTTTGAAACAGCGTCTCACTGAGTTCCAGAGGGCCTCACTAAGTAGCTGAGGCTGTCCATGAACCAAGATCGTCCTGTTTCAGCCTCCTAAATGCTGGGATTACAAACAGGCGGCACTACACCCAACCTGCTTAAAGTTTTAAAACACACTTTTTTTTTTTTTTTGCGGGTCTGGGGATGGAACCCAGGGACATTCGACCTCTGAGCTACACTCCCTGCCCTATTTTTTATTCTTTATTTTGAAACAAGGTCTCACTAAGTTGTGGAGGGCCTCACTAAGTAGCCGAAGCTGTCTGCGAACCACAATCCTCCAGTCTCAGCCTCCTGAATGCTGGGATTACAAGCGTGCGCTACCACAACCGGCTAAAACACACTTTTGTGGTTCTTTTTCCACAGGTGCTAGGGACATTGGCTAAGATATCCTCCTAAGAGCATTTTAAAAATATCAGGGTACTTCTATTTTCTTTTATTGTAGAAAATTTCAAACATGAAAAAGTAGTGGAAATGATATAATGGATCTATGTTTTTACTCCCCACCTTTTACAATTGTAAATGTTTTACGAATAGTGTTTTGTCTTTATCTGTACATATACAGTTGTGTTTTCTTTTTGTCATATTAACTGAAACCAATCCCTAATGGTGTTTCATTTTACCCAATAAATACTTTGGCATGGATTTCTAACAGTGAAAAGTGTTTTACCCCTCCATAGCCACAATGCTATCATCAGATGTAATATCAATAAATTCAGGAGCATTTTAAAAACAGAATTCTGGAAAAAATAAACCAAAGGAATGAGTAATATAGTTGTAAGCACTGTGGTAAGAGGTTGGGAAGATCCTTTTGGTAAGTGGGACACTTTTGCTTTTGCAAATCACAGAGCCTGATGCCACGTTTTCCCACATACATGAAATTGGATTTACAGTCTTACCACTCGTCTAGGTCAGTTTAAGGCATCAATATCCATTCAGTAGCTTAAAACAGAGACCCATACAGAGTTGTTTCTCTCCTTACCTTCCTTCTTACCATTCCATTTAACCTGTCTTGTTTTATCATTTAAGAACATTTTTTATGATGTTGGCTGTGGGCCTACTGTAGATTGACTTTATGAGGTATGTTCCTTCTATTCTGATTCTCAGCAGTGCTTTTAGCATAACTAGGTGTTGGGTTTTGTTGAATGCATTTTTAGTGTCTATTGAAATGATTATGTGATTTTTGCCTTCGGTTCTGTCTATGTGATTATTTACTTGGATTGTTTTTTGTATGTTGAGCCAGCCTTGTATCCCTGGGATGAACCCTGCTTGGTCATGATACATGATTTTCTTGATGTGCTTTTGAATGCGTGTTGCTAGTATTTTGTTTAGCAGTTTTGCTTCTAAGTTCATCAACAATATAGGCCTGAAGTTTCTTTCTTTGAGCTGCCATTATTTGCTTTTGGTATTAATGTGATGTTGGCTTCATAGAATGTATTTGGGAGAGTCCCATTTCTTTCTATTTCATGAAATAGATTGAGGAGTATTAGGATTAGTTCTTCTATAAAGGTTTTATAAAATTCACTTGGGAAACCATCTGGTCCTGAGCTTTTGTTTAATGGTAGACTTTTATTGCTCAATCTCTTTGATTGCTATCGATTGGTTTAAATTTTCTATATCTTCTTGACTCAGTTTTGGAAGATTGCATTTATCTAAAAATATGTCAATTTCTTCCAGATTTTCCATTTTGTTGGAGTATAGTTTTTCAAAGAAGTTTCTGATAATCCTCTGGATTTTCATGCTGTCAATGGTAATAACTCCTTTTCTTTTTCAACTTATATTTTAGTAATTTAGATTGATTCTTTTGGCTAGGTCAGCTAGTTGTTTATCTCTCTTATTTTATTTTTGAAAAACCAGCTTTTGGTTATGTTGATTTTCTGTATTTTTAAATTCTCTACTCATTGATTTCTTCTCTGATTTTAATAATTTCTTGTTGCTGGGCGTGGTGGCGCACACTTGTAATCCCAGCATTCGGGAGGCTGAGACCAGAGGATCACAGTTCACGGACAGCCTCAGCTACGACTTAGTGAGGCCCTCTGCAACTTAGTGATACCCTGTTTCAAAATAAAGAATAAAAAATAGGGCAGGGGGTGTAGTTCAGAGGTCAAATGCCCCTGGGTTCCATCCCAGACCCGTAATAATAATAATAATAATAATAATAATAATAATAATAATTTCTTGTCTTCTACTGGTTTTGAGGTTAGAGTGTTCCTGTTTTTCAAAGACTTTGAGGTTTGTCATTAAATTATTTATTTGCTGATTTTCTGTTTTTCTTATATGTGCACTCAGTGCTATGAATTTTCCTCTTAATACTGCCTTCAAGATATCCCAGAGGTTTTGATATGTTGTATCTCTATTTTAGTTTGTGCCTAGGAATTTCTTAATTTCACTCCTTACTTCTTCCATGACCCATTCCTCGTTCAGTAGCCAATATCATATTAAATGGGGGGAAAATATGAGAATTCTCCATAAAAACAGTAACAAACAAGGATGTCTATTATTACCACTTCTTTTCAATATAGTACTTGAGACTCTAGCCAGAGCAATAAGTCAAGAAAAGGAAATCAAAGGAGTATAAAAAGGAAAAGAAGAACTAAAATTATCACTATTTGCAGATGGCATGATACTAAGAAGACACAACAAACTCAAACAAAAGCTTACAGAACTGATCAACAAATTCAGCAAAGTATCTGGATACAAAACCAATCTTAAAAAATCAGAAGCTTTCCTGTATGCCAACCAAAAATCCGCTGAAAAAGAAATCCAGAAAACACTTCCACTCACAATATCCCACAAAGAAATAGAATACTTAGGATTAAACCTAACCAAGGAGGTAAAAGATCTCTACAAAGAAAATTATAAAACATTGAAAAAAGAAATCAAAGAAGACCTTAGGAGATGGAAATATCTTCCATGTTCCTGGATAGGCAGAATAAATGGCCATTCTTCCAAAAGTGATCTACAGATTCAATTCAGTATCCATTAAATTACCAAGGTCATTCCTACCAGACATGAAAAAATCAGTCCTTAAATTCCTATGAACAACAAAAAACCCAGAATAGCCAAAGTAGTTCTCAGCAATAAGAACAATGCAGGAGGCCTAACAGTACCTGGCTTCAATCTATACTACAAAGCCATAGGAATAAAAACAGCGTAGTACTAGCACAAAAACAGACACATAGACCAACAGAACAGAAGACTCAGAAACAAATGTGCACACTTACAGCCAGTTGATTTTTGACAAAGGGGACAAAAACATACACTGGAAAAAAGATATCCTCTTCAACAAATGATGTTGGCAAAACTGGTTAACCATATGCAGAAAACCATATGCAGAAAAATGGAAATGAACCGCATTTTCTCACCCTGCACAAGAGTCAATTCAAGATGGATCAAAGACTTGGAAATCAAACCAGAAACCTTGTAGCTCCTTGAAGAAGGCATATATCCAACACTTCAACACATAGGAACAGATACATACTTTCTCAACAAAACCCCAGAGGCACAAGACACTAAAAGGCAGATCAATATGTGGGATTAAATGAAACTGAAGAACTTCTGTATAGCAAACTATCAAGAACCTCCACAGAGAGCCAACAGAATAGGAGAAATTTTTTGCCAACTATTCCTCCGATAGAGGATTGATATCTAGAATATACAGAAAACTCAAGAAACTCAGCACTAAGAAAACAAATAACCCAATCAAAAAAGAGGCAAGTGAACTAAATAGACACTTCACAAAAGAAGAAATTCAAATGACCAATAAATGTATAAAAAATGCTCAACATCAGTAGCAATTAGAGAGATGCAAATCAAAACTACCCTGAGATTTCACCTAGCTCCAACTAGAATGGCAATCATTCAAAACACAAACAACAGCTGGGTGTGGTGGAGCACGCTTGTAATCCCCATGCTTGGGAGGCGGAGACAGGAGGATCTCGGAGGTTCGAAGCCAGACGCTCTGGCTTAAGAGACCCTCTTTCCAAATTAAAGAAAAAAAAGTATGAAATAGGTCTGGGAGTGTAGCCCAGAGGTAGAAGGGCTTCCAGGAACTCCAGTACCATCAAAATAAATAAACAAAAAACACAAAGAACAACAAATAATGCTGGTGAGGATGTGAAGAATGGGAACTCTAATACACTGTTGGTGGGAATGCAAATTAGTGCAACCACTTTGGAAAATATTATGAAGAATCCTCAGAATAATGGACAGGAACCTACCATATGATCTAGCAATACCACTTCTGGGTATCTATCCAAAAGAATGAAAACCAATCTACCAAACTAATGCATGCATATCTATGTTCATAGCTGCACATTTCACAATTGCCAAACTATGGAACCAGTTATGATGTCCATCAATAGATGAATGGATCAGAAAACCATGGGGTATGTGCACAATAGAATTTTACTCAGCCATAAAGAAGAACAAAATTACATCATTTACAGGGAAATGGATGGAACTGGAGAAAATTATACCAAGTGAAATTAGACAATCACAAAAGGTAAGAAATCGGATAATCTCCCTAATTTGCGGAAGCTAGAGAGAAAAGGGGTCATAGGAGGGCCTCTGGATGAAGAAAAGGAAACTATAGATGAGCAAATAAGGCAACTTAATTGAGGGGGGTGGGAGGAGGGGAGAAGGAAACTCCCTAATGTACATGATGTACATTTACAAACATCAAATTCAATCACTAAGCCAAACATGAGAAGGAGGGAGGAGGAAGGGAATGGGGACGCAGTTGGGGAAGGGCAAAACATGATGTGTGCATGTATATCTCTACCATCTTGTACTCCATTAAGATGTATGACTACAATGCACCAATAATTTTTTTAAAATAGGATGTTTATGAAAACACATTTTGAAAACAGAAAGTTACATTTACAAATATGTTTTGCTTTGAGACATAAAGTTTGTAATGGACATTTTCTAATTAATAATACATATTGCTTATATTTTAAAAGTATTGGGTGTAATGAGATTTATTTGTGATATATTTATTATTAAAATACAAGAACAACAATTGCCTCTTTACCACTTTAAAAAGAAAAAAAGACTCCGGGCTTGGTGGCCCACACTTGTAATCCCCGCCCTTGGGAGGTGGAGACAGGAGGATCACACTGGTTTAAAGCCAGCCACGCTGGCTTAAGAGACCCTGTTTCCAAATAAAAAAATAAAAATAGGTCTGGGAGTGTAGCCCGGAGGTAGAAGGATTTCCAAGAGCCTCAGTACCACCAAAAAAATTTAAATAAAATAAAATAAAAAGAAAACAGAATATTTTAACCTAATTTCTTGTGTGTGTGTGTGTGTGTGTGTGTGTGTGTGTGTGTGTTACCAAGGGTGCAACCCAGGATCATTCTACCTCTGAGCCATACCCCCAGCCTTATTTTATTCTTTTATTTTGAAACAGGGTTTTATTAAGTTTTGAAGAGCCTCACTAAGTTGCTAAGGCTGTCCTCGAACCACGATCCTCCTGTCTCAGCCTTCCAAGTGCTGGGATTACAAGTGTAAACCACCACACCGGGCTTAATTTCTTTTGAATTAATGCATTGTACTTGAATATATCAAGTAAGAACATTAAACATCACCAAAATTTTAAGTGTACAATACTTTTAAAATATATTTTTACTGGTGCATTGTAAATTATACATCACGGTGAGATTCAGAGTGATAGGAACGCACAGGCGCACATTACTTTTTACTATATTTGCAAAAATAAAACTGTCGAATGGAATGGCTGGAATTTTCTAGTTCATTCCCCTTCCATGACTGAAATGTAACGTTCCTTGTTAGTAACCCCCTATTTCTCCTTACTCTCAGCCCCCAACAACCACCATTCTATGAATTTGACTATTTAGAGGTTCATATCGGGGAACCACATACTATGAGTCTCGCTGCGACTGGATTATTTCACTTAGCATGTCCTACGGCTTCATCCATGTTGCTATATTGCCAAACTTTCTTCCTTTTTAAAGTCAAATCGTATTTCCCTGTATGTATATATTATATGTGTTAACCTGTTCATCTGTTGATGGACATTTAAGTTGTTTTTATGTTTTATCTATTGTGTTTAGTGCTACAGGGAACCTGAGAGTTCCAGTTTTGCTTCAAGATCCTGGTGTCAATTATTTTGAATAAATACTCAAAGGTGAGATTGCTTGATCACTTGATTCTGTTTTCGTGTGTGTGTGTGTGTGTGTGTGTGTGTGTGTGTGTGTGTGTGTGTGATACTGGAGATTGAATCCAGGGGCATTCTACCTCTGAAATATACCCTAGCCCTATTTTATTTATATATATTTTTTAATTTTAAACAGGGTCTCACTAAGTTGCAGAAGGCCTTGCTAAGCTGTTGAGGCTGGCCATGAACCTGAGATACTCCTGTCTCAAACTCTCAGTACTGGGATAACAGGCATGCACAACCGCCTGGCTCTATTTTTAATTTTTTGAGGATCCATAGAAGCTGCATCATTTTGTATTCCCATCAACAATATACATCCTTTCAATTTCTTTTGCATCCTCACCAACATTTGCTGTCATATACATATATAATAGGCATCCTGAGAGGTGTAAAGTGATATCTCATTGTGGTTTTGATTTGCATCTCCCTTATGATAAGTGATGCCTAGCATTTTTCATATATCTGTTGCCATTTATGTGTATTCTTTGGAGAAATGTCTATGCAAGCCCAAGCCCTTAGTCTTTTTTTTTTTTTTTTTGGCAGTACTAAGGATGGAACCCAGGGGCATTCTACCTCTGAGCTACATCCCTAGCCCTATTTTTTATTCTTTATTTTTAAATAGAGTTTCAGAGGGCCTCACTCAATAGCTGAGGTTGTCTGCGAACCGCGGTCCTCCAGTCTCAGCCTCCCAAGTACTGGGATTATAATCGTGCGGCATCACGCCTGGCTCACCCCTTAGTCTATTTTTATTTTATTTTATTTTTTAGGTACTGGGGCTGGAACCCAGGGGAATTCTACCTCCAACCTACACCTCCAGCCCAATATTTTATTCTTTATTTTGAAACAGGGTCTCAGTGATTTGCAAAGGGCCTCACTAAGTAGCCAAGGCTGTCCACCAACTGCGATCATCCAGTCCTGGGATTACAAGCATGTGCCACCACACTTGGTTTCTTAGTCTATTTTTAAATTGAGTTTATTTTTGGTTTGTTTTGTTTTTGAGCCATAGGAGTTCCTTATTTTGAAGTCTCAAATCTCAGGGTCTATATTCCTCATGTCCATTTCCTTTTTTTTTTTTTCCTTTTGGTACTAGAGATTGAACCAAGGAACATTCTACTTCCAAGCTACATCCTCAACCTTTTTTATTTTTTATTTTGAAACAGGGTCTTGCTAGGTTGCTGAGAGCCTCATTGAGTTGCTGAGGCTGCTCTTGAACCTGCAATCCCCCTGACTCAGCCTCCCAAGTGATCACAGGTGTGGGCCACCATGCCTGGCTCCATTCCCTCCATTTTGTCCTCACTTCTACTCTATTTCTCCAGCCCATTACCTCCCTCTACAATAAGTACTGAATGGTCATTATTTGGATTCTCCTAGAAACAGAGCCTGAGACAAAGATTTGACTCTAAATCATTTACGTCAGAGGTGATCCCCAGGGAACGCTGGGAGCTGAGTCCAGAAGGGAGATGGGGAAGTGAAGGAGCCAGTGAACTCTGTGCTATCAAGCGCTCCATCGGCTGGAAAACTCAGAGCTGTCCCAACTGGCTTGCAAGGAGGCTGGGGAGTCGATCCTCCCCTTCCCCCTCGGGCTCGAGGCCTGGCTGGGGCCTGTGCTGTGTATGGGCGGAGCACGCCATGGAGCAGGAGCGGCGGCTCACAGGACTTCACCGTGGAGGGGTGACTGAGGAAACCTGAGTGGCCAACAGCAGCCTCCCTCAGAGAGGCCAGGGCTGACCTCCCACAGCGCAGACCTGCCAATCAAACAGGCACAGAGGTGACGCTAAAGGCCAGCCTTGCTTATTTCTCCAGTGGAAGTGCCTGTCTTGGGTGGTTACCTGACGTCAGGCACCTTGGCATACCTCCTGAAGGTGGTCAAAGTTCATATTGCTCTTTCAGTTACTACCTGTGCATTTGACAGATAGTTTTATATTTCTCATTAAAACCCTGTTTTTTTGGGGGACTAGGGATTGAACCGAGAACCATTCTACCTCTACACGTCACCTCCAATACTTTTTATTGCTTTGTAACAGAGTCTGGCTAAGTTGCTGAGGCTGGCCTTGAAACTGCAATCCTCCCATCTCAGCTTCCTGACTATTGGGATTACAGGTGCATGCCACCAAGCCCAGCTAACACTGTTTATTTACAGATTGCAGAGCCTGGTGCAGTCCAGTCCTTCCCAGCTGTGAAGTGCCTTGCACGGTACTCCTGCCCCAGCACCAAAGCTCCTGGTAGCAACCCTCTGTTCTTCTTTAGGCCTTCACAGTAAGTGGGAATCTTGGGGGTGATTTACAAGCTTATATAACTTCCCAAGTGAGTCAGCACGCTCCCGGAGAAGGCAGCCTGGTGGAGTGGGAAAAACAGAGAGAACAAGTTCAATTCCTGCACCTGCCACTTCCTAGCTGTGTCTAGACAAGTTATTCTCTCTCCCCCAGCTGATTTCTTCATCTTTCAAATGGAAATAAGGGTACAATGCCCTAGTACCTGAGGGTGGGCACCTAGGAGGGCTATTGTAAAGATGAAAAGAAAGAACATCCTGAGTGCTAGACTGTGCACACAGCTGCCAGCGAGTTCTTGAACCTTACCGACCTGCGGTGAGTAGCAGATGCTGATTTGTCTCTCTCATTTCAGCATCTGCGAGTTTTAAATGCAAGTCCAAATCAGTTGTTTGTAAAGGAAAAGTGCTCTCGCTCTATTCTGGCAAAGCAGCCACCCTGTGCCACACCAGGACAGCGAGGACCGCGGTGCAGGGCTGGGTGCAAGGGCAGGGCTGGCACCGCCTGGCTGGCCCAGACTGCAGAGGCAGCTGATGACTGATGGCTTTCGGGGGCGACTTTGGGAACCCGCAACAACAACAGACAGCCAGAGAAACAAATTGTGCAGGAGAGGGTGCGGGCCCGGCCCTCCTGGCTCGCTGCAGGGGGAGCAGCTAGGGATGGCATTGCACAATGTCTTTCTCTACACAGAGCAGTGGCAGATGAATAGAAAGCTGCAGTGCTGGCCGGGGCTGAGGACGATTCTGGAGCTACTTTTCCAAAGTGCTTGGAACAAATGCTTGCAAATAAAAAAAAAAGAAATGAAATGAAATCTTCGGTCAGCAAAAAGCACTGCTGGGAACATTTTCCCCTGCCGGCTGCAGCATCCTTAGGGCAGGATTACAAGACAGGCTCTTTTCCAGGAGTCTCATGACCTGCATAATCCATGCTGCACAGCATGGGGTCAGCAGAGAAAAGATTCATAATTAAGGGTGATTGGTGGGCATGTGTGCAGGGCAAAGAGACCTCTAAAAAGAAAAGGCAGAGCCCATCGTTGAACGCAGAAACAATAGAACATTTTTAAATGCTGCAACATGACCTAACTGGGCTGGGGGGGTTGTTCAGTGGTAGAGCCCTTGCCTTGCATGGGAGAAGCCCGGGGTTTCATCCCCAACACCAAAAAAAAAAAAAAAAAAGCAGCACAATCTTACAACCTTTCTTATAAGGTGTTTGTTTATTTTTGCAGTGCTGGGGATTAAATCCAGGGGCTTTCTGCCTCTAAACTGCACCCACAGTCGTTTATTTTCTCTAAGCTATGCCCACAGCCTTTTTTTTTTTTTTTTTTTTTTTTTAATTTTGAAACAGAATCTTAGGATCCTGCTAGGTTACTTAGAGTCTCACTAGGTTGCTGAGCTGGTCTCAAACCAGCAATCCTCCTGTCTTAGACTCCCTCATACTAAAATTATAGATATGTGCCCGCTGTGCTTTAAGGTTTTTAAAATCTTATGCAAGCTAGCTGTGGTGGCGCATGCTTGTACTCGCACTACTTTTACCAAGTCCCTATGTGCTAAACTCTGAGCCAAGTGTTTTACATGTAGCATCTCCCAACAGTTCCAGCAGGAGCCCCACATTACAGAAGAGGAAACTGAGGTCCAGAAATCAGCAAATCAGCAAGTGACAAAGTGACTATGTTGGTGTCTAACGTGTGTGTGTGTGTGTGTGTGTGTGTGTGTGTGTGTGTGTGTGTTTACTGGGGACTGAACACAGGATCTTCTGCATTTGTGCACGATGGGCAAATGCTCTACTACTGAGCTATCCCCCAAGCCCTCAACTGTTTTCAATAAATAGTATGGGTTTAACTGGAAATAATTGATTTGGGAGTTTGAGCAGGATTGGGCTTAAACCTGGCCACATACTTGAGTTACTCTTTCAGCCATTTCAGTGTATGAATCATTTACCCTTTGCCAACCACTGTCTTAGGCATAGATAATAAGCACACATGAGGAGTGCTGGAGTGGAGCTCAGTGGTAGAGCACCTGCCTAGCATGCAGGAGGCCCTGGGTTCAATATCCAGGGTGGCAAAAAAGGGGGTGGGGGGTAGCACAGAACAATGACAGTCTCCATCCTCAAAGGACTTACAGTCCCATAGCCACACTTGCCATCTTAAAGAACTTATTGAACAGCCAGGCATAGTGGCACATGCTTATAATCCCAGTACTTGGGAGACTGAGACAGGAAAATGTTCATGGCCAGCCTCCACAATTGAGTGAGATCCTGTTTTAAAACAAAACAGAAACAGAGCTGGGGGTATAGCTCAGAGGTAGAGTGCTTTTATTGTTCATTCCCTAGTACCATAAAAATAAAATAAAATAAGATAAATAATAATAAACAAAAATTAAAAAAATCCTAAACCTCTGCATCTAGATCTGTAAAAGGAAAGACCTAATTTAAATGTTATTATAAGCCAGGTGTGGTGGCGCATGCTTGTAATCTCCGCGCTTGGGAGGCGGAGACAGGAGGATCGTCCTGGTTAAGAGACCCTGTTTCCAAATTTAAAAATATAAAATAGGTCTGGGAGTGTAGCCCAGTGGTAGAAGGGCTTCCAGGAACTCCAGGACTACCAAAAAAAAAAGTTATTATAAGAATGCAGTTAAGTCCCTTAGACAAAATGCCCAGACACACACACACTTGATACCCACCCGTTGTTTTTAACTCCTTATTTACTACATGGATGGAGGTGTTCTGAGTTCTGGCTCTAAAGCCCATTTGAAGCTCTACTACATAATTAGTTAGCAAGTTCCTGTCTCCTGGCTGAATCTATAATTAAGCAAGTCTACAGGAGACAGTTAGACATATTCCCCGGTTCCCTAAAATGCGTAACATTCACCCAGAGGACTAGACTTGGAGAAAAACACAGGACTGGAAAATATTTTATCATACTCAGGTATCAGTGCTCTCTCTGGTCACATAAGCAGTTATAGAACAAAAAGGGTTTGTTGTTTTTTGGTTTTTATGCTAGGAAATGAACCCAAGGGTGTTCTACTTTTGAGCTACACTCCCAGTCCTTTTATAAAAAAATATTTGATATTGAAACAGGGTCTCACTAAGTTGCTGAATCTAGCCTAGAATCTGTGATCCATCTGTCTCAGCTACCCAAGTACTGGGATTACAGGCATGTGCCACTACGCCCAGCTCTGTTGGGTTTTTAAAAGTCAGTAAACACAAATTTCCAAAGGTATATATAATCTTGCATAACGTGTCTATGCAGTGCATCTTAGAACAAATTTTGACTTGCTAGTATACAATGCTATTAACATACTGCAGTGTCTGTGAAGGACCTGGATGAAGGTAAAAGGAAAGACATATTGAGCGTGTGCGTGTGTGTGTGTGTGTGTGTGTGTGTGCGTGTGTGTGTGCGCGTGCGTGTGTGTGTGTTGCGGGGGCTGTTGGGTAGGCTAGCGACAGTGTCCTGCTTCACTCCTGACAAAAAGCAGGCAAGTAAATTCCTCCAGTCTCCCTCCTTCAGGAAGACTTCTCAGAGCGTGGCTTCAGCCTTGCCTGGCTCCTTCCCTAGGCCTTTTCAGCTGGGTGCTCATCTATGTCTATGATGCTTCACATATTCCAAGTACTTACTAAGAGTTCTCATGGGATCAGCATCTACCAAGTGCTGCGGGGGCTCTGGAAGGAAAGCGCACAGCTTTCTGGCCTCTCGTGGGCAGTACTGATACATCACCTGGAACTCTAGTGTGACTGTGAGGCTGCAGCAGCTGGGCTGGTCACTTGCCTATTATCACCTTCCCTCTTTGCCACTTCCTGAGAGCCTGGGAAGTCTTTCTTATTACTGAGGCCTGAGGAGTGTGATTTTTTCTCCTCATTTCCCTCTGCATGGGAGGTCACCATGACATCAACTATTGGTAGCCCTCCCACCTCCAATGGAATAGCACCCTCATTCCTGTGACCAGCATGACCCTGACCACAAGGTGTGAACTCACCAAGGTGGGTCAGCAGGAAAGGGTGCAGGGATAGTTCAGCTTGGTGGATAATTCTCTTCACCTTCTACACTGAGTTTGATTACCTCTGTCTCCAGCCTGTGCTAAATCTACTGTTTCCATTCAAAATGGTTTTTAAATTGGGCGTGGAGCTAGCTCTCCCAGGCCAAATATTCTCTCTTGCTGTCTCTTTATTTATTAATTTATTTACTGTGTGTTGAACCCAGGGACAGTCATCTCTGAGGTACATTGCCAGGTTTATTTGTTTTATTTTTATTTTTTATTATTTATTTATTTATTTATTTATTTATTTATTTATTTTTGTGGTACTGAAGTTCCTGGAAGTCCTTCTACCTCCGGGCTACACTCCCAGACCTATCTTTATATTTTTATTTGGAAACAGGGTCTCTTAAGCCAGCGCGGCTGGCTTTGAACCAGTGTGATCCTCCTGTCTCTGCCTCCCAAGTGCAGGGATTACAAGTGTGCGCCACCACGTCCGGCTTATTTTTTAAAATAGGGCCTCACTAAGTTGTGAAGGCCTCACTAAGTAGCTGAGGCCGGCCACGAACCTGCGATCCCTCTGTCTCAGCCTCCCAAGTACTATGATTACAAGCGTATGCCACCATGTCCTGCTTCAAAAATATATTTTTAATAACAGTTTTATGCTGTGTATGGTGGCACATACTTGTAATCCAGTACCTGAGAGGCTAAGACAGGAGGATTACAAGTTTTCAGCCTCAGCTACTTAGTGAGGCCCTCTGCAATTTAGTGAGTCCCTGTTTCAAAATAAATAATAAAAAATAGGGCTGGGGGTATAGCTTGGAGATAGAATATCCCTAGGTTCAATCCCCAGTTGCTAAACAAAAAAAAAAAAAAGAAAAAAGAAAAAAAGAAGAAAGAATGGTTTTATGGGGATATAAATGGCATACTTAAAATTTTCTATTTTTGAGTATTAAACTCAGTTGGTTCTCATATATTCAGAGTTGTGAGGCCATCACCACTACCCAATCTCAGGAAACTCTCATCACTCTGAGGGAGAGTGGAGAAATCCCATTCCTCTCTTCCTCCAGCCCCCAGCAACCACGAATCTATTTTCTGTTTCTGTGGAGTTACCTATTCTAAACATTTCAGATACTTAGAATCAAATACATGGTCTTTTATGATTGGCTTCCTTCAATTAGCATAAAGACCTCAAGGTTCATCCATGTCGTAATAGATCAATCTTTCACTCATTTTTATGACCAAGCAGTGTTTATATATATATATATATATATATATATATATATATATATCCTTTTGTTTAGCCATTCATCCCTCAAGGGACTCTTGGCTTCTTTCTACTTTTTAACTATGATGAATAATGGTACCATGAGCATTTGTGCACAGGTTTTGGGGATGTACATATATTTTCAATTCTCCTTGGTATATAAACCTACGAGTGCAGTGCTAAGCTGGCCCAGACAGTAAGGAATCATTTCCAGCAGTCTTCATTTCTGTCTTTCCGCTAGCCTGGTACCCCCCTCCCATGCCCATACTTATTAAATAATAGGAATTGACCAAGCAGGGACTCTTCACCAGGTCTGTGACATAGTACATGCTTTTCCAAGTCAGTCACAGCCCAAACACCCCCCATTCCAAACAATCTGCAGCTCTAAGGGACTAGTGAGTCAGGGATGGGCAAGTCGCTGCAGTGTCTGCACTTCAGACAGCAGCTGGCCGCACCCAGAGGGAGGGCTGCGGAACCAGCCCCTTCTGTCCAGGTTTAGACTTTGAAACAAAGCAAAGCTTCTTTCAAGGCGTTGGTTGCTTGAAAGAACCAGTCTAGTCTCTTGTAACTTATTAAGAATCTCGAACTATGCTCTCCAGGGGTACGCACAGGCTCAAAGTGGGTCTTTACAGCACACAATAAACAGTTTCCGACCTTGGAATCCTCCCTAGCCAGCCCCGGCTCTCCGCCCTGCAGCCTGCCATTTCTAACTGAAGCCTGCCCCCTCCTGGCCACGGGCAGGGAGCCCCAACACCCGTAGCTGAGCAGGTTTTCTTTTTTCCTTTTTTGCAGTACTGTGGATTGAACCCAGAGGCATTCTACCTCCAAACTATACCCTCAGCCCTACATCTTATCCTTTCTTTCTTTCTCTTTCTTTCTTTTTTCTTTCTTTTTCGTGGTACTGGGGATAGAACACTTCTATCTCCGGGCTACACTCCCAGACCTATTTTTTATATTTTTATTTGGAAACAGGGTCTCTTAAGCCAGTGAGGCTGGCTTCAAACCTGTGAGATCCTCCTGTCTCCGCCTCCCAAGTGCGGGGATTACAAGCGTGCGCCACCACGCCAGGCCTTATTCTTTATTTTTTAAACAGGGCCTCACTAAGTTGTAGCTGAAGCTGGTCACAAACCTGCAATCCTCCTATCTCAGCCTTCCAAGTACTGGATTTACAGGCACACACACCATGCCTGGCTCTGAGCAGGTTTCTTCTAAAATCATTTTCTTTCAGGAGCAGTTTCAAAACTGCTACAATTTATTCAGCCACTGCAACACAGACAAATGATATCTTCTTCAGAGCATTCCTCTTTTATATTTTTTAAACTTTGTGTGATTTTGTTCCTTTTATTCAACAGAAACAGAACTGGGCCAGTTTCAGTTATTTATGAGCCACTTTCATTTGTGATAAATAACCATTATTTGCACTGCTGCAGTACCTGCCAAGGCCCTTCCTCTCCTAGTGGCTTGCAGGTCACTAAAAGACTTTGCCACCGCAGAAGTGCACAGGGGCTATTCAAGACAGGAGGTAGCCTAACGGATGGGCTGAGCATTGGCCAGTCATTTCTCAGAGGTGGTTCTAGGCTGAATGTGGAGTAAAGTCTTGTCATTCTTAAGTTCTGTGGGATGTTTGTCAGCCCCATTAGAACCCTGCTGGGTGTCAGACATTTGAGGGACACGTGCCAACACTTTCTTCCCTTTCCTTCCACATCAGCACCCGAGCAGCTAGAACAGGGAGTGAGGCAGGAAGCCAGAGGCTCCGGGAGGCCAGGAGGCAGTGTGAGCCAAAGGCAGGGACCAATCAAGCAGAAGGCAGAAGCTAGGGAGGGAGGTGGACGAGGGAAAGGACCACGGGCCACGCCGAGGGCCATAGGGACCTGAAGCTAGAGTGGCCCCGTTACCCCCCAGGACAGTTACAGCTTTCCCCAATCCAGTCAACTGTAAAGTTTGTGAAGTTCTTCATTAACAAAAGCAAGGGAATCTTTTCTGATGTTTTTACTCGGGCCTTGAAAATAACCCCATGCCGCTGACCTAATATTTTAGGAACAGGCTTACCTTCTGCCCTGAGAGGAGCTCAGCAACGTTTTTATGAAAGAAAAACCTGTTTGTTTTCAGAGAGCTGGTTGGGGTTTCTAACCCTGAGGAGCCGTGGGGAGGGAAGAGAGTTCCTTGTGAACACACATCCTAACCAGGTCTGGAAATCCACCTCCTTCCCCTAAGGCCAGGCCCATGGACAGCCAGAGAAGAGGCCCACAGCCTAGAGCTGCAGCTGGCCCCGTTGCTGCAGGGCCCCTCCCTGAGGGCCTGGCCACCCCTGTCAATCAGCCTGAGGGGCAGGCTCTGTACCCTGTGCCCATCCACTGTTCCCTCTTTCCTTCCCGCACCTCCTGCCCTGGTCCTGTCTAGCATCTGTGGCTCAGCTCCCAATCCCTTTAGTAGAGACAGGGTTTCCTACTTCCTTTAAGAAAAAAGGGAGGGGGTGGCTTTCTCGAATTTCCAGAGGTAAGGGGGTATTCTCCGTTGTCAAATACTCTTGGCATGGGGGGAAGGGGGTGTCGTTTCTCCCGCCCCAAGTGCTGCACATGGCAATTCCTCTCCTGCTCAGGAAGAAAGAGGCACCTTTGGGGCTGCTTGCGTTGGGGGTGCCCTCCCCCAAGCCTAGGGAGCCAGTTTAATTCGGAGTCACTTTTGAGGCAAGACGACCGAAGGCCAGATGAGATGTCCTTTTGGACCTTTCCGCAGCACTTTTTCCCTGGCACTTGTTCAATAAACGTTCGTGCATGCAGCTTTCTGTGGGCTCTCTCCTTAGCATGGGTCTCTCAGCACTGCCCTTTCTGGGCCTTAAGGCCTTGGCACTCAGTCAGGGCACGCAAGCCCCGGCATTAGACACAGGGTTGGGAGAAGCCAGGAACTTGGAAAATACAAAAATAATAATAATAAAAAAAAGTGGGCTAACCGCCAGAAGAATTACATAATCCGATTCCACTTTGGACGCAGATGGTGAAATTCCGCAGAGCGTCCAGCAGGGGGAGCTCGGGCCGTGTGTCAGAACCCAGCGCGCAGGCTGCCCGGAGCCAGGCCTGGGACAAGCTAAACAAAGAGCCTTTTGTGTCTCTCTTGGCTCTCAGTCCCCGAGGCTTCAGCGGACGCCGGATCCCGGCCCCGAGGGACCCTGCGAGCCTTTCACCCAGCGCCGCGCTAAGAGGCTTTCCGGACTCTCTCGAGCCAAATTGCCTTCTCCCTGGCCCTCCTGGTCCCGCCTTTTCTCAGCCTCTCCCAGCCTCTCTTTGTGTGTATCCGCTGATTTTCTCTGCGTCTGTATTTCCGTCTGTGCCTTTTTCGTGTATCTCTGTACCATCCTTGGCCCACTACTCAATGTTAATGAAAAATACATGGAGATGAACCACCCACAGGCTGAAAGGTTTCAAGCTCTGGCACAAGCTAATGCTTTGAGTAAAACCTGAACCATTCTCTAAAGCAAAACTGGCGAGCGCAGCTGTGCAGTCGGGTCGTGCAGTCTCCGTGCTCCGGGGCGGGGGCTGCTCTTGCCGCCCACCCGTCTTTCTGCTTCTCACCTCTCCCAAGCCACTGGCCTCGGTGGCCGGCTCCTTCTCTGACCAGCAGGACACGGTCTTCCTGTACCAGAAAGGATGTAACTCCAGTGACAGAGCTTTTCTTGGTTTTGTTTTCTAAACAAGGCAGCTCTTTCATTTCCAGAACACACTGGAACTCATGCGATCAGGGACTGTTGTGGTTTAGATATAGACTGTTCTCTGGAAAAGCTCATGTTTTGGCAATACAAAAATGTTTAGAGCTTGCTGGGTGTGGTGGGGCGTTCTTGTAATCCCAGCACTTGGGAGGCTGAGACAGGAGGATCGCTGTTGGAGACCAGCCTCAGCAATTTAGGGAGGCCCTTGCCAATTTAGCGAGACTCTGTTTTCAAATAAAAAATAAAATTGAGCTGGGGGTGTAGCTCAAAGGTAGAATGACCCTGGGTTCAGTTCCCAGTATCCTCCCCTTACACACACACACACACACACACACACACACACACACACACACAATGCTTAGAGGTGAAATAATTAGATCATGAGGGTTCTAATGTCATCAGTGAATGAATCCATCATTGGATTAATAATTTAAATGGACTTATTGGGTGGTAAGGTAGTGGGTTGTGGCTGGAAATTGGTAGATCTCTGGGGGTTGGTGGCTGGTGTGAGACCCTCTTTCTTCCCCTCCCCTTGCCCTCTGCTCCCCCACCCCAGGCCCTAAACCTTCTGAAGTGACTCAGCCTAAAATGAACTGAGACCCCCCCCAGGAACTGTAAGCCCTCAATCAGTCTTTCTCCCTCTAAGTTATGCTGTCAGGTCTATGGGTGTTAGCAGTGAGAATGTTGACTGCAGCCAGGTCTGAAGGACTTCCGGTGAGAAATGGCGAGACTCGGCCCCACCCTTTGCCTGGAGCCTCCTTCCTCCAGGGGTGGGTGTCCAGGCTGGGTCTGGCCCATTCCGCCAGAGTTTCTTTCTTTGTTCTTGTGAATTTTCTCTGGTGGACCCTCCTCTTTATCTTTCTCTCCAAATTGGCCTTTGCTTATCATACAGCCAATATATATCCCAGCCCTTGGGGGAAACAGAGTTGATATGCTCTTTCTGGGCTTGCTACTGTGGTGGTAAGGGGGATGTCTCTCCTCATGTCTACACCCGTTGGCTCTGCCTCCACATCCATCCTGATCTATCTATGTTCCCATCATTTTTCAGCTCTTAGTCCTGTGTATCTGAGAGGAAGCGACCGACATTTATTATATCTGGAAGGACGTGATGCTCTTTAATGTTGGCACTGTAACTTTCTCCGAGAGCCAAGATCTGATCACACCTGTTCCTGCCTTCTTTGATACTTGATAGTTACCACTATTTCCTAGTTCCAGAATCTGGTTGGACTAAGCTTATGGCCAACGCAGGGAAGTAGGGAGCAGACAGGCAATGGGTTGCAGTCCAACATTTGAAAACACTGGCCGGGCATGGAGGCACGCACCTGTGACCCAGTACTTGGGAGGCTTAGAGGGATCAGGGGTTTGAGACCAGCCTCAGCAACCTAGCAAGACAAAACAACAACAAAAACAAAACAAATCAAAACCCTCAGAGGCAGAAGGCCTCTGGATTCAATCCCCAGTACCATGCAATACACTACAATGCGATAAAATAAAGTAAAAGAAAAGCAAACACTTCCCACTGGCTCGCTCTCGCCAGGCCCCCGGCCACACAGAGGCTGAGTGGAACACGGGCTCCGTCCCCAGGGCGCCATGGCTTCCGTGGCTCTGACTCTGCATCTCAGAACAGGAGTAAAAATGAAGCCACCACAGAAAATCCCAGTGCTGCAAAATCATCAGGCAGGCTGCCTCTGCAGTGCAATGCACACGCTCTGTAACTTCAGAGCAGCAGCAACACCCACAACAACAACGACAGAAAGGTTAGATTGCTTTTAAATTAGCTTTGCATTACTTTGGAAACTAACAAAGCATTCCTTCCCACGGGTTCTGTTTTCCAAATTAAACATTCCATACTTGTTCAAATGTTGGTGCATTGAAGATTGGAACATTTTTTAGGTAGGCAAGAGAGGTGGGTCCCTAGATAAGAGGGGGATGGGGGTAACACTGTGGGGGGAGGGGAGCCGGGTCCTGGAGCAGAGATCACAGGACACTTGGGAGAGGACGTGGTCAAGCAGGCAAATGGACAAAATGTTTCTAAAATTGTTAGTTCTGGATAAGTGTAGGCAAAGGGGGCTCATAATGGCCAAGTATTTGACAGCATATTTTCAAGTGAAAACCTCGGGGGGTGGCTCTTCCCCACCTCTAAGCAGTGGGAGCCAGAAGAAATGAATATAAACTATCACAGGGTGGCTAAAGGTGAGTGCAGGCCCGCTTTTCAAGAAGCGACAGCAGTTCCCGCTAGAAGGTGCCACAGACAACAGAAGCTTTGTGTTCTGAAATGCTGCAAGGAACATCCAGGTCAGAGAGGGAGGTGTCTGCCTGTAATCTCAGTGCTTGGGAGGCTGAGACAGGAGGAGCACAGGTATGAGGCCAGCCTTTGCAACTTAGTGAGACCCTGTTTCAAAATAGAAAATTTAAAAAGAGCTGGGCATGTAGCTTAGAGGTAGAATGCCCCTGGGTTCAATCCCCAGCACAAAAACAAGAGAGAAAGAAAAGAAAGAAAGAAAGAAAGAAAGAAAGAAAGAAAGAAAGAAAGAAAGAAAGAAAGAAAGAAAGAAAGAAAGAAAGAAATAGAGAGGGAGGAAGGAAGGAAGGAAGGAAGAGGAAGGAGGCTCTTGCTTATAAAAATTGTGTCTGCACTATCTTCTAGGACTCCTGCTCTTCCGCGCCAGCGGTCCACGTGGTGTCCCTGGGCCTCTTCCTCAAGGTCATCAGCTTGATGGTGGTGGAGCTGTAACTAAAACCTGTCACTCAGAAGCCATGTTTACGAAGTTGGCTGGTGGAAAAGAACAGAAATGGAGGTGGTGGGGAAACCGGTCACGAGGTCGGTAACTTCAGGGTTAGCCACGGAGTGCTGCCTGTGGTACAGGGAGCAAAGGCCATGCCTGTAGTGAAGGGCTCATAGGGCCAGAAGCTGTGCAGGGCGCCCTGGGGGCGTCTACCCTGCAGCTCCAGGGCACAGCCCCAAGCAGCCATCCTCTGGTCTGGCTCTGCCCAGCTTAGCTATTGGTCCCTGAGCCACTTCCCAATCTCAATTGCATTGTAGGGAAGTGAAAAATATTGGAATAGACATCTCTAAGGTGCCAATAAACCCTATATTTTGCCATTCTGTAAGATCTTACATTTGAGTGCTATTTATGATACCCCCTACCTCTGTGTGTGTGTGTGTGTGTGTGTGTGTGTGTGTGTGTGTGTGTGTGTGTGTATAGGTTTGAACCCAGGAGCTTCTACCTCCAAGCTACATCTCCAACACTAGATAGATAGATAGATAGATAGATAGATAGATAGATAGATAGATGATAGATATAGTGGCATTGGGAATGGAACTCAGGGACATTCTACCTCCTAGCTACAGCTATTTCATTTCGAAACAGCATCTCACTAAGTTGCCAAGGGCCTCACTAAATTGCTGAGGCTGGCTAAGAACCTGTGATCCTCCTGCCTCAATCTCCCAAATACTGGGATTACAGAAATGCACCACCATGCCTGGCTACAATGCTTTATGTTTTATAAAGCATGTTCACATACTAATCTCATGTGATATTTATGACCACCCTAAGAGGTGAGCAGGACAGAAATTCTCCCCATTTCAGAAATTAAAAACCAAGGGTCAGGGAGATTAAACAACTTATTAGCACATAGATAGCTAGTAGAAACCTAGAACTGCAGCCCACGTCTTCCAACTTGAACTTGATTCTTCACCTTCTTTGGGGATGGGGGTCCACTGTGTCTTTGAAATCAAATAATTATAGATCTTCTTTCCAGAAAAGTTAACTTGGGATTTTTAGATGCCTTAAGTTCAACATAGACCCCAGAGTAGAATCCATCCCTCCCTCCCTCCCTCCCTCCCTCCCTCCCTCCCTCCCTCCCTCCCTCCCTCCCTCTCTCCCTCTCTCTCTCTCCCTCCTTCCTTCCCTTCCTTCCTTCCTTTCTTCCTTTCTGTGGCATTTTGTTTGGTTTTGGTACTGGTGATTGAACCCAGGAACATTCAACCTCTGAGCTGTACCCCTGGCCCCCCCTTTTTTTTTAAAGATGGTCTTAGTTTAAGTACTTTGTCCAGGACGTTGCAGAGATCCTTACTAAATTGCCGAGACTGGTCTCAAACCTGCAATCCTCCAGTCTCAGCCTCCCAAACACTGAGTTTACAAGTGTGTGTCATCATCCTGACTCTTATGAACGTGTGTGTGTGTGTGTGTGTGTGTGTGTGTGTGTGTGTGTGTGTGACTTCTCTGGCCAGATTACAAGCTCCTTGGAGGGCCAAGCCACGTATTTTCTCTTCCCTCCCACCTCCTACCTTCTTCAGCAAGTATCGTGGAGCCAAGCATGGAGCTAGGCTGCCGAGGAGGGGAAGCCAAGCAGGAATGTGAACCAGGTCAGGGGAGCAGTTGTCCGTGCCCATATTTGGCCACTTGTTCTACAGCAGCTGGAATCCTTGTGCATGTCCCACCAGCTACACATATGCCCCGACTCTTAGAACACAGCCCGGTCTCCCATGGTGGCTCCGGCGGCGGCGGCAGCATCCTCCGCCTCAGCATGACATTCCAGGAACAAGATGGGCCCCTTGGCGCAGAGACATGAGGCCCTGGTCTCCCAGATCGCAACCCTGGGAATCTGACGTGAAAAAAGCAGGCAGACCAGATGCCTTGGCCGGGGGAGTTCGTAGCAGGGGCTGCGCGGGTTGAGAGTTGGGAAGGGGAGGTGGCCCTGGAGGAGAGGGCAGCCAGGAACATCTGAGTGACCATCCGCTGGGGCAGGGGCAGCAGATGCACCAGGAGGCGCCAAGGAAGGCCTGCACGGGTCCTCAGGACACTTACACATACTTAGCACCAAGCCCCTCATCTCCCTGGACCTCTATGATAACAGCTATGACACTGGTCCTTTCCTGAGGGAAAGCTGTGAGGCAGAAGTCCCTGATAATCAAGAGGCAGGACAATAAATAAATAGACGTATTAAGTAAATAGATGGCCCTGGTTTCAGTCCTTTGCACATTATTGCCCCACCTTCTCTCCATTTTTTATGTCTTAAGTCCTTTTCCAGATAGGGAAGGGAAGGAAAAGGATTCCAAGAGTATGGTGACCAGGGCCACTCCCCCCAAAATGAGGCCATCCCGCACCCCAGGGGCTGACTCAACTGAACTGTGCTGCCCAGACATCTGATTGGCTCTCACCAGTCAGAGGCAACTGGCTCCCCTTGTAGATACTGTGAGAGGACTCTGCTGGCAGAAGACTCCTAGGGTGATGGAATATGGAAGTCAGCAGGGACTCAAAAGTTTACGTATTGATCCAACGCCCTGGCTGCTAGGCAGGAGGGAATGGATGTTTATGACATGTGTCCAAGGCCACCCAGCTAACATTTGTTAATTCTCTTGATTTCCTCATGACTCAAATGATTACTATCATCGTGTTTTGGGGTGTGTGTGTGTGTGTGTGTGTGTGTGTGTGTGTGTGTGTTACTGGGGATTGAACCCAAGGAGATCCTACCTCTGAACCATACTCCCAGCTCTTTATTTTGAACTAGGATCTAGCTATTGCTGAGCCTGGCCTCAACCCTATAATCAATCCTCTTGTCTGAGCCTCCCAAGTACTAAGCTTACAAGTGTGCCACTATGCTTGGCTCATCTCATGTTTTGTCGTGTAGGGCAGTGAGGTAGGTAAAGGTTTAGTGACTTAGCTGCAAGCAGCTCACAGTGACTGAGCCAAAATTTGCATCTTGAAGCTACGTACTCAGCCATTGCTTTATACAGTTGTTCTCATTTCAACTGGAGAAGCTGGTTTGTTAGAAAGTTTGTTGGGGAAAATTATAGAGAATCATGAGCACTGTAAACAAACTCGGGCTTGATTGTGTGGGCAGTAGGGAACCATTAAGAATTTCCAAGCAGGGGAGGAGATCTGGATTAAACTGAGATATACACGAGAAGAAAATATAAAGGACACATTCACACAGTAAACACACACACACACACACACACACACACACACACACAGAACTTCATTAGCACATGTATGTAGATCTCATTTCTTCTCATGGAGAATCTTATCCAGAGTTACTTCTGGTGGCCTCTCAGATCCTTAACTACTAAGCAATCTTGGTCTGTGGCACGGAGGGGACCGTCAAAGTCTAGGCAGACATGTGCTCCAATGGGAGGAACAGAGCCAGGCTTGGAGAATAGGGGGATGGGAAATTCAGGTGAGAGAAGGAAAGAGTAGAGGAACAGAGGATGTCAGAGAGCCGGGAAGAGACTAACAGAATGACCTGGGACCCCAGGTGTGGAATTCAGCAATATCTCAAGTGTGATTGATTCAGAGCTGGAAGAAAAAAAAATCAGCCATCTCCTTGATTGTTCTGTAATTGCAGATCATTTCTTCTGTGGTTCCTTCCCTGCTAAAATGGAAACTCTTTTCTTTGTGCGCTGAATGCTTTCCTTTTTCTTTTCAACTCAATTTTGCTAATGCATTCTATCCAGGACTGTAAAGCTTGTTCTCCTCGTGACCACCCACTATAATGACCCTTCTCCATAATGAACGTGGAACAGATGAAGTAATAGGACCTCTGAAAGGGTCGTAATTGAAATGAGAGCACGTTAAAAAGTTTTCCAGGAACTTCTGCACAAAGAAGCCTGCTAAACCCATTGGAGCAAAAGGATCAAGTAATTCAAATCCCAAGCAGAAGTTAGATGGTTGTCTGGGATGGGGCTTTGGGAACAGAGTCACAGGAGCTGAGGCCACATACTGTTCAGATGGTCTTTGGGGACTATCAGCTTCGTGTGAGTGTTATCTAGCATCTGAGTCACAAAGCATGGATTGTGGTACTGATCTCAGTCTGGGCTCCAAGCAAAATTATGTCCTCACCCTTGTAAACTGTAACATTTAAAATGAACATTGCCTGAATTCATGGCCACACCTTCATGACCCCACTTTTGGGAATAGACTGCAAGTCTCAGTTCCAAGCAACTTTCCTGTCTTCATCCAGAGGAAACCACCAGACTGTGGGGTGCGGTGGGCTTAGGAATGGTTGCTAAAGCCATTCAAATCCTGTTCCCTTGAATATGTATTTTTGTTTGAATAATGAGTTAAGTTTGGGTTAAAATGAGAGCAAAAGGTAATGTAAAAGACTGTACAGCCCTCCCCGCTTCAAGCATACACTAGGCCCTGTAAACTGAAGTCGCAGATCCCTGTGGCCTCTGCTTTCTTCTTAACTGCTGTTACTTGAGGAGACTCAAGTTCATGCCTGACAATGAAGCATTTCTGACTGGGGCTGTGCGTGGAATTTGGAAACAAGTTACCTTCCCAGACTCAACTTCCAGGAACAAAGCCAGCACTTCAAGGCTCTTATGTTGAGCCCAAATTCTTCCCTTGCAGTCAGGTCTGGGATCTCAGGCACCAAGAACAAACCTGCTCTATTGGTCAGCTTTCCATCACTGGGACAAAATACCTGAGATAATCAACTTAGGAGGAAAGGTCTGTTTTGGATCAAGGTTTCAATGGTTTCAGTCCATGGTCATTTGGCCCATTGCTCACCTAACTCACCCCTTAAATGTTCCACCACCTCCCAGTGCCACCATGAGCTGGTGACCATGCCTTTACCATGGGGCCTTTGGAGGTCATTCAAGAGGCAAACTAAAGCACCTGGGTGCGACGGACCAGCTCAGCCAGAGCACTAGGGACCGTTGGGACAGGATTCTTGGAAGATGGGCAAGGATTCGGTTTAGTTCTGTAGCGGCTTTTTCTGCAGCGATTTCTCCCCCTTAATGAAATAAACTCCTTCAAGTCCCTGTTCACAGAGCTAAACGTGGAGATTCATCTCCAGGACTTGGGAGGGAGAAACCTGAAATGACTGACCCTGAAACCTGAAAAACTGACTTTGTCAGTTGCATGAGAGGACAATTGCCTCTCATGCAACTGACAAAGTTTATTTTCCAAAATCAAGACTCTTATACCCTTCCCCAGTGAGATTCCTAGTAAAAAAGTATAAACACCAAAGAACAATAGTGAAGGACATGTAAACAAGACAAAAGGGAGACCTGTAACATCACTGGTCTTGTGATTAAGATTAGCACCGGATCTTGTGATTAAGGCCAGCCCCTTGGCCTTGCAGGTGGGTGGCCTTAGAGGGCAAATTCCAAAAAGGACAGGAGTCACACCCAGAGTTTTTGGAGAAATCAGCCTTTAGAATCTCCTTTAACCCTTTTGGAACCTTTAGTTCCTTAGGCTTTGTCCATGTCCTCCTCTGTCTAGTAACTTCCTGACACCCCTTAGCAAGGGCGCCGAGTCTTTGAGCTGGACGGGGACGAAGTTGGGGGTCCCAGCTTTAGGGTAACATTCATGCATGTAGTTGGCATGGGGGAATCAGATGGGTCCGTGCCGTGTATGTCTATTATGATCCAAAGGGCTGCGATAGATGTCTGTCAGGTTCTGTCTGTAACACCATCTGATGTCCAAAAGCTTCAATCCTATGAGACAATACTCACAATACATTTTAGTAGACAGGGCCCAAAAAGCAACATGACAAGAAGACATAGGCGAGTTGATTCCTGTAACTGTTCTCTGATAAATATCATTGCAGCCAGTTTTAAAGAATTCTCTCTCCCCAGTGTATCTGATGGAGAGTTTTCTTGGGAATACACAAGCAATAGGCTTTTGTTCTGACATATTTATTCCTAAACCAGGTGGTGCCTCTTTGTCTTGGGGCAATGCACGTGCTAAGTGCAAAGGTCAAGAATCTACCTGGTCCTCGGCTCTATTGTATTGGGCAGTATTGGTTGCTCATCAACTAGGGTGCTTTGAAGTCACACACAAAGTTTATCTTTCTTATATCCAGGCCAGATCCCAGAGGAGAGGAGGTAAACAGAGGCACCGGTTGCCTCTATAGTAGTTTTAGGGCTAATGGCTTCAGCTGACTCTTAAGGCTTTTACTATAGGTTAAAGATTAGAGAGGAACTCTGCATTGTAATTACTCCCTGCCTGAATGCTTGCACAGTACCTAAGCTCTAACTAGATTTTACATTTTGGAAATTATCAGAGCAATTCTCCAGTACCAGCACATTAATATATTTGATGCCTCTTTCCAGTACTGGCACATTTCCCCCTCTGTCTTCTCTAGCCAATTTTATTATAGCTTGGAGCAAGGCAGGGGGAGTCTGAGAGCTCAAACATATATTACCAGAAAATTTATCTTCCACAGAATCAGTTTCTCCCACAGTCCTGATTTTAGGACCTCGTTTTACATCTCTGGAGCCATACCAAAAGAACAATAGCTATGAAAGAACATCCAAGAACAAGGAGTAGTCTGACCAGGAACCATGCTCCCTCAAGGCTTGCTTTCTTTAAGCGTGTGCCACGTCATGCGTGCAGTGATCACGCAGACTCCAAGGGAGGCCGGCCGTGGCATCTGGGTATCCAAGTGGCTCGGAGCCATGGTTCTTTTTAGGTTGGGCCTCCTGTATGTTGGTTGAATCCCTGGGATGAACTCACACCCTGGTTTCCACTCTAAAGTTCTGGCTTATTGTCTAATCTGGAGCTCTGCTTTTCCTCTAGACTAGTTAGGAAGCCCAACTCACCCAGCCTGTCCCTTTCCCCTGCCAGCCGAATGTTTCTGGTGTGCCAGGCCCTGGAATGATTGTGCCACAGGACAGGGCAGGTTAGCTTTATTGGACTCATACTGATTTCTGTTCTCTTAATCCAGTGCCTCTCAGCAGCAGTGATACTTCTCCCAAGGGGTAGACTGAAACCTTGAAGGGACATTTTTGAGAGTGCCACTTATGGCATGTACTGAGAGGAGACCAAGAATGCCAGCTAGCCAGTCGTGTGCAGCACAGGGACCACAATCCAGAAATGTGTATCCTGCACAACCCTCAAAGGTCGCATTGGACACGTGTGTGCAAACCCTGTTCATCATTATCTCAGTATGGAACTCCATTCCATTTTACTTGGATAGACACATTACTTCTGCAAAGTTCTAGTATATACTGCATTTTCCAGTAAATGCCCTCTAATTACTTTTACAGTAAGAGAAGATTGCTCTTTGTTTGGTTTAGAACTTTACCAAGAACATTTGCAGTATCAGAAAAGCACTTCGCCAGTGGCCGCCTCACTCCTAGAACAAGAGTTGCCAGCACATCTGTCTCCATCTACATTAGTCTCTGCCACATTCGCTCTGACCTCAAAGCCACTACTTCATTATGCCTTCTTAGCCAACCCCAAGCATTAGCACAACCTAATAGATTCATTTATTACAAATTATTTCTCTTTACCAGTATTTTTCCTTATAGTTAGGAAGTTGTACTGAATTTTATTTTTTCGGGTCTGGGGATGGAACCCAGAGGCATTTGACCTCCGAGCTATACCCCCTGCCCTATTTTTTATTCTTTATTTTGAAACAGGGTCTCACTAAATTGCGGAGGGCCTCACTAAGTAGCTGAGGATGTCTGTGAACCGCAATCCTCCTGTCTCAGCCCCCAAATGCTGGGATTACAAGCATGTGCCACCACGCCCGGCTTTGTACTGAATTTTTAAAAATATGTGAATAAGAAGCTGGGCCTGGTGGCACATGACTGCAATCCCAGTACTTAGGAGGCTGAGACAGGAAGGTCAAAGGTTCAAGACCAGCCTCAGCAACTTAGCAAGACCCTCAGGAACTTAGTGAAAGCCTGTTTCAAAATTAAAAAAAAAAAAATGAGACTAGAGACATAGCTCAGAGGTAGAACATTCCTGGGTTAAATCTCAAGTACCAAAAAAAAAAGTAAGTTGTGTGATTTGTGAATTTATTTTTAGAATAGTGAGTCTTATAACAAAACATTGATTTAAGAATAGACCATTGGGTCTGATCCTAACTGGACACTGGTACTGTCTGTTGAAGGCAGTAAAGGGCCAACAGCAATGTTGGTATGTTCCGAAAGAAGGCTGTGCTGCCTCCCAAGAGGCCTGCTCCTCTGTACTATCTGCTTAAGGAACTGACCATTTTACAATTGGTTCCATTTGCCTTGACTGGGATCTTAGATATTTTCAGAATCCAGCATCATTCAAATCAATCAAAGCCATGCGTCTTTACTCATAGCCAACTTACCAGTTTCCACTGGGAGACATTTCTTCTCAGGGACGGAAAAGCTTATGTCCACAGTTCAGAGCAGCCTGGGAGAGCAACGACAGGCAAACACAAGTGTGGAGCAGAGGGCACTCGGGGTGCTGGGGAGAGCCTGGCAGGACACCTCTGTCCCACCATAGACTATGCTTCTCCAGCAGCCACAAGTGTACAGAGGGCTCCCCTGCACAGCGCTGGGCGGGCGCACCCAAGTTATGATTCCTAGGCCTTTCATTTTCTCTAGCCCAAGCTGACCACCTCCCCTTCTGTCTCGCTCTATCACCACTACCCCCTACCTGTACACAGTCTGCTAGGCAATGTGCAGTACAATTGATTACGTGTCCTCTACTGAATCACATTCACATTCTTTACCTAATTTTGGCTGATTACATCCAAATCACCCACCTTGGTTACTGTTTCGTGAGGTCCATCCATTTCCGACAGTCTCTTGAATTTCTTCAACAGATGGCTAATCATATCCATTGTGCGTGGATTTCACTAGTTTAACTCAGAGATGACTTCATGTCCCTAGGCTCTAAACCCATGGAAAGGGAGGTTCCTACTGTCACTCCTACCACCTGCCAAAGCTGATGTCAGAAATGAAGAATGAAACCATTTCAGGCTCCTTCCCTGCTTGGCACCAGGGAAACCATCCAGCAGAAATGGTTTTCCAGATTTGGTAAAGCAGAGTCCGGCCTCACTCAAGCTCTGCCCCCCGCAACTCCACCTACCCACCCTGGGAGGCGGAGTCCCGGCATTGATCGAATTAGAGACCACCCAAATTATTGCAGTAACTCACCATGGTTCAGAGAAGATAATACAGGCATCAAGTTATTTGATTTTTTACTTGTGTGTTTGTTGTTTTTCAAGATACAGTGACTTTCAGCAGGGCATGGTGTCTGTAATCTCAGTACTTGGGGAGCTGAGACAGAAGGATTGCAGATCAAGACCAGCTTTAGCAACTTATTAAGACCCTGTCCCCCCCAAAAAATGTGTGTGTGTGTGTGTATGTGTATATATATATATATATATCAGGCATGGTGGCTCACGCTTGCAATCCCAGCATTTGGGAGGCCGAGACAGGAGGATTGTGGTTCCCAGACAGCCTAAGCTACTTAGTGAGGCCCTTTGCAACTCAGTGAGACTCTGTTACAAAATAAAGAATAAAAAAAAATGGCTGTGGGTGTCACTCAGAGGTAGAATGCCCTGGGTTCCATACCCAGTTTCCCCAAAAAATAAATAAATAAAAAATATAAAGAGGCAGAATGCTGCTGGGTTCAATTCCCAGTAAAAAATAAAAGGTACAGTGACTTCTGTGATAGGCCTCTTGCAAGCTAGAGACCTAGAGAGAGATGGCAGAATGGCTCAATACAAGCCTGAAAGCCCCAGACCCACCACAGCTGATGGCTAACTCTCTGCCTCAGTTCAACAGCCTGAGAATTTGAGGCAGAGCACTAGTGCAAGTCCCAGAGTCTAAAGGTGAGACCGCCGGTAACTCCGATGCCCAAAGGCAGGAGGAGGAAGGTGTGCCTGGCCCAGGAGAGAGTCCACTCACCTTTCACCTGCCTTTTGTTCACCCTCTCCAGTGCTCAGTGGTTTGGATAATGCCCACCCACAATGAGGGTGACTTGTGTCCAAAGAGTCCATCAACTCATGACAGTCCCCTCTAGAAACACCCTCACAGAGACATCCAGCTACCAGCTATCAGCTATCTAGGTATCCTTTAATCCAGTCAAGTTGACATGTAAATCATCCATTACTGAGCTCTTGGAGGAGCTCAATGGGAGATGGAGTAAAGAGAGATGATAATTGTGGACAATACCAGAAGGAGATAGGATCCAGAGCATAATAGCACAATAGCTCTTCTACAGGGGAAGGAAGGACGAATGTCTCTTTATTTCAAACAGGAGGGAAGACCAGCAAGAACCTGCCTACTAGCTGCATTTATTTTGAGAAGTAGGCAGTGAAGATATTTTCTGAGAGTAAGATGATGGCAGGGAGAAGCTTACAAAACAAGACAAATAGAATAAAATTCTATAAGGAACGGGAGTGGAGAGAGTCACAAGTGGAAGATCACCAGCCTGCATGGCTAAATGAATTCTCTCTAGCTCAGCACATTGAGTATAGGGGGATGAGAGGTGGGTTTTCAGATTAATCCAAGATTAGGAGATTGCAAAGGAGACACAAAGTAGCAGTGGAATGGATTTGCTTCATTAGGATAGTCCTAACTGCTGTAACAAAAAACCAACAAGAATTTAGTGGCTCAAACAGGATAGAAGTTTGCAATTCTGGAGAGAATGGAGTAAACATATTTCACATTGAATGTAGCTATTTGTTTGTGTGTGGGGGAGTGTCTGGGGATGGAACCCAGAGGCATTTGACCTCCGAGCTACACCCCCTGCCCTATTTTTTATTCTTTATTTTGAAATAAGGTCTCACTAAGTTGCGGAGGGCCTCACTAATTAGCTGAGACTGTCCGTGAACCACGATCCTCTGGTCTCAACCTCGTGAATGCTGGGATTACAAGCGTGCACCACCACGCCCGGCTTGAAGGTGGCTATTGGAAGACTTTTAAAATTAAATGACAGCTGGTGGTTGAGAAAGGCCAGAATTTGAAGTACTATAAAATATGTGATGAAATTGCTATTTTTCCCCCTTAAAAACACTCAGGCTGGACACCAAGATTTGCAAAACCTGAATGTGGGCGTTGGTCTAGACAGAATCCCAGGAGAAACCCCTTCTTCTATCTCTAGCTCAGAGAGCAGGGAAGGGTCTCCCAGTGCTTGGAGAGAATGAGGGAAACATTTTTTTTCTCTTTTTTTCCCCCTTCTCTCATACCCTACTCCTAAGAAATCTCATGGCAGCGCAGCAGTGCTATCAAAAGGGACTGTGGGAGCCCACAGTGTTTTCATAACTCAGAAGGCAAGAAATTAGAAATAAAGGAACCAAGGACAAGAGGACAAATAGGAGACAAATAGCAAGGTGTTAGACTTAAACTGTCGTAATTATTTTAAATGTAAATGGTCTACAATCTAATTAAAAGACATTTGTCAAACTGGATAAAAAATAAAACCCAACTATATGCACTTTGCCACTCACAGATCAGAGAAAGGTTGAAAATTAAAAAGACTGATTTTGCCGGGCGTGGTGGTGCACGCTTGTAATCCCCGCGCTTGGGAGGCGGAGACAGGAGGATCACGCTGGTTCAGAGCCAGCCGCGCTGGCGTAGGAGACCCTGTTTCCAAAAATATAAAATAGGTCTGGGAGTGTAGCCCGGAGGTAGAAGGGCTGCCAGGAACCCCAGTACCACCAAAAAAAAAAAAAGACTGATTTTACCACACAAACACTAATTAAAATCTGGCATAGTTATATTATTACCAAAGTCAACACTGAGGTAAGAAATATAGCTAGACACTAAAAAGGAACATTTCATAATGACAGAAAGATATTTAAAATACCATTTCTATCAGCCTTTCTTATGTTAAGTACTGTAATTATCTAATAATAGAATAACAGCCTTCAGGTACGAGGATGGTTCCAAAATGCCTTGTCATTCAAATTCAAGAATATGATGAAACCAACCTTCAAAAAATCATTGCCCATCTATGCATGGCATTAGACTTTCAAGAGTGACATCTTTGATAATGTTAGGACTATTACATTTACTATTATATTTGCTGATCACTAAGGGGTTTTTAATCATAGAATTTATGCACATAAAAAATCCTCATCATATCTGTCCTGTTTAAAATTCTGCTTCTGTTTCCTCTTGATTCTCCTGCAATCATTGGGAATGAATCCGCTCAGAAAACAGGAGTTAGCCAGCTCTGCCACGGCAGACCAGTCTCGATAGCTTTACAGAACAGTTCAGGGGAGGCCTCTGTGGCTATTATGTCTTCAGTCACTGCTTGTCTTTTATAAGATAACTGCAGTAGTTCCATGGTCAGTTGTTTTTTTCCTCCCCTGGGCACACATCTAGCTTCTAATATATCCTTAAACAGAAAGTAATGAAAGTAAAGCTCTAGAACTTCACACAAATGTCAGGTTCTGTTATTTTCTTCCAAATTCAAAATGTCATCTTTCAGAAACTACATATGGCCCATTAAGGTGTTTTTGCTCAAAAAAACCCATTAGTGCTAGACATGGTGGCACACTCCTGTGATCTCAGCATTGGAGAAGCTGAGACAGGAGGATTGCAGGTTCAAGAACAGCCTCAGCAACGTAGCAAGACCCATTTTAAAATAAAAAAGTCTGGAGATGTGGCAATAGAATGCTTCCTAGTACCAAACAAACAAACAAAAACCTCTTTTGAGCCGGGCGTGGTGGCACACACTTGTAATTCCAGTGCTTGGGAGGCTGAGACAGGTGGATCACACAGGTTCAAAGCCAGCCTCAGCTACTTAGTGAGGCTCTCAGCAACTTAGTGAGACCCTGTTTCCAAATAAAGTATATATATATATATATATATATATATATATATATATATATATATAATTTGAGAGTATAGGCCAGAAGTAGAAAAGCCCCCAAATTTCACCTCCAGTACCACAAAACAAAACAAAACAAAACACCTTTTGTTTTTCTCAGTGACTAGAAGGCAGAGGCAGATAAACTCACTCAACACCCAGCCAAGTACTCTTCAGATGGAAGACTGAGGGGGCGGCAGGAAGTGTCCTTGTTCAGTTTCATTCAGATCAGAACTAACACCAAAGTCAGGAGGGCCGGGACCTTCTAAGCCTTGGTGTCTTATAATCTGGCCTGGGCCAGCTAAGATTTGCTTAGCTGGTGCATGGCGCACTGAAACTGGGGGAGCTGGGGAGATGGCAGAGGAGGGAGTAGTCATCAAGACCCAGAGGACGCAGTCTGTGTGGAGAGCTAAGGCTCAGGAGGGGCAGGGGCAGCCGGGGAGGGGAGCACACACACCCTGGCCTCACCCTTCACCTCCCTCACATCTCCTGCCAATAGTCTCCATTGTACAGACACAACTCTAAGCAGAAGGCCAGCCAGCCGGCCTCCATGGGCACCAAGTGAGAGGGAGAAGGGCACTGGGTACAATGTACTGCCCACCTAGAGAGGGGTGGTGGGCTATTGAGCACCTCCTCTGCAGAGTTCTAGAAAAGAGACCATCATCTGAGCTCTGCATCGGCTGTTTGCTGTAAGACTTTCTGGAAGCCATTTAGCCACTTCGAGGCATAGTATCCTACCCCGCTGAAACGAGGGCAATAATATCCACCTCACTTAGCATATTGTAAGAATAAAGTTAACGTGTGTAACATTTAGCCCAATGCCTGGCACACAGTAAATGCTAAGCAAATGATGAGTTACCTTCCCCTCCCCATAAAATTCACTCTGCTTGCCTCTTTTAAACCAAGCCAAGATATCTACTTTCTTTCTCAAATGTTAGCATGCATTAGAAAAATCCTCTTATTCCTACAAGCCCTGGGGATGAGTCAAGATCATTCCTTTATCAGATATATTACAGTAATTATTGCCTTAGGTCAGGATATTATTTAAGCAGGTAAACTTTTAAAGAATTCCTCAGAAATGCTGCATATACTGCAGGGACTAATTTGGCCTTTGGCAAATAATTCAGCATAAATTACCACCTATTTACCAGGAGCAGCAGTTTATCTCCTGGGACAGCTAGACATTGACATCAGCTGAGCCCTCTCAGTTTCCTACAGGTAATGAGATGCTCAGCACGCTGGACGCTTTCATCGGATCGCCCTTCGGGAAAGCTTGGGAGATTTGCTATAAGCCAACTGCTCATTCCAAGGGCTGGAACATTTTTTTTATTGTTAAATCACACGCCAATTTGCAATGTCATTTCCAAGTTCTGATGGAAAGTCTTTAATGTATTCCTATAATCATCTAATGCTTTTTGGCCATCATCCCCCAGGCTGGAATCTTTTCTGTTATTCCATTTTCTTCCCAGAGCAATTTCAAAGTAACGATAGCTGTCCTGCCGCCGAGACCTCTGGAAGAGTGTGGAGCAGGCCCTGACTTCAGACGTTCCCCATGGGATATTCTGATGACAAGGGATACAAATTAAAGGCATTGGGAGAGGTAGAGAAAGGCTCTTGAGTGACAGTGCTCACATGTGTACCCACTGCTCACTTTACCACGCAACTTCACGGCCAGCGTGTAGGTCGAGGTGGGCAGGGATAATTAACCCCCTGCCCTTGGCAGAGAGTAAAGCAGCTTGCCTAAAGTCTTCCAACAGTCTGGACTGGCCCAAGGACTAGAACAGAGATCTACTAATTAGGCTAAAGTGCTTGTCCAGGGATAAAAAAGTAAACTGACCAACTTGACCTCCTAGAATCACTTATTGATAGCCTGCTGTTCATAAAAGAATAAAACAGAGGGCACCAGATCTTTAGCACCAAAAAAAAAAAAAAAGTTAAGAGTCATTTCCAGGTGCAGTAGTGCGTACCTGTAACCCCAGTACTTGGGAGGCTCAGATGGGAAGATGGCAGGTTCGAAGCCAGCCTTGGCAACTTAGTAAGGCCCTGTGCAACATAGTGAGACTCTATCTCAAAAATATAAGAATGAAATAGGGCTAGGCGGTGTAGCTCAGAGATAGAATGCCCCTGGGTTCAATCCCTAGTACCACACACACATGTGCAAAAAGAGTTATTTGCCAAAAAGAAAACATTTGTCATAAAAAAAAAACTATTGACCTGTCTGCTCATGGATAAAAGTCAGAATTTTGTAAATGCCTTAGAAAGCCGAAGGGGATTCAAGGTGGTCCTGCTATTAGTACTGATAAGAAGCATTCTGGATAGGACTTTCCTGGTCTCTAAGGCTTCCATGCTTGGTCAGAACAACCCAAATGCTCATTGGTAGAAGACAGTCTTCAGTCAGCCCCAGCGAGGGTCTGTGCGTCACTAAAAGTCTACATCGGTGATTGCCTCAGCAAGTTACTGTGTTATATACAGAAGCCAGTCTTGACATCTCAGTTCTCAAATGTCTCAAGTGTTCACCAGAATCCCCTGGGTTCAATCCCTAATACAACTAACTAAATAAATAATAAAAATTGCATCACATCTGCTGATTTAACCCCATGGCATTTAAAGTGTTTGTATTACTTCACCCTTCCTGATCAATAACCACATCTTCCCCTGCTCATCATTTTTTCCCACCTTATTTTGGTTAGTTTGCAAGCTGATGTGTTTCTCCTGTGGCTCAGCCTTAACTCCTTGCAAGAACCCAGTGTTCCTTTAAAATATTCTTTGTGCCTTTGTTGAGTTTTTCTCCTCCACTGCCCCTCAGAGTTACCTGTGCACTTTCTTCCGTCTTCCAGTAGACTGTCATCTCTGGCCAGAAGGAGCTCACTCTGAGGCTTTGTTTTTCCTTTCACCACTAGTGCAGACTTTGCTCATAATAGCTGCTCTATTTAATCTGCTCTATCATAATAGCAGAGTTGGCTCTGTTGGTGGTTTTGAATCAGATAGGCCTCGGATGAGTTTAATTTTTTTAATTCACTCTTTGGTATATAGTTCTTAGTCATGACAGATGCATAGAGTGATGTAACCACCACCACAATTAAGATTAAGAACAGTTCTATTACCCCTAAAAACCTCCCTTATACATGCTACCCTTTCAAAGTCAAAAATTCCCCTTTCCCTGAGTCCCTGGGCACTCAATCAGTTCTCTGTCCCATTCAGCCTTTTCCTAAAAGTCATATAATGAATACTATACGTTACGTTGTTTGGGGCTTGTCTTACTTTAAAAGAAAATGTGTTTGAGAAACATTCATTTTGGTGCATCTAATCTACAATAGTTCATTCTTTATTGCTGAGTGCTATACCATCGTTTACCCATTCACCACTTAAAGGACATTAGGGTTATTCCCAGTTTGGGGCAATTATGAATAATGTGACTGTAAACATTTGCAGGCAGGTTTTTCTGTGAATATAAATTATCATTTGTCTCAGTTAAATACCTGAAATTAAGATTTCTAGGCAATATGGTAAGTCTATGTTTAATTTTACAAGAAATTGCCAACGTTATAGAAGATACAATATGACTGTGCCTTGGCATCCTCATCAGCAACCCTGAGTTTCAGCTTCCCCACACCATCTTCAACAGCTTTTGCAATTCTGTTTGTTTCATTTTCTTTTGTTGTGTTGTGCTGTGTTTTAGACATTCTAAGAGGCAGAGAGTATTATCTCATTGTGGTTTCTACTTAAGTTCCTCTAATAAATAACGGTGTTGAGCATCCTTCATGTGTTTATTAGCCATTCATGTATCTTCTTTGATGAAGCATCTGTTCAGATCCTTTATTCATTTTTAATTAAATTCTTTGAAGCAGAGTTTGGTGGTGCACGCTTATAATCCCAGTACTTAGGAAGCTGAGATAGGAGGATTGCAGGTTCGTGGCCAGCCTCGGCAACTTAATTGTCTATTGTCTTACTATTGAATTTTAAAAGTTTTTTTTATATAGTTTGGATAAAAGTCCTTTGTCATATTTGTGATGTGCAAATATTGTATTCCATTTTGAAATTTATCCTTCATCCTCTTACTGCCTGTGCAAAGCCTTTTTTATACTTTGACCAAGTCTCATTTATCAATTTTTCTTTCTTGTGGAGACTGGGCTTTTGCTATACTAAGAACTCTTTGCTTAACTCAGGCTCACAAGAAATGTTCTCCTATGTTCTCTTCTTAAAAGTTTTATAGTTTTGCCTAGCACACTTGTAATCCCCGTGCCTGGGAGGCTGAGACAGGAGGATCCCACAGTTCAAAGCCAGCCTCAGCTACTTAGTGAGGCTCTCAGCAACTTAGTGAGACTCTGTTTCCAAAAAAAGTATAAAATAGGTCTGGAAGTATAGCCCAGAGGCAGAAAAACCCCTGGGTTCCACCCCCAGTACCCCCCCAAAAATAAAAAATGTTTTATAGTTTTATATTTTATATTTATATCTATAACCCATTTTGAGTTCATGTGGGGGGAATACTGGGGAATGAACTCAGGGGCATTCTACCTCCAACCTATACTCCCCAGCCCTATTTTATCATTTTATCTTATTTTGAAATAGGATCTCATTAAATTAAAAAGAGCCTCACTATGTTGCTGAGGCTATTTATGAACCTGTGATCGTCCTGTCTCAGTCTTCCAAGCACTGGGATTACAGGTGTGTGCCACGATGCTCAGCTTAAGCTAAATTTTGTATGTTTGGGGCATTGCTTGAGGTTTATTCCCATGTGTGTGTACATCCATTTATTCTGCACCACTTGTTGAAAAGACCGTCCTTTCTCCTTTGAACTGCATTTGTGCTTTTTTCAAGACTCAATTGTCCGTATTTGTGTGAGTTCTTTCTGGACTCTGTATTCTGTTGCACTGATCAATGTGCCTATCTTTTTGCCAGTACCCTACAGTTTTAATCATTGTAGTCTTTTTAGCAAGTCTTAACACAAAGTAAGGTAAATCTTCCAGCCTTGCTCTTTTTTTAAAAAATGATTTTGCCTATTCTAATTTGCTTAGTTTCCTATATAAATTTTAGAATCAGCTTATAAGTATCTACCAAAAAAACCTTTACCCTCAGCTAATTCTTAATTTACAGTACTTTCTTTTGCTAGATTATGGTTCTCAAACTGCAATGCACTTAAAAATTATAAAAATGCACATGTCTGATGCTGAATAATCTCATTCAGTAATCCTGCAAAGGCCCTGAGCATCTCCGTTTTTAACACCGTCCCTGGTGATCAGATGTAGGTCGTCACAAATCATCATGTGAGAAACAGACTTCTAGCTTCCTGGGAACCTAGGGAATGTCCCACAGCTTTGAAGAATCTTATAAACATTATGCCCACAAACTTGGCAAAAAGATATAATATTGAGTTCACGGTTAACTTCTAAAAACTGGTAATATGCACAGTGCAATATTATAGCCAGCGAGTACTGTCCATCTAGTACTAGAAAACAAACCATAACCTTCCAGATGCCTAATTGCCCAGTTTAGGTCATGAGAACAAATGATGTAGATTGCCAGTTTCTGTAATAGCTTTGTGATATTTATCCCATGGACCAATTCCAGGATCATTTTCTTATACCACAGGCAGAATTCTTAAACTTTTCTCAAACAAGAAAAAAACTGAATTAGAGAGATTCACAAGGCAAGAGCATTACAAGGAAGAAACATTAATCAAATGAATAGGTACCCTAGAGAAAAATCAGATTAATGACTGTAAATATTAACTTTGTTTTCTGTTAAAATATGGATTAACAGCTTGCTCGGGGAACTAGACATTCTTTTTAATTTAATTTTCTGGGTAATGGGAGATGGAAGGTTAACTGGAAAAGCCCTCCAGTACCAAAAAAAAAATCTTTCTATAATGGATTAGTCTACTTTTTACTTTAATTTATTAGTAAGTATTCATTGCTTTGCTTGTTTCCTGCAGGTAGAAAACAACAATTTCGAAAAGTGAATTAAAAGCCTTCTCACAGGTTCCTAGGATAAATAATGTGAGTCTTCCAACCTCATGGAATAGTCTTGGCAGACAAGAGAGACAGGTAAGTTAATTATTGTAAATTGCTACTGGGGAGACCATTACTTTTTCAGGTGTTAATTGCTTTGTGGAAAGGCCTGGATTGTTAGAAAGGGCTAGTGAGAGTAACTATTTAGAAAAAGACTTGATCTCAGCAGCCCCATTGAAGAAGCCTGGCATATGGCAATATGGTTTACAATGGGAAAAACCAGTGAGAGATCCCACCAGCAAAGACCCATTTGGGGTTTAAATTGTATCAACTAAGGACATACTCTTGAATCTTCCTATAAGATTTTTCTGAGGCACCATAGGGAGGTTCGATGAAAAAAAAATCGTGTGTGTGTGTGTGTGTGTGTGTGTGTGTGTGTGTATTGAACTCAGGGATATACTACTTCTGAGCTATTCCCCAACCCTGTATTTTAAAATTTTGAAACAAGGTTCACTAAGTTACCCTGTTCTGGTCTTGAACCTGTCAGCTTCCCTAGTACTGGGATTCCAGACGTGAGCCACCACTCTGGCTTGATGAATCATTGAGTGGGTGGTATAATCTAGAGGGTCCTTGGTGGACTTAGAGCCAAGTTATTTTGATGTATATCCACTTTCACCGCCTGCTGGTTATGTGACCTTTGAAATAACCAACACCTCTCTATTCCCCAGGGTCACCATCTGCAAAATGGAAAAATCTTACCTTTAATACTTATGGGTCAATTATTCATATTTCAGTGTATAAGATAATACAATATAACTGAACTTTTAAAAACAAGCACATTGAGCTGGAGGCAGTGGCCTATGCCTGTGGTCCCAGCTACTTGAAAGAATAAGGCAGGACTATCACAAGCTCAAAGCCACCCTGAACAACATAGGAAGACCCTGACTCAAAAAAAAAAAAAAAATTAAGCATATTATCCCAGGATGCAGACCATTGGATGGAGACTGGTATATAAGAAGTTTATTTGTCAGTGGTTTGGGGATTGGCACCTGTGGAAAGGAAGGGAGAAAGAAGGCCTGAACAGAGTTGAGAAGTAGAGCTCTCCCGTGGTCTCTGTGGAATGAGACACGGCCAGCCCTTCTGAGTTCTGAAGATGGATCCCCTTCAGAGCTGTGCTGAACTGGGGCAAGAGGGCCCATCTAGCCCCACACAATGCACACACATCAATCAGTCAGTCAATGGATGTATGGTCTTTGGGGATGAGGACACTCTCTTAAGTTTCCAAGGGAAGACAGATAAAGACCAGCTTTAGAGGTACTTCTAGTAGCAGGAGTAACAATCCCTTTATTCCTACAGGGGAAGGGATGGTGTACTATAGCATCTGCTACACATAACCACACGGTATCCTCGATGTTACTGAGAACTGGTTTAAGCAATGGAATAGTGTGTGCTTTTCAATATTAAACGGATAGGATAAAAATGGATCTATATATTTAGATATCCTAAACTGCAAATATATGGAATCCGTAAGTACAGCATATGGAGAGAATTAAACAAGAGTGAAGGAGTGCTGTTATTTGTGGGAGCATGCTAAGAATGCCAGGCTGAATGGAGGAGCTGGAAGATGCTTTCCTAAATCAAATGATCAAAATGTCACAGAGGCAGGATGCAATATTGATGGGTTACTTCAACTACTTAGACATCTGTTCTAAATCTCCACAACAATCTTAGAATTTAATACATTCTGGACTTGCCTTCTTGATAATTTCATCTTTCACGAGGTACAAGAAGGACTGACAGGAACTTCTTGTCTACACTCAATTCTAACCAGCAAAGGATTCAGGCGACATTTACATGATAGAAATCTTCACTTCAAGTCGGGCATGGTGGTGCATACCTATACCTAGCTACTTGGGAGACCAAGAAAGAGGATTTCAAGTTTAAGACCAGCATGGGCAACTTAACATGTTTCTGTGTCAAAATAAAAAATAAGGTGGGGCATGGTGGCACATGCCTGTAATTCTAGTACTTGGGAAGCTGAGATAGGAGGAACACAAGTTCGAGGCCAACCTCAGCAACTTAGCAAGACCCTCAGAAACTTAACCAGACCTGTTTATAAATAAAAATAGGGCTGGTGATGTAACTCGGAGGTAGAATGCCCCTAAGTTTAAGCCCCAGCACCACAAAAATAAATGAACAAGTAAATAAATGAATGAATAAATATAAAAAATAAAAAGGGTTGGGAATGTAGCTCCATGGTAGAGCACCCTGCATTTAGACCTCAGTTCCAAAAAAAGAAAAAGAAAGAAAGAAATCTTTAACAAACATGTAAAATAAAATGCAGACCTTGCCTTCCTAAAGAAGAAACAAAGGAAGAATGTCATAGCAGATTCTGTAATGGAAAAAAACCAACCAAACAACAACAACAACCAACAAAGCACTTTTGGTCTTAGTAGATTCTAGGAAATGATTGAAGCTTTAGGAAAACAACTTCAAAAAGTTCACAGACATGCAAATAAAACTCAAAGGCCAAAGATGATAAGAAGGAATACTTTTTTTTAATTGTAGAACTCCAAAAAAATGAAACTTTATGCTATAACATTACCTGCAGAAGTCAGCATGACCCTACATAATGGTCTCTGATGAATCTGTGTTTTGCAATGACATGTGCAAGCCGGGCATGGTGGCACATGCTTGTAATCCCCGTACTTGGGAGGCTGAGACAGGAGGATCGCGCAGGTTCAGAGCCAGCCTCAGCTACTTAGTGAGGCTCTCTGCAACTTAGTGAGACCCTGTTTCCAAATAAAATATAAAAATAGGAGCATAGCCCAGAGGTAGAAAGCCCCTGGGTTCTACCCCCAGTACCACAAAAAAGAAAGAAAGGAAGGAAGGAAGGAAGGAAGGAAGGAAGGAAGGAAGGGAGGGAGTGAGGGAGGGACATGTGCAAAAACTGAGAGAAAAGACACAAACCAAGGTGAGAAAGACT
Source organism: Muscardinus avellanarius (assembly GCF_963383645.1). Lineage (NCBI taxonomy): Eukaryota > Metazoa > Chordata > Mammalia > Rodentia > Gliridae > Muscardinus > Muscardinus avellanarius. The sequence goes on along the minus strand of NC_137790.1, from coordinate 70,380,100 downwards.
TTGGCACAAACCTGCAAAAGAGTACCCAAAGGCAAAGGGATGCACTGAGGAGGGTTAAATGAGAAGGACCCCAGAAAGGGCTGAAAACACACTGGCAGTGTGAAGAGAGGAGATGAAGGGAAGGATAAGCAGGCTGCTTAGAGGAGATTCTGTTAAATGATAACAGAAAAGGCAGAGCCACTCAATTGCTTCTTTATTCTCTAGCAAGGAACATGATCTTCCGGCTGAGAAGGGTAGAACAGGTATCACAGAGAGTAAATTGTAGTGAGGAGAGTCAGAGAGAACTCAGTGTACAGCCTTTGCAGACTGAATAAAAGATTATAGATCTCGGAACCATTGCCTCTCATCTAGGGGGAACAGAAAATGGGGCAGGTGCCAGAAATCTGAGCCAGGCAAGAATATAGATTTTTGCTTAAAGGAGAGAAAATTGATTATGGAATCTGCAGAGTGAGTTTAGCATTACTTTCTGCAATATTCTGGAAGGCATATTACATAAACATTTGTAAACCAATCATTAAGACAAGCCAAACTACCTTCATATTATTTTCTGATTGAGCTAAAAGATAAACAGTATACAAAAATACTAGGCACGGTGAATTTTTCCCCCTTCTGTACAGTGTTTTTACAAAAATGATCATAATGCTCATTTGAACATGGAAGGATGCTGTGTAGTTTGTAGACTGTTTAGAGAGATCTGCTGCTGGTCAGATAACTGCATTCAACTCTTCATTAGTAGATCCATGTCCGTCCTAGGGAAGGTCTCTATGATAGCTCTATGCATGTTCCTGTCTTCCTCAACACCTTTTTAGAGCTGATATGAAGACCATACTGGGTATAGTAAGAAGAATATAATGAAAGGAATAAGCAGTTGCTTGAAGAGAAAATATAAAATGCTCAGGCTTATTATAATTGGAGCTATTCAAATTAGTGAAAACAACAATTATTGTTACTGTTTGTAGCAATTGTAAACAACAATTAGTATTACTGAAAGGTAAAGAAATGCTACTCTCCTACACACTGATGGGAATATATGTTGGTATGGCTTTATAGGAAGACAATTTTGGCATTCACTTCCAAGATCTTCAAGAGATATACTTTTCCAGCAGTGATTGCACTTCCAGATCTCCAGCCTAGAGAAATTCCCCCAGTGTCCAAGGATTTCTGTACATGATATTCATTTCAACATTATAAATGTGTACAAATGAAAACTGTCCACAGTTAAATAAATCACAGCTGCTCCTTGACCTATGATGGGGCTACATTCTATGATTCCATCATGAGTCAGAAATATCATCAGTCAAAAACACATTTAACACATCTAATCTATTGCACATCGTAGCTTAGCTGCACAGCATGTTGTAGAATAAGGGTTGTTTCTCCATCATGGTCGCTGGCTGACTAGGAGCTGTGACACACCACTGCTGCCCAGCCTGTGGACAGAGTATCGTACTACATATCACCAGCCCAGGAAAAGATCACAATTCAAACTTCCTGGGAGGCTGAAACAGGAGATCACAGGTTCTATGCCAGCCTCAGCAACGTAGCAAGTCTCTCAGCAACTTAGCAAGATCTGCTTTCCAAATAAAAAATAAAATAGGGCTGGGGGGGGTGTGTGGCTCAGAGATAGGATGCTCTTGGGCTCGATCCCCAGCAACACACACATACACACACACACACACACACACACACACACACACACACACACTCAAACTTCCAAGTATGGTTTCTACTGGCTGCCTATAATTTTCACACCATTGTAAGACCAAAAAAAAAATCATAAATTGAACCATTGAAAGTCAGGGGCCATCTGTATACACATCCTTACAAAAAACACCACGCATTAGATAAGAAGATGAGTAATGTATATAAATGCTAATGTGGAAAGAACTAAAAAATATGCTATGATGTGGAAGAGGCAGGTTTCAGAAGAATGAACAGAATATGGTATTCCACAAAATATTTTCAAAAGTGAAGAAGTACAAGGGGAAAGATCTTGAAGAATCCACTGCAAGCTGAGCTCTTAGACAGGGACACAGGGCAGGAGGAAAGGCCAAAGGGGAGATTCACTTAATCATTGTGCTTGATTTTGTGCAATGTTAAGGTACTTAACATATTACTTATAAAATAAAAATAAGAGAGTCAGTTAAAAATATGAAATATTTTATTTATTTATTTACTTATTTATTTATTTGCAATAGTGGGGGTGGAACCCAGGGCTTTCTACCTTTGAGCTACACACTCAGCCCTATTTTTTTTGTGTGTGTGTGTGTGGGGGGATCTGGGGATGGAACCCAGGAGTATTTGACCTCTGAGCTACACCCCCTGCCCTATTTTTATTCTTTATTTTGAAACAGGGTCTCACTAAGTTGTGGAGGGCCTCACTAAGTCTGAGAACTGCCGCGATCCTCTGGTTTCAGACTCCTGAATGCTGGGATTACAAGCATGCGCCACCATGCCCAGCTCCTATTTTTTTGTTCTTTATTTTGAAACAGGGTCTCACTGAGTTGCAAAAGGCCTCACTAAGAAGCTGAGGCTGTCCGCGAACCGTGATCCTCTGGTCTCAGCCTCCCAAATGCTGGAATTACAAGGGTGTGCTACCACGCCCAGCTAAAATAAAGAAAGCAAGCACTCGAAGGCACTGGTCTGAAGGCATGTATCCTTGTCTTGGCTCTGTGCTAGCTAGTAAGACACCCTGCTGTTCTGACCTTCAGTGGTCCCACTGAAATAATACAGACAACAGTGCTTCACAGAATTCACAGTACACTAAAATTCCTTAGCTAAAACCTTAACCCAAATAGAAGTTTTAGGTGACCAGAATTAGAAAAGAAAGCTAATAAATGAATGATAAAACCAGAGTCCAATTTAGTGTGTGTGTGTGTGTGTGTGTGTGTGTGTGTGTGTGTGTTATTGAGGATTGAAGACTGAAGATTGAATCCAGGGGCATTTTTTAGCTCTGAGCTACACCCCAGCCCTATCATATTTTGAAACAAGGTCTCACTAAGTTGACAAGAGCCTCAATAAGTCTCAGGCTGGCCTCCAGACTATGGTCCTCCTGTCTCAGCCTCCTAAGTACTGGGATTATAGGTATGCACCACCCTTCCTGTCTCCAATTTATTTTAATAAATTATAACAATGGTCCTCAAACATCCAGAGTAAATGAATAGGGATAAGTATAAAGTTTACTTTGGGACTTCCGGGAAGATGACGACCAAGAAAAGCAGCGTTTATGAGTCCTGCTAAAACTTGATCTCTATTGCCACAAAATCAGTGCTTTTCATAGCCAGAAAACACCATCAGCAGAGAAATAAAAAATGTAAACACAAGGGACAGACAAAAAAAGACTAGAAGAACAACCAGAGACCAGAAATCAAACTCACAATACAGCAGAGGAGCCGCGCCAGCACCATCTTCCCTCACAGCACCAGGCTCCAGAGAGGAAAGGTAAACAAGGAGCTGAAGTGAGCAGCTGCGGATCATTCGGGTGTAATTCAGCAGTTCTTTCAGCGCAATGAACGTCTATAACTCAGTGGCTAAGCTCATCATGCCTTTCAGAGACTCAGAACGGAGCTCAAAACCAGAAAAGAAATATGCCAGCCTCATGGCCGAGGGTGTAACAGCAGCGCCATATTGCCAGCAGCGACAGCAAGTTCGCCATGCCCCGCACAGCTCCAGATCTGCACCCACAATAACCATGATTGAAATTGTGGACCCTAAAAGAGAAATCCCTGTACTGCACTCTCAGGGACTTGCACAGCTTTGATAATCTCCTTGGGTCGGATATTTTGCAGTCCAACCCAGTGAAGGAGTAGCGGTGGCAGAGATACCACACCCTAGTCACAGCTCCCTGTGGGAAAACACCCAGCCTGGCACCCCCACGGTCTCGCGCAGCCTCGATTAACTTCCTGGGTATGAGACTTTGCAATACAACCCAGTAAAGGAGTCATGGCGGCTGAGATTACAACAGACCCGAGATCCAGAGCACCCTAAGTGAAGTCATAGTGACCCAGGAAGGCACAAACTTCTGAATCATGGGAAAGAGGAACAACAATAGAGCAATGAATGCCCACAACCACATATTCTCAGAACCTGATAACACAGAAATTCAGAGATCTCCAGTAAATCAAATCAGGAATCTAACTGTAGAAATAATACAGGACTTTCAAAAAGAATTTAGAGAGAGTCTAAAAAAAAAATAAAGGAAGCAATCATTGAGATAAAGGCCTCAATTCAAAGTATAAATAATTGATTAGACCACATGGAGAATAGAATCTCACTCCTAGAAGATGATCACTCCAGAAATGAACGCATAGTTTCTAATTTAGAAAAAAAATCAGACAGCAGGAATTTGATATTGAAGAAATATGAGCCCATTTTAAGAGAGCTAACCTAAGAATAATCGGAATAGAGGAAGGAAAAGAAGGTGAAACCAAAGGGATCAATAATCTCTTCAAAGAAATAATAGCAGAAAATTTTCCAAACATAGAGCAAGAGGTCGATACACAGGTCCAGGAAACTTATAGAGCTCCCTTTAGACAGGATCAGAGAAGAGGATCCCAACGCCACATAATTGTCAAAATGACCAATGTGGAATCAAGCAGAGAATCTTAAAGGCAACAAAAGCAAAGGGCCAAGTGACATTCAGAGGCAAACCAATTAGAATCACTCCAGACTTCCCAAACCAAGTTATGAGAGCCAGAAGGGCTTGGAGTAACATATTCCCAATTCTGAAAGAAAACAACTTCCAGCCAAAAATTTCCTACCCAGCAAAACTATCTATCAAATTAGATGGGGAAATAAGAAGCTTCCATGACAAACAGAAACTGAAGGAGTTTATGTCTTCAAAACCAGCACTAGAGAAAATACTCAAAGAGATTAACTACAAAGAAGAAATAGGTAACACACACCAGAACCAGAGAAACAAGATTTTCCATCCAGCAGACAACTAAGCAAAGAAGAATATATTCATGTGTTTGTAGGTTAAAATCTTTGGAGATTCATTAGTTATTTCAGTCTTTTACCTATTTGTAAATTGTATTTCTAAATTGTATTGTTTGCTTTTATTGTTGATAATTTTTAGGATCTCTATTTGGAATATTAATATACCTACAGATATAGCATTTGGAAATACTTTATCCCATTCTATCAGTAACTTTTAACTCTGTTTACATTATCTTTGGATGTACAATATTTTTTATTTTTAGGAAGTTGGTTTATTCTTTTGTTGCCTGTGCCTTTGAAATCATATCCAAGAAATCACTGCCAATTTCAATGTTGAGAAGTGTTATGACCCAGCTTTTCTTTTAAAAGTTCATAGTCTTAAGATTTACATTTAGGAGGCTGGGCGTGGTGGCGCATGCTTGTAATCCCAGCATTCGGGAGGCTGAGACCAGAGAATCGCAGTTCACGGACAGCCTCAGCTACTTAGTGAGGCCTTCTGCAACTTAGTGAGACCTGATTTCAAAATAAAGGATAAAAAATAGGGCAAGGGGTGTAGCTCGGAGGTCAAATGCCCCTGGGTTCCATCCCCAAACCCGCGAAAAAAAAAAGATTTACATTTAGATCTTTTCTCTATTTTGAGTTAATATTTGTATATGGTATTAGGGAAGGGTCCAATTTTATTCTTTTTCATGTAATTATTATTTTTCAACAATATTTCATGAAAATATTATTTCCTTCACCAAATGTTCTTGGAAACTTTGTCAAAATAATTTCACCATATGTGGAAGAATTTATTTCTAGGCTTTTTATTTTACTCCATTGGTTTATTTATCTGCCTTTATAGCAGTATTACACTGATTCAATTATTGTAGCTCTATAAGGTTTGAAATCAGAAAATGTACATCTTCTAAGTTTGTTCTTTTTCGAGATTGTTTTGGGTATTTAGAGTTCATATTTCATGTTAAGATAGATTTTTTTCTGAAAAAAAAAATAAATGTACGATAGTTTTACCTTAAAAAAAAGAAAAAATATCTTCTGGTAAGAAAGCAAAAAGAAATACTGAAATGTTATCTCTAAGTGATCAAAAGTTTGATATCAGATAAATGAATCTGTTATGTGAGATTATCATTGTTAATTTTGGATAAATTGCTATAATACTAGATGTCAACCAGTAAGCCAAGCATGAGATGGAGGGATGAGGAGGGAATGGGGTGGGGATTGGGTAAGGGCTAACTGGGAGATGTGTGTATGTATGTCTACACAAGTTTTCATCCCATTATGATGTATGAATACAGTGCACCAATAAAAAAATATTTTAAAAAGTTTACTTTGGAGGTTCAAAAAATAAATTTCTGCAAGTGGTGGATAAATTTAGGAATCCATTATTAGTATCTTCATTGTGAAATAATTTTTTGTTGTTGTACTGAGGGTGGAAGCCAGGGGCTTTTTTTTTAAACCTCCAGGCTATACTCCCAGACCTTTTTTATACTTTATTTGGAAACAGGGTCTCACTAAGTTGCTGAAAACCTCACTAAGTAGCTGAGGCTGGCTTCAAACCTGTGCCATCTTCCTGTCTCAGCCTCCCAAGTGCTGGGATTACAAGCATGCACCACCATGACTAGCGTGAGGTAATCTGAAAAGCAGTTTCTGATGTGGGTGCTGCAAGTGGAACACAATTTCGAGTCAAATTAAGAGAAGGCTTAGGAAGAAAAGTGTGATCACAAATGCCAACCGATCATCCAACGATCATCCATTGAGACTCACTGATCCAAGGGGTTGACCATTAGAAACACCGAAATATATATTTTACAGGATCATGTCAGTCTCCCCTGAACTTCTCTTCATTGAATGTGACACAACCTAGCATTTAATATGATTTAAATAATTTTCACTTTTGCTCCCATTGTACTGTAACCTGCTTGAGGGCAGCCATCAGATAGCATATTTCTTCATTCCTCTTAAAACCTGGAGGACAGATAGGGATACCAAAAGCATTTAGTAAATATTGAGCATGTAAAACAATTTTTTGTGGTACTGAGTATTACATGCAGGAGCATTCTACCTCTAAGCTACACTCCCAGCCCTTTTAAAATTTTTGTTTGGAAACAGGGTCTCACTATTTTCCTGAGAGTCTCGCTAAGTTGCCCAGGCTGGCTTCGAACCTATTATTCTCCTCTCTCAGCTTCCCAAGTAAGGGAATTACAGGTGTGTGTACCTAAACCTGGCTTTAAAACAATTTTTAATACTGAAGATTACATAGTTTCTATGTCTAGCAATTACACACAGGATTCCAAGGGCAAATGTAGTTGGATAGATTGAACACCTATGGCTAGTTGATTTCTTTTACTCTATTACTTCATTATGGCCTGGTTTTCTTGTTATCTTTTAAAAGAGAGTGAAATAGAAATTTCCATTGATTTATTACTGTATCACATTAGTAAAGAGTTTTGTGTGCCGAGTATTTTATGTTACCAGTGACAGACACGGCTAAGACATCTGTTAGAATGTGAGAAGGAATTATTCATCAATCAGAAGCAACTGGGGAAACAGCTATTTAAGCAAGGAAACCCTTTATAGAGTTTTATGAGAATTCAGAAACATTCAGTTTTTCTCTACTACATTAAAAAAATCCACTCAGTACTAATTTTAGCATTCTCAGAGTGGTGGTACAGAAAAGCAACATATCTGTTGGTGTATATGCAAAGGCAAAAGCAATAGCTATCATTTTTTTTTAATTTTATTGGTGCACTGTATTCATACATCATAGTGGGATACAAACATTTGTAGACATACATGCACACATCGCCCAGTCAGCCCCCACCCGATCCCCACCCCATTCTCTCCCCATCCCTCCTTCCCAGGCTTGGCTTAGTGGTTGACATCTAGTATTATAGCAATTTATCCAAAATTAAAAATGATAATCTCACATAACAGTTTCATTTGTCTGATACCAAGCGTTTGATGATTTAAAGATAGCATTTCAATATTTCTTTTTGCTTTCTTTCTTACTAGAGCATATTTTTTTCTGGTTTTTTTAGGTGAAACTATCATATATTTATATATTTATTTTTCAGAAAAAAATCTATCCTAATATGAAATATGAATTCTAGATACCCAAAACGATCTTGAAAAAGAACAAAGCTAGCAGATATATATTTTCTGATTTCAAATCATATAAAGCTACAATAATTGAAACAGTGTAGTACTGTTCTAAAGGCAGATATATAGACCATTGGAGTTAAATACAAGCCTAGAGCTAAATTCTTCCCTATATTGTCAAGTTATTTTTGACAAGGTTTCCACGAACATTTGGTGGTGGAAATAATAATCTTTTAACTAAATATTGTTGAAAAATAATAATTACATGGAAAAGAATAAAATTGGATCCTTTACCTAATCCCATATACAAGTATTAACTCAAAATAGATAAAAAACCTAAATATAAATCTTAAGACTATAAACTTTTAGGAGAAAATCTGGGTCATAAAACCTCACAACATTGAAATTGGCAGTGATTTCTTGGATATGATTTCAATGGCACAGGCAACAGAAGAATATACAAACTCCCTAAAAAATAAAAGAAAATATTGTATATCCAAAGACAATGTAAACAGAGTTAAAAGTTACTAATAGAATTGGATAAAATATTTCCAAATGCTATATCTGAAGGTATATTAATATTCCAACTAGAAATCCTAAAAATTAACAACAATAAAGGCAAACAATACAACTTAGAGATAGGTAAAAGACTAACATAAATAATGAATCTCCACAGATAACCAATCTTAGTTGTCTGTTGGATGGAAACTCTTGTTTCTCTGGTTCTGGTGAGTGTTACCTATTTCTTCTTTGTAGTTAATCTCTTTGAGTATTTTCTCTAGCGCTGGTTTTGAAGACATAAATTCCTTCAGTTTCTGTTTGTCATGGAAGCTTCTTATTTCTCCATCTAATTTGATAGAAAGTTTTGCTGGATAGGAAATTTTTGGCTGGAAGTTGTTTTCTTTCAGAGTTTGGAATATGTTACTCCAAGCCCTTCTGGCTCTCATGACTTGGTTTGGGAAGTCTGGAGTGATTCTAATTGGTTTGCCTCTGAATGTCACTTGGCCCTTTGTTTTTGTTGCCTTTAAGATTCTCTGCTTGGCTTCCACATTGGTCATTTTGACAATTATATGGCGTGGGGATCCTCTTCTCGGATCCTGTCTAAAGGGAGTTCTATAAGTTTCCTGGATCTGTGTATCAACCTCTTGCTCTAAATTTGGAAAATTTTCTGCTATTACTTCCTTGAAGAGATTGTTGATCCCTTTGGTATCACTTTCTTTTCCCTCCTCTATTCCAATTATTCTTAGGTTAGCTCTCTTAAGATGGGCCCATATTTCTTCAATGTCAGATTCCTGCTGTTGGATATTTTTTTCTAGATTAGAAACTATGCATTCATTTTTGGATTGCTCATCTTCTAAGAGCGAGATTCTGTTCCCCATGTGGTCTAATCGGTTGTTTGTGCTTTGAATTGAGGCCTTTACTTCATTAATTGCATCCTTTATCTCTTTTTGGCTCTCTCTGAGTTCTTTTCGAAGCACCTCTATTATTTCTACAGTTATTTTCCTGATTTGATCTTCTAGAAATCTCTGATTTTCTGTTTCATCAGGTTCTGATGTTGTGGGGTTGTGCACATTCATTACTCCAGTGTTATTTCTCTTTCCCATGATTTCGGAGGTTTGTGCCTTCTCTGGGTTCTTCCCTTGGGTCACTATGGCTTCACTTAAGGTGTTCTGGATCTCGAGTCTGTATTATCTCAGACCCCACTACTCCTTTACTGGGTTGTATCACAGAGTCTCCGACCCAGGGAGTCGATAGAGGCTGCTTTAAACTATGGGGGGTGCCAGGTTGCACGTTCTCCTATGGTGTGATATCTCTGCCACCACCACTCCCTCACTGGGTCAAGTCCCAGGAGGCCCAATACTGCGATTTCTCCTCTGTGGCCCGCAATTTGACTCACTGTTCTTGAGTACGCAGATGTAGCTGTACTGGACTCGGTGAATTCACTGCTGCTGCCGCCGCCGGTGGCAATATGGCGCCTCTGCCACGCCCTCGGCCATGAGGCTGGCGTATTTTTTCTTCTCTGGTTTTGATTTCCACTCTGAATCCCTGCAGCGTGTGCTGAGCTCAGCCACTGGGAGCTTTAAATGCTGTCTGCGCCGAAAGATCCCGCCTGGCTGTTCCGCAGCGGCTCACCTCGGCTTGCTGTAGCCGTCCGCTGAGTTCGCCGCTGCCGCCGGCAGTATGGCGCTGCTGCCGCGTCCTCGGGCGCGTGTGTCTCCTCTGTGGCCCTGAGCTCTGTTCTCAGTCCGCTTTCTCTCTGGAGCCTGGTGGTTTTTTTTGTTTTTCTGGTGATGGTGTTTTCTGGCTATGAAAGGCGCTCTTTTTGTGGTAATGGAGATTGGTTGTTAGCGGGACTCTTAAGCCCCGCTTTTCTCGGTGGCCATCTTCCCGGAAGTCTCCTAATAGCTATCATTTTGTGTTGTTCTACAAATCCATTTTCCTTGACATCTACCCGTGGTTTGCCTCATGACCATCCAGGGTACTTTTAAAAATGATATATATGTCCTACTCTCCCCTAGTCTGAAATGGAGCCCCCAATTCATGATTTCTTGAAGATTTTTATGATTCTTTTCTGTGGCTAAAAATAACTTGGCTAGAGCTATAGAAAATAAATTTCAAAGTCTTTTTTTTTTTTTTTTCAGATCTGGGGATGGAACCCAGGGGCATTCGACCTCTGAGCTACACCCCTTGCCCTGTTTTTTATTCTTTATTTTGAAACCGGGTCTCACTGAGTTGCAGAGGGCCTCAGTAAGTAGCTGAGGCTATCCACGAACCACAATCCTCTGGTCTCAGCCTCCCGAATGCTGGGATTACAAGGGTGCGCCACCACACCCGGCTTCAAAATCTTAATGACAGATATCTCCTGTCATATATTTAAATATTGTCCTCATGCAATTAATCAGTGGTTTGTGTTTCAGGAGGAAACAAAAGAAAATGTATGTCAGTGCTTTGATTTGTGAAATGAAGAAATAAGTTCTGAGCACGTGTCACAGGAGGATAGATGGATGTGTATTCAGGATCCTGGCAGGGTTGGACGGTATGTGCAAATAGAATAACCAAGAAAAGTTTAAAGAAAATGCAGGCCAGGCGTGGTGGCACATGCTTGTAATTCCAGTACCTGGGAGGCTGAGACGGAAGGATCGAAGGTTCGTGGCCAGCCTCAGCTACTTAGTGAGGCCCTTCACAACTTAGACCCTGTTTCAAAAATAATAAAAAATAACCGGGCGTGGTGGCGCACGCTTGTAATCCCTGCGCTTGGGAGGCAGAGACAGGAGGATCGTGCTGGTTCGGAGCCAGCCTCGCTGGCTTAAGAGACCCTGTTTCCACATAAAGTTGAAAAATAGGTCTGGGAGTGTAGCCCGTGGGAGTGTAGCCCGGAGGTAGAAGGTCTTCCAGGAACCCCAGTACCACCAAAAAAAATAAATAAATAAAATAATAATAATAATAATAATAATAATAATAATAATAATAAATAGGGCTGGGGATATAGCTCAGAAGTAGAATACCCCTGAGTTCAATCCCCAGAATCAATCAATCAATGAAATGCAGGTGTAGTAAGAGGTAAAGTATCCATGGAGATGGGTATGTGTCCCTGGGTTACCTCGTGGGAAGCACAGGACCTGAAGGGTAGGAGGGAGGAGTGCTGGCCAGAACCCCAGCTGTAGAAAAGGGCCACCAAACAGGGGCCATCAAGGGAGCAATAATTACAGTCCAGCCAGAGTGGGCGTTTGGGGAGTACATATCCAAACTACATCCTTCTGCTGCCTCCCCAACTCCTGCCAGCTGTTCCCACTGGCAGCATTCACCTGGAAGCCCAGGGCCAGGACACCAGCTGAAGCCGTGTTGGCTGGGTTTCCTCTAGGGCACTGTGCCGGGTGAAGAAGAGTAGAAAAAGAATTTAAAGGAACAGATGGAGAGCATCCAGCACAATGGACCATCTCACCCCCCACGCAACTCCATGGGCACCTCAACCCTGTCGTCTGACAATTTTAATCTATATATTAGTAAACATTGGCACAATTGCTAGTTGCCTGGTACCTGAATGTTGATGCTATATTCATATTTGGAGAAGTTTCCACATTAAGAGCCCTGTCTCTCCAAGATGAAGGACAGAAAAGAGGCTTCCCCCTCTTGTCATTTGCAGCTAGCTTGTTAGCACATGAACCAGAATTCACTGATTAGATATATCCACGCACAGCAGGGTCTGGTTGAAGAAGGAAGCGTTGTTGCTCATTAAGCTGCGGAGGATGTTGAGGGAGACTGGCTTTCAGGGTCAGCAGGGTCAGCAGAGGTCACAGTGACTGTAAAGGGTGTCACCACAGCAGGAATGATATTGGTGGTGGTTGTAGTTTCAGTAAAGACAAGTTTCTACAAGCATCTAGTTTACTATAGCACCCCGTGCTGGGTGCTGGCAGCAACAGGAATTTTTTTCAGCAGGATGGTTTTATAGTGCTGGGTCCTTTCTCAGAGCTATTCCTCAGGTCTAGTTCTTCAGCCTTCTCCATGAGACTGTGAGTTACACAAATTTCTTGTAATAAATTACTTTTCTGCTTAATCAGCTAGAGTCAGATTTGGATACTTGTGACTGTAAGCCTTGAAATATATATTTTTATGTTTGCAACTTCTTTTTTATTCTCTTATATTTATCTTAATCAGACATTTTTAATAGTGCATGCCATGTGAAAGATTAAAGAGCACGTTCACTAATTCAGCCTTCTCTGTGAAACAAGAAATGCGAGTATGTTTATATTTGCATTTTACAAAACACACAGTAGACTGAAATTGAGATCTTAAGAAACCTGAATGTGACTTGTTCTGTGAAGTACCTCTACTTTGTAAATAATTAAACATTGTAGAAATCATTTATCCAGCCTCTTAGTTCTATCACTACTGATATGTGCCATGGACAATTTTGTCAGAAAACTACAAACCTAAAAGAACCCAATTGTCCATGCTCTTAGCACATAACCTTGAGCATGACTTTTAATTCCTCTTGGTATCCTCTTCCAGATCCAGAAATGAGGGGCCTCTGTGATCTTGATCTTCCTTTGGACTCTAAAATCCTATGGTTCCATGTCTTGCTTAAAATCCTCAAGAAAATATACTTCGCTTTTTCTGGACTTTAGGTCTTGAAGGACCACTGAATTTTCAAATCAAGGAGACAAAGTTCTTATTCAACGAGAACTGTTTGATCCTTGACAGGGAAAGTCATGCCCACTACTTTTATCATCAGCAGGTCATCTTAACCTTGCTAAATACAAAATTCCCATTTAGTCCTTAAGCATGATAAGCCATGGCCTACGTACTAATTGTCACTTGTTTGTCATAGAAAAGTAAAAGTATGAGAAGGTAGATTTTAAAAAACAGCTGCTATACTTGTAATGAAATTGGACAGGAAAGTCAGACTGTTCTTCCCCAAACTTATGGCAAAGGTGGATAAACTATAAAAAAAAGAAGACAAAAATGACATTGTGGACTTCAAGGGGGGAAATGATTATATGTCAATGAATAATAAAAGAATGACAGAATGTGAAAGAGCATTGGGCTGAGGCCATGGACCTGCTGATCCAGAGTCCCGAGGCAGCGGCTGGATGTGGAATCTACTCCACCTGACACAAAAGACCTGAATCAGATCATTGTCCTTAGCAGAGGCTGCCCGAGCTGTGAATGAGAGAATCTGTGAGCTCAGAGAGGCGAGGAGACACAGAGAGAGACTTGAAACCAGGAAAAGACCCACGCCACATAATGGCTTGGTGACCAGGACTGAGATATCATTGGCATCACCACAGCCAACAGCCCTGAGCCCTGTAGCGCCGAGTTTAAAAATGGTATTCCAGCCAACCAGGCCCGACCCTGCTTCCGAGATCAAATAAGATTGGGTGTGTTCATGATGGTAGCAACACAATTTCCAATAACCAAATTATGGAACCAGCCTAGGTTCCACCAACAGACGAATGAATTACAAAATTATCCATCAACAGATGAATGAATTACAAAGTTATGCACACAATGGAATTCTACGCTGCAATAAAGAACAAAATTATGTCATTTGCGAGAAAATGGAAGGCCCTGGAGAACATTATGTTAAGTGAGATGAGCTAATCACAGGAAGTGAAGTCATATGTTTTCTCTTATATGCACAAGCTAGAGAGTAATTGGGATACTAGAGGGACTCCAGATAATGGAGGAGAAACCTCAGTGGAGCCAGGGAGGTGGTCTAAGGGAAGGAGAGGAGGAAGACTGAGGTTCATTAATGGAAATGCTACCATTAGCTATGCATACATACATGGAAATACCAATGTCAATCAGTACTCTGTTTTAGGAATTGGGGAGATGAGGAAGTGGGGGTTACACAGTGCTGTGTGCATGTATGTTACTGTTGATATGATTTACATTATGATGTGAGACTATAATGCACCAATAAAAGCATATTAAAAAATAAAACGGGATCCCAGGGATTCAGTAAAAATGCAGGCAAACACAGAGCCACTTGATTTATAGAAGTGGATACAGGAGAGAACAGAGAAAAAAAGCAGACTGAAAATAAATAACAAACACACTTTAATTCAGCCAGGCATGATAGCACACGCTTGTAATCCAGTACTTGGGAGACTGAGACAAGAGGCTCAAAGCGGGCATCTGCAGCTTGGGGAGGCCCTCTGCAACTTAGTGAGACCCTGTTTCAAAATGAAAAGTAAAGTAAGGCTGTGGATGTAGATCAGAGGCACAATCCTTATCACCCCCCCAAAAAAAGCTTTCAAAAAATTTCAAAATCGACACAATCTAATCCCAAAACTACAATCAGTAAAATATGAAATCGGAACCTAGTTGCACTCCAAAATGTAATAAATTTTAATAAAGTATAAGAAAACGGTTAAATTAAAAAGCTCAAAGATATAAGAAAATAACAGCTATTAAAAGAACTAACCGCTATGGAACAAAAACAGGCATAAATGAAGCAATAACAGATGACTATGCAAAATAACCAAGTAGAACTCTTGGAATGTGGCCCTTGGTATTTTTTAAATACTGAATAGATGGAATAAGTTCTAGACTCAAGAAAGGAAGAACTGGTAACTAGGATTGTAGGGAGAAGTTTACCCCATATTCAATTCAGAAAGACAAAGAGTTCACACATACTAGAAAGTTTTCACATGCATATAATATGCATTCCAGAGGGAAAGAATAAAAAGAACAAGAGAGAAGCAACATATGGTGCTTAACATTATTGGCTAAGAATTCTCAAAAGCAAAAGACATAAATCTTCAGATTAAAAATGCACTTTTGATACCAAGAGAAAAAATAAAAGTAAATCCCCTGCTAGGAACATTGTAGTGAGACTTAGAACACAAAAATAAAGGGAAATCATACATGTGCCAGAAAAAAAAAAAACACAGTTTTTTTAATAAAGTAAAAAAAATTAGATTTCTCGGCAGCAACACTAACTGCTACAGAACAATGAAGAAAGAAATCTTCAAAGGTTAAAGAAACACAACTGTCAACATAGAATTATGATTAGGTAAACCACAATTTCAATGACATAGAAAAATAAAGATATTTCAGACACACCCAACCAAGAAGATGGAAAATGCCCAGAACTCCACTCGAAGAATCAGCCATGCCTTTGCCAACCATGCCTCCTACCCTCACCCTCCACCCCAACCTGCGCCTCTCTCATTCCCCACACTGCCTAGTCCAGCCTTTGGGGCCCTGATGCTGCTCATTTATTAACCCTTTTTCTCTCATCTCTAGTCTTCCTAAAATTACTCTTCCTCCACTGATCTGGATCCCCTTTATCCCCATGATGTGGCCACCAAGCAACTGCCTTCTCCTGGGCCTCTGTACCTAAGGCCAGTCAGCCACACTGTAGCCCAGAGTGTCTGCTAGAGTTTCTCCTTCCCTAGAGCAGGCCCGAAGAGCGCTGCTGTGTTACCCTTCATGCAGCTGGGTTTGCACAGAGCGTGAGATGGAGGCAAGGAATATGAGTACCTGGCAGGAAAGGAGACGCTCCAGGACATGGACAGAGAGAAGGGGGTGGAGGGAACCCTGAGAACTCCAGACCTCGCCAAAACGATTTGCCATTTTAAAATCTCCCTCTTTCCCCCGTGTGTGTGTGTGTGTGTGTGTGTGTGTGTGTGTGTGTGTGTGTAGAGAGACAGAGACAGAGACAGAGAGACACGAGTTGAGATGAGATATGATTACTGAGATTTTGCAGTTTTTTTTTTTTTTTTGGCTGGGGATGGAACCCGGGAGCATTTGACCTCTGAGCTATACCCCCTGCCCTAGTTTTTTTTTTTTTTATTCTTTAATTTGAAACTGGATCTCCCTAAGTTGCAGAGGGCCTCACTAAGTAGCTGAGGGTGTCTGCGAATCGCAATCCTCCGGTCTCAGCCTCCCGAATGCTGGAATTACAAGCATGCGCCCTCAAAACATGTCTCAAATCAGGAGCAACTAGAACCAGGCTGTGTTTTCACGGTTCAGGGACACCACACAGGATGACTGATCTGTAGATTGCCTCCGGGATGCGATTCACAGGTGGAAGGCTCAGCCCTCCCTCTGCCTGGTCTGCGCCCTGCAGGCAGAAGCACCCTGGCTTCGCACTTCTGTCTTCTTTCCAGTTGCTGAGTTGTGCTGCTGCTCTGAACATAGAGTTTGTCTGTAGGGACTTTGCCGTCATAAAGAGCTGCTTTATGACAGGCCTGATAGTCTTTTGACCAATTTAACAGCCTATTAACACTACCCAACAACTTCTAAAGAGACCTCACAGAAACAAAACGAAGGCCATTTCTGAGGACTTTGGCACAAGCAAATTTAACCTGCCCAAGGCATTGTATAAGTAGAAAGCAGAAAACTTCACAACTTGAGAGGAAGTGACTGAGGAGGTAGAAAGGAAATAGGCAGATAGGGAAAAGGCCTTGGTAGAAAAAAGTTAATTTCCTGAGTTTCCTGAAGGGCGACAAATGCCTGAAATTCCAAAGGCTCAGAGATAAGAAGGCCAGAGCTTCACAAAGCCATCCTGAGTTTCTTAATCAACAAACCCACCGAGCAAGTCTGGCATTCCTGAAAAGAGACCCTTCAAAGGACTTGCAAATGCCCTATGCAAATTCTCCTTGGAATCCCAAAAGTCACCCTAACCAAAACGGACTTGCAAGCGGTCAGGCTTTGGCCAGTCGGATGGCAAAAGGGGGGACTTTCCCGATCGGGACCCCCTCCCCTTTTGGGGAGCTGTTCTCTCTCTCGCAGGTCAGGTCTTGTTGGCCCTGAGAGAAGACAGAGTGCATCTGAGGGTACGTGGCTTGGGCGACTCTCGAGTAGTGACTTGAAGGCCTCTGCTGGACATCATGGCTGACCAGGCCCCTAGGGGTGACCTGTACCTCTTTTCTGGCAGATCGCGTGGACTCTGGGAGAAAGTAGTTTGCAACTGATGGGCACTTGGCTCGGGCGACACTTGGGTAGTGACCCTGAAGGCAGCTACTGGACCCCGGAGTTCCGACCGCCCCTATAGGGTGTTCGGCCACTTTTCTCTATTCCCTTCTGGCAGATTGTGTGGACTCTGGAAGAAAGCAGCCTGCACCTGAAGGCAATTCGGCTTGGGCTACTCTCAAGTATTGTCCTGAAGGCAGCTGCTGGACCCAGAGTTCCAGCCCCTTTGGGGGTGTTCAGCCACCCTTGCCCCATTCCCTGCTGCTTCCAATAAACCTTTTACTCCCCTTCCTGGGGTCTGCGGGTGTCATTCTTCACTCACCGTAGACAAGAACTCACCGGGTTTTCTCGCAAGAAACCCCCGTTTCAGTGACAGGTATTTTTTTTTTATTTGATGAGAACAATAGGAAGTAGGTTCAACTCTGACAAGCTAAGTGATTTGCAAGTTCTTGTTTTAAAGGGGGCTTAAAATATGCACCATCTTTAGCAGATTTTCAAACAAAGTGTTCTTATGCCAATTATTGCTCTTTGATTACAATGAAAATACAGAAAAGGGAAGACAGGAAAAAAAAATTCAGGTTCTCTGGCATAGCCCCAGAAATACTACTATTAACTTTTGGAGTCTACAATTTGGTAACTTGCTTTTTTCTCTGAATATATGTAATAATATATCACAGAATTTTTATGAACTATATTACTGCAGCATAACATTGTTCTATGCTTACACAGTAATCCCTTGTGTGAATGTATCATAATTTGTTTAACCAGTTCCCTACTTTTTGACAATTTTGACTGGTTCCAGCTTCTAACTATGGCAAAAAGGTGGCAATAATCATCCTTCTACAAAAAAATCTTTTTTCACATTTTGAATTTTCTTTTAAAGTGATGTTTGAAACTCTTTTTTCCCCTGAAGGCTGTAGTGACTAACTTGAGGAATAACTTCCAAGTGCCAATTTTCTTTTCACACGGTTTCTGAGGGGTGTTGACTTTCAGGGTCACAGTGGTGTTTACTAGAGGGCTCTGTCAGTAGCTAAGGTGGCTGCACCATTATTTTATTTATTTTGGTCATACTGGGGGTTGAACCCAGGGACATTCTGCCTCTGAGCTACAACCCCAACCCTATTTATTTATTTAGTTATTTAGTTATTTATTTATTTTTAATTTTGAAACAGGGGCTCACTACATTACAGAAGGCCTTGCTGAGTTGCCAAGAGTGGTCATGAACTTCAATCCTTCTGTCTCTGCCTCCCAAGTAGTGGAATTACATGAGTATACCGTCACACCCTGTGAAGCTGCACCATTCTTAATAGATGGGCTCATGATTTGGAAAGGCTTCATTTCGTTTTTGAAATTTCAGAACAGTTTTTGCCATGCCATTCAAACCAATTAAAAAACAAAAGCAGGAGACTGAGACAGGAGGATTGCAGGTTCAAATCTAGCCTCAGCAACTTAGTGAGACCCAATATCAAGACAAAAAATAAAATAAAATAGAGCTGGTAATGTATCTCAGAGGTAGAATGCCCCCCGGATTCAATCCTCAGTAGCACCAAAATAAATAAATAAAAGCAAAAAGTAAAAAACAAACCCTGAAATGACTCTCATGTCGACTTATTGGATGCAGCTGGAATCCTTTTTCGTGTTTTTAGTTTAAAATGAGAACTGGCCGGGTGTGGTGTCGCATGCTTGAAATCCCAGCACTTGGGAGGCTGAGACAGAAAGGATCACAGGTTCATGGTTATCCTCAGCTACTTAGTGAGGCCCTCCACAACTTAGTGAGACCCTGTTTCAAAATAAAGAATAAAAAATAGGGCTGGGGATGTAGCTCGGAGATAGAATGCCCCTGGGTTCCATCTCCAATATCACACACACACACAGACTGAGAACTGTTAAACTTGAAGTTTTAATAGCAATTCCCATACCTCCCCAATGCCAATTCATTGAGTTTCTCAGATCCACAATGTACATCTTAATCATCCCTGTAGCTAGCCAAGTAGAGTTCTGTAATAATTAATTGAAATTTTGGAGGAACCTGATGGGCATCTTAACACACAGTTCAGTTTTATTTAAGATGAATCAGAAGAAAAGACAGTTCTGGCTCACAAAACAGCTGCCCTTACATTAACAGTCTGTCTTAAATCCCAGCAGGCAGAAAATGAAGTCATTTTGGACCAAAGCCCAAGAACACAGTGACTCAGAACACAAAATCTTCAGTTAGGGAGGAGTTCCTCAGAGTCTCCCTGAATAAGAAGAAGGGTGACTAAACCGTGAACAAGCGTGGAGCTGCTCGGGCTCAGGTGGTCAGAAGGCACCGGGACAGGGGAAGGATACAGTGTTTTGTTTTGCTTTTCTATTCATCTGACCATTTCATTAGACTTCCTTAATTTATATTTTTAACAAAATAATATCTTTTATTTTGTGGTATTGGGGATGGAACCCTTCTACCTCCGGGCTACACTCCCAGACCTATTTTTTATATTTTATTTGCAAACAGAGTCTCTTAAGCCAGCAGGGCAGGCTTTGAACCTGCGTGATCCTCCTGTCTCCGCCTCCCAAGCGCGGGGATTACAAGTGTGCACCACCACGCCCGGCTACAAAATAATATCTTAATGCATAATTATGAAATATTATATTTCTCATAATTTCATTACCACTAAAAAATAATGAGTAAGAAAACTACAGGTTTATCCCAGCGGACCTAATTACTGGTAAAGTAAGCCAGGTTGATAAAAAGAAAACCTTCTTTTCTAAATATGAAAAGAAATGTTCTGAGTGTCTTGGGTTTCCAAGGCACAGCAGCTGAAAATAAAGTTTATGGCCTGTGGCAAAGGCAGCCTGTCTTAAGATATATCTGATGTCCTGGCTGAAAAAAAAAAAAAAAAAAAAAAAACTGGGGAAATGGGCACATGGAAAGCCTAGAATATCCAAGTCAGTTCTTAATATTTTTAGCATTAAGAATTCAAATTCTTAATGCTAAACGTTCCCCAGAATTCAAATCAGGTTTTAATAAAAGCCAATTCAAGAGCAACAACGTAGAACTTGATATTCATGGTACCTTTCATAATCCTGGCTTGTTTTTTTTTATAAACCTCTATAATTCCATTTATAAAAATTGGATAATGCTGCCTGGCTCATTAAATAGCTTCCATGAGTTTAGGATGACAAGATGCAAGAGAAATAAAGAGCAGCCTTCAGAAGGGCTGGGAGCCTCCCACCCCCAAAAAACAAGCTAGCTGAGAGCCGGGGGGTGGGGTGGAGGGAGCTTGGGGCCCATTTCTAGCCACACTTTCCTCTCCCAGAGCTGAATAGGAGCAGCGCTCCAGGAGCATGTGGAGTGACTGCAAATAAAACCTTCCTCATTTTCTTTCTTTATAATGATTTTTAAAATCTAGGTGACCTTCCATCAGCCATGTGTAACTCAAGGTGAATTAGAGTAGGGAAATTGGAGTCACTGTGTCTGCGTGTCGCCGTGTCTATGGATAGGAAGAATCGAATCAAGACTTTATGGGGCTGGGCTCATGGCCAAGACTAGCCAGGCTAGAAGGATGGTTTTGGGCTTCTCCTTGGGGAGAAATAGCTTGTAACTCACCAGATAACAGCGCCCTGTTCTCTTGAGTCAGCACATAGAAATGAAACTGCAGAAGAGGCTCTACAAGGGCTATATACCAACAACAGTAACAAACAACTCTAGGATTTAGAGTTTACTATCTTCTTTTCCTCATTTCTATTACACAGACCTCCTCACATTTGTAACCATGAGTAAACTCAAGAGGAATGTTGCCTGGAATAGTGTATACATCCCCAGTTGCCATGAAAGGTCCAATAAAGGGTATTAAGTAATCTGGGTGTGGCAACATATGTCTGTAATCTCAGTACTTGGGAGTCTAAGACAGGAGGATCCCTTGTTCGAAAACAGCCTCCACAATATAGCAAGACTCTCAACAACCTAACAAGACCCTGTTTCAAAACTAAAAATGGGCTGGGGGTGTAGCTTGGAGGTAGAATGCCCCTAAGTTCAGTTCCCAACTACTGCAAAAAAAAAAAAAATCAATCAACCAATCAATCAAAATTAAAAAGGACCGAGGTTATAGTTCAGTGGTAGAACATCCCTGGGTTCAATTTCCAGTACCAACAACAACAACAATATGAGGTTAATAAACTCATGAAATACTGGATCTGAGGGTGCAGTTAGCACAGCACGGTGGGCTTCGCTGTTTCAGAAGGCTCACTCAACTCTCTTTGGTTCTGTTTTCAAGAATCACTGATACGCAGGCAAGTCTCTCCCAGAATGTGGAAGGACCGCCAGTAAGCCCTGGGAAGAGTCGGCCGCCTGGCAGCTCTCACCCCTGCCCCTCAGGTGGACACGTGGCATTTCCAGAGGGAGATTACTATTCATCCACTTTCCTACCTAAAAGACTGGCATCCACAAATGCAAGTGAATGACCAACTTCACTCTCTCTTAAACATCGGAGTCCCCGTGCAGGATTCGTTTCTGGAAAAGAGAGTTCCACACTGGCAACATTTCCCTCAAGGGGTTGACAAACAGCTTGTGACTTCCAGTATCTGGTTTTGCCTTCAGTATCACAGTTGTTTGCATTACTGACACAAATCTACCCCATCAGTGAGCAGCATTAACTCCCAGGGAATCATCACAGACAAAGCGGAGAGCTCTTCACTGTTACCATTTGTAGCAGGAATCTAACAAATGCTCTGGCCTTGCCGCCATGGCAAAAGCCTTGGAACCTGAGGTTCTGGACCAGGGATTCAGCAGCACTAGCTGTGGGTCCCCGAGTCAGCTCTCTGGAGCACTAGCCTAAAGGAATCCTTAGCTTTAAAGGGTGGATAAGGTTTTCAGTGGAGGTGCCTCGCATACTTTTTGCTCAAGTATAAGTGAATCTACATTCAGCCTCACAACCCTGGGGCCAGAGAGGAAGTTGCTGGTGCTGTGAGAGATGGGTCAGGCGTTCCCAGCCTTAGGGTCAGGCCTGCACGTTAATCAGTTGAAGGCTAACTTGAGATCTGGTGGTAATGGGCCAGCAAGTGGTGATGGGCATGCAGGGCTCCAGATGGCTCCGCTCAGGGCCGCCTAAACAGCTGGGTCGGGGACATCTCTGGGCTTTGCAGTCTTCTAGCCGCCTCCTTGATCATCTGTGAGTACTGGCAACGGTACTGAGCAAGAACAGTGTAGCAAGGGAAGAGAATAAAGACAAAGAGAAGCTAGAGGGTAAAAAATATTTAAAGGAATTCCAGAAAGAACAGAAAGGAGAATTGAGAAAACAGAATAGTTGAAAAGCTACACCCTCAGTGCCTGATTCAGGCTATTTGCACCCCCACCTTTTGACAAACCTCCCTCTGGGAGGGGTGCTGGGGATTGAACCTAGGGCCTCATGCATGCTAAGCATACATTTTACCACTGAGCTACACAGCAAGCACTGACCATCCCTGCCTAAGGATTTTTGCCTTAACAGAAGATGTCCCTAACTGCCTTTCATTGTTGGTATTATTACTCCCATTTTACAAATAAATAAGCTGAGGCTTACAGAGGTTAAATAAGCTATTTAGTGCCACAGGCAATAACAGGCAGAGCCCAAATCCAAACCCTAATTTGCCAGCTTTGAAAATCTTCTGCTTCACTGCCCGACTCTCATGGAAAAATGTGGGGCTTGGGGAAAATTCTGATTTTCCCCAGCCCTTCATTTGTCCTCTGGTCTTTTGAGACTAATGTGCCTTCATTCTTTGAAACCTTCCTCAGTGGGTTCCAGGGCACAATCTGCTGTTACAGTTCAGCATATTTTATAACAGGAGAGGACTGTATTGTTGTTTTTTTCTAGAAATGAACCAAATCATCAGAATAATAGAAACAATTACAAAATGTGAGAGATGAAAGTTTTTGAGATCACACTGAGTCTCTTAATTTTCTAGGTTAGAAACTCAAGTACAGTCTAGAGAGATGAAAAGGTTTACCCCAAATCACACAGCTATGCAGAGAAAGCCAGAACTCAACAGAGATGTCGATTTCTAGGCAGCCATCTACCCAAGAGTCTTACCAGACAGATTTGTTTCTAATTTTTTTTTTACCCAATCCAAAGTATTTAACATTCCCAGAGCATTCCAAATGGGTGAGCAATAGCAAACAACTCGACGTGATCCAAAGTGCTGCTCTCTCGTGCTTTCTTCAAGGGCGTTCTTGGCTTTCAATCTGTTAACCATAAGGAATATTGAATTTAGCAAAGTACATCGAACTTTTCAACATGTTAAGAACAGCTGAAACCAATTAAATACTAATCAATTGTACTTTGTCTGATGCAGAGTGGAAAAAATGTTCCAGAGGTCTCTCCACCCTGAGATGTTCTTGGCAACAGGCCCCTTGCTGTGGGCCCCTCCCGTCTCTCTTAGTCATGTCCACTGGGGAAGTGGTGAGCTAGGAACCCCCTTGAGGTCCCAAAGGGGAGCAAAACCCCCCTGAAATAGAAGCTTGGGAAGAAAGAAGGCTTCAGATTCTGGGGAAATTCACATCACAGTTGTGAGAACAGAAAGGACAAAGGAAGACCATGAAATCTGGTCCCATTAATTCTCTGGCGCCACCCCACAGACTTTATCAACCTTCGCTCTATCACCTGCCTTCTAACAAGAATTTCCCCCAAACCCCACATTTTTCCGTGAGAGTCGGGCAGTGAAGCAGAAGATTTTCAAAGCTGGCAAATTAGGGTTTGGATTTGGGCTCTGCCTGTTATTGCCTGTGGCACTAAATAGCTTATTTAACCTCTGTAAGCCTCAGCTTATTTATTTGTAAAATGGGAGTAATAATACCAAGCTTTAAGGATTAAGTGATTCAAGAAATCACTTGTACCACATAGTGACTACAGGCAATTCTCAATGTATTGTATACTTGAAAATTGCTAGAATTGCCAAGAAAGTAGATTTTAAGTGGCTTTTCGGGGTTTGTTTTGTTTTGTGGTGCTGGGGGGTGGAGTGAAACCTAGGGTGCTAGGCAAGCAATTTATCAGAGTCACATCACCACTCCTTTAAAAAAAAAATTTGATTTTGAGCCAGGCGTGGTGGCGCACGCTTGTAATCCCACGTGGGAGACGGAGGCAGGAGGATCGCGCAGGTTCTAAGCCAGCCATGCTGGCTTAAGAGACCCTGTTTAAAAAAAAATAATTATATATATATATAAATATATATAAATATATAAATATATATAAATATATAATATATATATATTTATATATTTATATATATAAATATATATAAATATATATATATATGTGTCTGGGAGTGCAGCCCAGAGGTAGAGGGGCTTCCAGGAATCCCAGTACCACCAACCAAAAAATTGATTTTGAGACAAGATCTTGCTAGGTTGCTCAGGCTGGCCTCAAAACTGTGATCCTCCTGCCTCAGTCTCAGATACACTAGAATTATAGGCATGTACCATTACACCTGGGTTTAAATGTTTTCACAACAAATAAGGAATAAATATGTAAAGTAATGCATATATTAATTTGCTTGATTTAGCCATTTCACAAGGTACACCTATTTCAAAATGAGAATGTTATATTTCATAAATATGTGCAATTTTATCTGTTTATTTTTTAAAATAAATAAGAAGGGTTAGGGATGTGTTCAGTAGCAGAACACTTGCCTACCATGTCCTGGGTTCAAGCCCCAGTACCACAAAAATAAATACATAAGTAAGAAAAAAAAAGGAATTAAAGATTTTTATAGTGCATCCAAGTAGGTAATCAACAAATGCTAGTGTTGTCCCATGCTATTCCTCCTAATTATTCATATGCTTTCCTGTATTCATTCCATTTCAATCACTTTCTATTAGCCTATTTTGAATAAATGTGTATGTGTGTGTGTGTGTGTGTGTGTGTGTGTGTGTGTGTGTGTCTGTCTGTCTGTCTGTCTGTCTGTCTTGTTATAACTCACCTGGAGGACACATGGGTAAGAATATGTATGTTAGAAAGCCACAATCCCAAATGCCCTAATCTTTTGTTTGAGTGCAGAATAGAGAACTAATCACTCTTGATCCAGTTTTATGCTTTATATAACAACAGCCTCTAACCCAAAGCCTGAAGCTCTAATGGCCTCTGGAATATCCACAGTTCACCAATTTGCAGCACCAATCTCTGTGTATATATTTTTCAATCTGCCACTGGGGATGGAGGTGGGGAAGTCTTTCAAACTAATTTGATCTCATTAAAACTCACCATCTCCCTCATAAAAAGATTGTCACTTTCTCCCTCCATGGCATTGTGTTCACAATACCACCTGCTGCTAACTGACTGTGGGCACCATCCCCGATCTATACCAAGGCAACCGGAAAGAGCCCAGTGGCTCAGAGCATCTCTACTGAGCTGCTGGCCATTGTTGGAAAGGCTGGGAACAGGAGCACGAGGAAGACTAAAAAGTTATCATGTGTGCTCGAGGACTGGTTCAGGAGTGCTTAGTTAAACATAATGGAATGCCAGGTACTACCAACCAACAGGTTAGTTTTGACAAATTTTTCGTCTTTTTATTAGATGAGATGTTGTGGTTCATTTCCCTGATTCAGATGAAACACATTTTCAAAATGCTAACAGTTTTGTTTTTTCTCCTTGTTTTATTCCCCATGGCTCACTGGTTTCTGAAACTAAGCAAAATTCTACAGTTGATTAGGATTTGCATTTTAAGCAGTTAGGAACTGCTCGGGGATTCTTTTAACATTGATTTAAAGATACACGTACAAGTTATCTATTTTAGAACAAACTGTTGTTCACCTCCAATATATCAGTGTCTCACTTTAATCTTCTCTCTTGAATTCGTTTATGAAATCCCAGTTGTTCTTTGTGTCTTTTCATAAGCTAATACATGCCAAGGATTCTGTTTTTAATGAATACTGACAGCATTCTTTATTTAGTATGTAGTCCCTGTTTGCCATACACTGCACATTCTGCATAATGTGACTTCTTTTTTAAGCATTTGCATCACCATTAATGTTTCAAATTTAATTTTAAAATGCACAAGTTATAAATTCAGAGGAAAAACAACCAACTAAGCCTAACAGTTTTCATATTATATCGAGGTGTTAGTTCTCTTTACTGTAAGTTGTCAAAACATGGAAAATGACCAATATTGTTTACAACTTTGTGTTTATAACATGGCATTTCAATAATTAACAAAAATAAAGAAAATAAAACGGAAGACTTAGAATCTAACATGATAATTACATTAAATGCAAATGGTCTAGTTCATCAATTATAAGACATAGATTGGCAGATGAGACTAAAAATATGATCTAGCCAGGCATGGTGGTGCATCCTTGTAATCCCAGTATTTGGGAGGCTGAGATAGGAGGATTGCAGGTTCATGGCTAGTCTCAGCTACTTAGTGAGGCCCTCTGCAACTTAGTGAGACTCTGTTTCAAAATAAAAAATAAAATAGGGCAGTTAGTGTAGTTTGTAGGTAGAATGCCCCTGGGTTCCATCCCCAATTCTGCCAAAGAAAACAAAACAAAACATGATCTGATTATATGTTTTCTACAAGAAACACACCACCCATATTATGATATAGGCAGGTTGAGAGTAAAAGGATAGAAAAAGATATACCATGCAAACATCAATCAAAGGAAAACAGGAATGACTACATTAATAACAAAGCAGACCCGGAGCAAAGACATTTACTGGAGACAGAGGGACATTATATATTTATAAAAGAGTCAGTCCACCAAGAAGTAGCAATCCTAACTGTGTTTGCACCATGCAATAGAACTGCAAAATCTGTGAAGAAAAAACTAAACAAAAAGGAATCCTGAAGGAAGAGCAGATCTGCGTCAGTGGAGGGTTAGAGCACAAACATGTGCGGAACAGGAAACTGAGACTACCCTGCCCAGACGGGCTAGGCGAGGTCCAGGGAGACACAATCTCTGCCAAGTGAGACGGAACCTGTAGATTCTGGCAGAGTGTGGTGTTTAAGAGGATTTCAGGACGCATATCACTGAAGAAAATTACTTTGGGAAGAGAATGTAGAATTTGGTTATGCAGATCACCTAGATGAACAGAACCTGCCATAAACGCTTCAGACCTTCATGTACTAAACGTTTCACCACAGCTTGTTAGAAGTAGGAACATTAAATGACCTCTTCTATGGTCTCTTCCGTGACTATCAAGGTAGGCTGTCATTCTCAGGTTCAGATTACATCCAAATGGGGGTGGGCTGTCAAGGTGCCCCCACTGTGTTATATCACCACACAGGGGCACCAGTCCCTCGGAATGAAGGAATCATTTCGGTTTAGTGGTGATATCAGTTACCCAACTGGCCAGACATGAACCTAGACCAAGGAATTCTTCAAATGTTTAAATCATGCAGCTATTTTCTCATTTGCATTTTTAAAAATAAATTATATTTATTACTTGATTTTTCAAAGTTCCTTAATTTTGCTGGTTTGTGGTGGCACATACCTATAATTCCAGAGATTTGAGAGACTGAGGTGGAAGGATTCAAAGTTCAAGGCCAGGCTGGGAAACTTAGCAAGACACTGTTTCAAAATAAAAAATGAAAAGAGCAGGGGTGTAGCTCAATGGTAAAGTATGCTTGGCTAAACCCCCAGTACCACAAACACAAAAATAATCCCTTTAATTTTAACTTTTAAAAGTATAATTTGTGTGTGTGTGTGTGTGTGTGTGTGTGTGTGTGTGTGTGGGTCTGGGTATGGAACCCAGAGGTATTTGACCTCTGAGCTACACCCCCTGTCCTATTTTTTTTTTTATTCTTTATTTTTTAAACAGGGTCTCACTAAGTTGCCGAGGGCTTCACTAAGTAGCTGAGGCTGTCTGCAAACCGCGATCCTCTGGTCTCAGCCTCCCGAATGCTGGGATTACAAGCATGTACCACCACCCCCAGCTAAAGTATAACTTTTTGTTTTTATGATGTTGATGTAAAAAATACATTGGCAGGGCATGATTATGACACAAAATCCAACTTTACTTTTTTGTTTCCTTGGTTCACTTTAAACTTTATTCAGTGAGGAAAAGGGTTTTTTCTTTTTCTTTCTTTTTTTTTTTTAACCACTGGCCAATGGATAATCTACCAGCAAATTATGTCTTTTTAAAATTTTCCTTAATAAAAGACCATTTTTATGTGAAAAATTAGTCTTGATTTGAAGATCCGAATTTCAAGTCCTCAATATTAGTCAACCCTTCAATTCCCTCCCTCCTCCCTAGACAAGGCCTCTACAGATGGGGGCCTATCTTCCACAAAGGGAGGGTAGTTAGTTGGTTTCTGTTCTCACCACTTCCTCCTTTGTTGGTAACTAGTTTTACTTCTTTTCAGGGTACAAAAGGGGAGGTTCAAAAGAGGCAAGGTAAAAACAAGGGAGCGGCACTGGCTTGCTTGTGGCTGCGAGGTCTCTAGGCCCATTCAGACCTGACTCCTTGCCTGGGCACTTTCATGAAGACTTCCATCATTCTCTGGTACAGGGCACTTAAGCCTTTCTCCACCATATGAACACTAATGGCTTCTTTTGCAACCCTAAAATCTCACATTCCCTTCTGGATTCTTCTTGCTTGGGTTTTTTGAGGCCATTCAGTCAGAAGCATAAGCTAATTCTAACCCAGCCACTTCTACCCTTCTGAGGTAGGAGTCAGGTGCCAGTGTTCTGTTTCCCCTACATGCATAGAATACCTTCCATAGTTCTTTCCTAGTTCCAGGAAGCTTCTTACGCTTGATTTAAGGACATGGCAAAATCCCCTCTCTTGGTACTTTGGCATAGGACCAGGGCCCTTCTGAGAAAAATTCTACACATCTTCCTCTACACTCTGATTTGAATTACCTAAGACGTTCAGAAAATCATTAAACCAGTTCTTCACAATTTCCTTTGTAGACTTGCACACAAGGAATCTGTCTCACTAACTTTGGTAATATACTTGTTATACTGGAGCTTCAGTCAAAACTGTGGTTGGAAACCACAATCTGACATTTTGCTATATTTATATCTAGGATTATCTTCTATTTAAGGAAGACAAAATATTTTAATTAATGTAGAGTGAGTTAACTTAAAGAAGAATATTAAGTAATAAAATACAGGAGATTCAGAGGTAGGTCTAAAACCACAGTGGTGGTGTATGGGAAACAGTCATCACAGATGGTAAATCAAAGACATCTTACAAAGATTAACTTGATAGAAGCAAGAAAAATACATTACAGGAAGGAGAAATTATAGATTTGCCATGAACCCTGAAAATACACAAACACACAATCATGAAGAAGTCTAAGCAGATGTCATAGGTGATACTTCAAAGTAGAATGACTTCTGAGAGTTCAGAGTTCAACTATGGTGCAGATGCATTGCTTCAATTATCCACCATATTCTCCAGCTTTTAAGGAAAATGACCTATGCCTTCCAAATAAAAAAGAAAAACAGCACATTCAAGGAGACTTTATTTCTTAGCCACAGTTGACTGTTCCAGGGTAAGAAGTTAACTCAAGTTGGTTTGTGAGACTTCTTGCTTAGATATTTGAAGAGATTAAAACTCAGTTTTCCATCTTCGTAAATGGATTCACTATTAGTGTGCTGGCAAATATGTTTCTGAACTTGTAAAATGGACAGTCCTCATCTCATGGCCTGAGATGTGTTACATAAATACATAGAAATTAATGGACAAAAAGCCCAACTTTTTATCTCTAAATCTACAATGAGTAATATAATGATCTAATACATTAGATTCTCTGTTGTATAAATGAACATATTGCATCACTGTAGGTTCATCTACACATGCAGCCATATAATAAGAAATTTTCTTGATACCAGAACAAGGAGTACTAGCTGAGCGGCTGGTGGACCAAAATAACACAATGCATCCATCTCCTCTGACCGTGAGCACCAGGCTCTTGTGTTCTCTGGTCTTGATGTTTTTTATTCAAAATGTTCATTGGTTCTCCCTTGCTTTATTCTTCTATAGACAGCTAACATACTTTTTTAACTGGAACTTTGATTTTTTTAATATCCCAATTATAGTAGTCTAAATAAAGATGAGTGGTGTGTGTGTGTGTGTGTGTGTGTGTGTGTGTGCATGTACACATACATCCTGGAACCTGTGAATATTACCTGATTAAGCAAAAAGGAATCTTTACAGGAGTGATTATATTAAGATCTTGAGATGGATGCGGAGATTATCTTGGATTATGCATGTGACCTCCAAAGCAATCACAGTGTCCTTATAAGAGGGAGCGAGATTCTCTACACAGACACAAAACAAGAAGGGGGCACAAGGCAGAGATTCGACTGAGCAAAGAAGAGCCAGCAGCCACTGGAGACTGGAAGAGGCAGGATGGGAGCCTCCCCTAAAGTTTCTGGAAGGAGCACATCTCTGCTGACACCTTGATTTCAGTCCAGTGATCCTGAGTTCAGACTTCTGCCTCTAGAACTATGAGAGGATAAATTCTCATTGTTCTGTTCACCCAGTTTATAGTGATTTGTTACAGCAGCTATCAAACACGAATACACTAATGGTCACAGTTTCATCTTTCTCTTACCGGTGACTTCACATGCCTGAATTCTGACTCAGTGTGTCCACCAAGTAGCAGAAACTGATTTGAGCTTCCATATGCAAAGAAGAAAATTTGTCATGAGGGTACAGGGGAGTTTCATGAAGCCTGTGGGCAGAGATGTATCAGGACATTGAAAACAGATGGATCTGGGCAGCCTGGAAATCCTCTTTTAGTCTCTCTTCTCTGGTCCTTCCTGTGAGTCTCTTTGCTTCTTGGCCTCTTGTTGCTGTTAAGCTTTCTCTAACACTCATCCCACAAAGCAGATAATGGCTTCCATCAGCAGCATTTAGCTGTGAACTGTGTACCCTCAGCTGTTAAATAAAGGAGTTGGATAATATGCTCTGTGAGCTGCTTCTGGCTCTGAAATATTATAAGGAGACTGTGTGCTGGGTGCTGGGAGGGATCCCAAGGAACAGAAAGCAGACCATAGTAAGCGTGAGTGAGCAAGAACAACGGGAAGGTGGCAGGTCTGAGGCTCCGAGCACCTGCTGGGATCTCTGAAGGCACCTGGTGAGATCACCGGCTTGGCCACGCTGGTGAGGAGCTGTTGACATGTGGCATGGAGGGGGTCTGTCCTGGTTCTGCCTTTAAGCTGGCACTATGCACATAGACTTCAAGTTCTGACAGAAACACCAGCTTTGTCAGTGTTTATCTCTAATTAGCATCAATAATTCATAAAAGTTGCATTCCTTCCTCTATTTTGGTAGAAAGAAAACTTCTTTAAAAAAAAACAAAAATGAGTCAGGCGTGGTGGCACACACTTGTAATCCCAGCATTTGGGAGGCTGAGACTGGAGGATCGCGGTTTGTGGACAGCCTCAGCTACTTAGTGAGGCCCTCTGCAACTCAGTGAGACCCGGTTTCAAAATAAAAAATAAAAAACAGGGCAGTAGGTGTAGCTCAGAGGTTGAATGCCCTTGGGTTCCATCCCCAGAAACACACACACACACACACACACACACACACACACACACACCAGGTGTGGTGGTGCGCACACTTGTAATCCTAGCATTCGGGAGGCTGAGACTGGAGGACTGCGGTTCATGGACAGCCTCAGCTACTTAGTGAGGCCCTCTGCAACTCAGTGAGACCTACTTTCAAAATAAAGAATAAAAAATAGGGCAGGGGGTATAGCCTGGAGGCCAAATGCCCCTGGATTCCAGACCCACAAAAAGAGAGAGAGAGAGAGAGAGAGAGAGAGAGAGAGAGAGAGAGAGAGAGCCGGGCATAGGGATGCACACTTGTAATCCCAGCATTTGAGAGGTTAAGACAAGAGGATCACAGTTCACAGACAGCCTCAGCTACTTAGTGAGGCCCTCTGCAACTTAATGAGACCCTGTTTCAAAATAAGGAATAAAAAATGGGGCTCAGGGTATAGCTTGGAGGTAGTTCCATCCTCAGTACCACACACACACAAAAATGAATTGTACAACTCCTTGTGCCTATTCCCTTAAAAGCCTCTTCAATCCAGCCTCAAACCACAGTGCAACCACCCAGACCAAGCTAGGCTTCAATGGTGAGCTTATCTGCATCGCTAGATCTGGCCTTGAACTAACGCTTGCTCCTAATGAAACACAGCAGTCAAATGCCTTGTGTGGATTCCTTCATGCACATACCACAAGACCCTCTCCACTTCAGCCAGAGTAAAGTGCTCCCAGTCCATAGCTTCTCACCCCACTCTAAGCCTCTATATTGCCTTCGTCTTGATTTCTACTCCACCCATCCATGTCCTTCACCATGTCCTTCCATCTGCTTACATGTTACCCCCTTTGGGACCCTTTCCCGCCCCATCTCACTTAGCGTGCCCCTGATGATGTATACTCTTATCACCCCTGCTTGTCAATAACCTTATCGCCCTGGCTGGCTGTCAGATATGCAATATTTTTTGTCTCTGTGCACCATCCAGTAGTTTTAAACTGTATCCTTCCTATGCACGTCTCCTGTGCTTAGCACAGAGCCTGGAACATGCCTGTTACCCATTCATGTTGAATGATGAGAGGTCAAGTGCCCGCTCTACACACCTCATGCTGTTCTGACAGAGACAACTGACCTCTCCCAGGTTTCCTACTTTCAAACTGTAATCTTTCATGTTATAATGACTATTTCATCATGAGACATAGTGGAAAATGAGATTCTTAGTACTAAACACTGAAGCCATCTTTTTCTCGATGTGCTGAATTTTTGGTCCACAATGACCTAAACGAGTATTTTTTCCAAGCATAGTGATGCCCTGGGAGACACAGGAAGGCAGAGAGAGAGGAAAACCAGCCCTTCCTACATCCCAGCTAGAGCCCTGAAGGGAGGATCTCAACATATCCTCCCAGCATTGTCAGGGGATGACATATTTATCTCCTTGAGTTCCCCTTGTAGCTTTATTTCTCATGTTTCTACAAATTGGAAAGCAGAATGAATTTATCTTGAGACTTCAACTTACATGTAGCATTCCGATGATTAAATTTCTCTTGAGAAACATCATTCCATCACTGACGGGAGCTATTGATGTGCAGTTAGCTTAGTTCACATTTGTGAGCATGTAAGAAAGGTTTGATGTGGGGAAGTGATCTCTTAGATGGCACCTGTGACAGCTGCTTTCTTCCTCAGAACTATGCCAGCCTTCCTATTCTCTCTGAGAATAGCTGTGTCTCAGCTATTCTCAGGGCTCCAAGAGTTAGAGGAGCTATGGAGCCCCATAGGGAGTGGCTCCCACTTAGGAGGGGGGTATTCTATTCTCCCTGCAGAGAGATAAGATCAGGAAAAGAGCCTGGGTTTTACAAGACTATGATGTGTGTGTGTGTGTGTGTGTGTGTGTGTGTGTGTGTGCTTGCGCACATCATTTCCCCTGAAAAAGTAGCCACCACAAAGTACCAGAGGGCTGCTGTTCTAGAAAAAAAGTGAATTAGCATTTGATGAATCTGACAGTCTGTCTCTCACTTTTGTACTTCTAAAAAAATATGGTTTTACCTTTGGAATCACATGCAGTTTCATGAACTGCCGATGTCCCCAGAGATTCTGAATTCACTGTTATGGGTGCAGCCTGGGCGGCAGGATTTTCAAAATCTTCCCAAGTGATTCTAATATGCAGCAAAGTTTGAGGACCACAAAGTCCTGTCGAAGCATGCAGGACCCCAGTGCAAAAGCGATGAGCTGATGCTGCACACAGGAACCCACTACCCTCCTCCCTGATATGCCAGGTGCCTGCCATGCCCATCTGCTCCCACCACCCCTGGCCTTCACAGAATCATCCAAATTTATTACTCCCAACTCGGATCAACATTACTGGGTCCGCTGCCCTAATCTGGGGATATTCCATAACCACTTTCCCATCCACTTTGTCTTACCCCAGAGCAACCTTCTTCTCCTATAATTTTCTTTTTGGTACTGGGGGTTCAACCCAGAGGCATTCTACCTCCAAGCTACACCCCTAGCCCTTTTTACTTTTTGTTTTGAAACGGGATCTCACTAGTTGCTGAGAGTCTTTGCTGTCCTCGAACCTATAATCCTCACGTGTCAGCCACTCAAGTACTGAGATTACAGGCATGTGCCACCATGCCCAGCTTATTCTCTTACAATTCTGATGGTCAAAAATCTGAAATGAGCTTCACTGGGCTCTAATAAACATATAGGCAGGGCTGTTTTCCTTCCAAAGGCTCCAGGAAGAATGCATTCTCTGGCCTTTTCAGCTTCTGGAAGCTGCCTACATCCCTTGACCTATGGACCCCTCTGCCATCTTCAAAGCCAACAGCATAGTGGTTTTCATTGTTTGTCTTTCTGTCTGTCTTTTTCTCTCTTTCTCCCTCACTCCCACTCTCCCTCCCTTCTTCTCTTACCTTTACTTTTAATGTCACATCTCCCAGTCTAATTTTGACACTACCGCCCCTCTCATGGCCACCCCATGCTTACATTGAATCAACTGGAAAAATACGGAATATCCTCTTCATCTCAGTCTTTAATTTAGTCATCTCTTCAAAGCCTCTTTTGCCATGCAAAGTCACATATTCACAGGAGCTAAACTTGAATATGTACAGTGTCTCCCAAAGGTCCACATGGTAAGGGCTTGGCCCTCTGTGGTAGTGCTATTGGGACATGCTGTGGACCTTTAGAAGGTGAAGGCTTAGGAGAATCCCTTAAGATATTGGGGTGCGCCCTTGAAGGGGACTGTGTGACCCCAGCCAGTCACTGCAGGACATGTCACCTCCACTAGAGGCCCAAAGAATGGGTCCCACAGTCTTCTACCAGAAACTCCAGAACTGTGGGTCAAAATAACGCTTTGATATCTATAAGTTAACTGCCTCCAGTATTTCATTATGCAAATCAGACTACTACAACAGTTTTGAGAATTAGGACATAGACATCTTTGGGGAGCTATGATTCTATCTATGGGCCCTGTTTAAGGCAGCTTTCAACTACCCTAGATCCCTAGAAGATGGAGACATTGTAACACTGGACTCGGTTGATGTTGGTTCCTAATAAAATGAGGTTGGGGGAAGTCATTAGGGGATGGTGGTGGTGATAGTGGTGACTTTTCACAGCCTCTCTGCCCCTCCCAGGATATTTGACAATGTCTGGAGACATATTTAGTTGTCCCAAGTAGTGGTGGTGGGAGGGGGTACTACTAGCATTTAATGAGTAGAGGCCAGGGATTCTCCTACATGTCATATAATGCACAGAATAGCCCCCACAACAAAAACTTATCTGGTCCAAAATATCATTAAGGCCTGGATTGAGAAGCACCGAATTAGATCATCCCTACTCAAAACGCGGCCCACCGAACAGCAGCGTCAGCATGAGCTAGAAGCACTCTAGAAATGCCGAGCCTTAGGCTGCAACCCAGTGTTACTGAATTAGAGGACCATTTTAACCAGATCCCCAGGCAACGTGAATACAAATTAAAGTTTTAAAAGGGGCCGGAGCAATGATTCTTAACTCAGGCTGTACCTTAGAATCACCTGGGGTGCTTAAAAAAAAAAAAAGACAGTAATGCCTGAGATCTACCACAGACTAATTAAATCAGAACCTCTGGGTGCTGAAAATCAGGCATCGACATTTCCTGAAAGCTCTCCGCTCTCCAGAAGATGCTATCAGGCAGCCAGGACTGAGAACCTCTGCCCTATGCTCTGTGAAGCTCTGTTAATCAAAACATGGCTGATGGACAGAAATACATCAGCAGCACCTGGGGCAGTCTTAGAAGTGGAGATCCATCTCAGGTCTCATGCAGGACCTCCTGACCCAGAATCTGCATTTAACAAGATCCACAGCTGATTGCCAGTCCCAGAAACGCTGGAGGAGCACCGCTGCTGAACATTGCCTTCCAGCTCAAAAGATTCCATTTCTTTTCAAAGTATAAGTACAGGTTTTACTGAGGCCGTTCACTGTACCCCTGCATGGTGGAAACTATTCAAATCGTGTTTAAACAGTGCTCTTCTGTTCCCAAATACCATGTATTGCATGACTATATTTAGTAGTGCTGCTCATAGGTAAACCATTATATTCTAACCAACCCACAGCTTGTCAGCTTCCAGGAACAAGGCTTTCTAAACAAAGTAGTGTGTGGAAAAGCATTCTCCCTGGAGAGGCAGGTTAGCAGTTAGAAACTCGGCCAAGGTTTGCTTGAGAAAGTGGGGTCTGTAGAAGAGGCAGCCCCGGATCATGCCAAAGGGAGGAGAGAAATGAGAAACAGAATGAAGACAGGCCTGGAGAAGCCTCAATGATATCACTTGAGGTAGACTAAAAGACTGCGCTACACACACACACACACACACACACACACACACACACACACACGGTTAGGGAAGGATAAAAAGTTAGCTAGGCCATCCAGGCAGTATCTTTTAATTTTTTGTTCTAAAAAAGGGTCTCACTGAGCTGGGCGTGATGGCGCACACTTGTAATTTCAGCATTTGGGGGACTGAGACAAGAGGACCCGGGTTCGCGAGGCCAGCCTCAGCTACTTAGGAAGATCTTTTGCAACTCAGTGAGACCCTATTTCAAAATAAACAATAAAAAGTAGGGCTGGAGGTATAGCTCAGATGTGGAATGCCCCTGGGTTCCATCTCCAGTACCACAAAAAAAAAAAAAAAAAAAAAGAAGTTCACTGGGTTGTTGAGTATCTCATGAAGTTGATGAGGCTGATCTCAAATCTGTGACCCTCCTGTCTTAGCCTCCCAAGTACTGGAATTACAGGCATGCGCCACCATGCCTGGCTTAACCTTGCTTGTGTTTGAGGACTAGACACCTGAGGTCCAGAAGTTCCTCTTCAGGTGGACTAGCCCAAACCAGGTGAATCTAAGATGGCTGCCAGAGTGACCCAAATACCTCTAACTTTATTATAATAAAATACATGAGTATTTCTTCCTACATTAACTGTGCCTACCTCTTTATCCTTTTTACCCTATATTTATAACCTCCTAGCCCCCAAAGGGTAGGAAGCTGACTTGCAAGTTAATATCTACTTCTCCTATTTTTGGCCAAGAATAAATTCTCTCTGCTGCTCACTGGGTTTTCAGTCTTGTTATTGGTTCCATAATTCTGGGAGAGGAAAAGGATCCAACTTTTGGGGTAAAAAAAATACTAAAAGTTGCAGATAGCTGGCAGTGGAGGTATGGATTCCCAAAGATCACCAGTACCACCCTGTCTGTGAAGTCTCAGAGTATCAGGGGCAGCAAACTTCATCCTTTTTTTTTTTTTTTTCGGGTCTGGGGATGGAACCCAGAGGCATTTGACCTCCAAGCTATACCCCCTGACCTATTTTTTATTCTTTATTTGAAACAGGGTTTCACTGAGTTGCAGAGGGCCTCACTAAGTAGCTGAGGCTGTCCATGAACCGCCATCCTCCGGTCTCAGTGAGGAGATAGAAAGGAAATAGGCAGTTAGGGAAGAGGCCTCCGTATAAAAAACGTAATTTCCTGAGGGGATACGAATACTAACTAACTTACAAGGCTCAGAGATAAGAATGACCAAAGCTTCACAAAACCATCTGTTTACTAATCAACAAACCCAGGAGATATCACTGGAGCAAGTCTGACACCCCTACTGAAAGGAGACCCCCTCAAAGGACATGCAAATACCCTATGCAAATTCTGAGAACTTTTTTCCAGAATCCCAAACTCCAACCAACAGAGGACATGCAGACATATATAAACCCCTAGCACAGTCACCAGAACAGGTTACCCACTCTGGGAACCCCTCCCCATTGGGGAGCCGCTCTCTCTCTCTCTCTCTCTCTCTCTCTCTCTCTCTCTCTCGCAGGTCGCGTTAGCCTTGAGAGAAGGTGGAGTGCAACTGAAGGCACTTGGCCCGGGATACACTTGGACTTGGGTAGTGACCTGAAGACCTCTGCTGGACATCAAGGCCGACCAGGGCCCCTAGGAGTGACCTGCACTTCCTTTCTGGCAGATTGCGTGGACTTTGGGAGAAAGCAGTTTGCAACTGAAGGCACTTGGCCCGGGCTACACTCAGGTAGTGACCTGAAGGCAGCTACTGGACACCAGAGCCCTGACAGCCCGTAGAGGTGTTCTGCCACTTTCCCTATTCCTTTCTGGCAGATCATGTGGACTTTGGGAGAAAGCACCTTGCAACTGAAGGCATTCGGCTTGGGATACCCTCAAGTATTGTCCTGAAGGCAGCTGCTGGACTTCAGAGTTCCAATAGCCCCTTAGGGGTGTTTGGCCACTTTTCCCCATTCCCTGCTGCTTCCAATAAACCTTTTACTCCCCTTCCTGAGGTCTGCGGGTGTCATTCTTTGCTCACTGTAGACAAGAACCTGGTAAGGAAATGCCAAATTTCTTCTCAAGAAACTCCGTTTCACCTTAAGGAAATGCCGGGTTTCTTCTCAAGAAACCCCATTTCATCAGCCTCCTGAATGCTGGGATTACAAGTGTGCGCCACCACGCCTGGCTCATCCTTTCCTCTAAACAGAATAAGAAAAAGAGGTTGAGCCAAGGGAGGAGAAACGCCTGGTTCTATCTTCTCCTAGAAAATTTTAAAGAGAAAATAGAGAGGAATTGGAGTTTCTTTATATTATTTAATTTAATTTCTAAAGTAATTTAATTACTAAGTCCATCTTAGCTTTTTTTTTTTTTTTTTTTTTTTGGTACTAAGGATGGAACCCAGGGGCATTCTACCTCCAAGCTACACCCCCAGCCCTATTTTTTATTCTTTATTTTGAAACAGGGTCTCACTGAGTTGCAGAGGGCCTCACTAAGTAGTAGCCAATGCTGTCCATGAACCGCGATCCTCCTGTCTCAGCCTTCTAAATGCTGGGATTACAAGCATGTGCCACCACGCCCGGCTCTAAGTTCATTTTATAGAGGCTAAAGATGAGGCTTTGAGAAGTTAAGCTGCTTATCCAAGAACACAGAGCTAGAAGTGGGCTGACTAAAATGTAAACAGTTTCTCTAACTTCTTTTCATTATGCTAAAGGTAACTAATTGGTTGAATAGTGTCCCACCACCACCAGTCCCCTACCCCTATTATTTATGTATTTATTTATTTATTTATTTATTTATTTATTTATTTATTACAGTACTGGGGATTGAACCCTTGAACCCATGGGACATTCTACCTCTGAGATGCACTCCCAGTCCTATTTGTTATTCTGTATTTTTAAACAGAGTCTCACTAAGTTGCAGAGGGCCTCACTAAGTAGCTGGGGCTGGCTATGAACCTGTGATCCTCCTGTTTCAGCCTCCCACGTACTGGGTTTGAAAGCATGCTCCACCACACCTGGTTTATCCCCAGTATATGTGAAAGTCCTAACCCCTTCATCTCAGAATGTAACAATATTCAGAGATAGGATTTTGCAGAGGTAATCAAGTTGAAATGAGATTTTCAGGGTGAGTGCTAGTCCAGTATGACTGGTAGCCTTATGAAAAGGGGAAATTTACAGAAAGAAAGATATAAAGGTCAGAAAGCATGAAGAGCTGCAGGAGAAAGTGGCCATCACAAGCCTAGGCCAGAGGCCTGGAGCAGACACCCCCTCACAGCCTTCCAAAGGGACCAGCCCCACGGACACACTTTCTTTTCACACTTCTGGCTTCCAGAAATACCAAGGGATGCATTTCTGTTGCTTAAGCCACCCAGTTTGTAGCCCTTGGAAATCTAATAAGTGACCCCATGATTAAGGTTTAATCAAGAAAACAAAATGTACATCAGTCAATTTTTTCAGAAAGAAATTAACTTAAAAATTGTTAATTAGGTACTAGAAGTAAAGATGGACCAGGTAAAGGTGGAGGATTGAAGTAGCTTATAATTGCA
Source organism: Muscardinus avellanarius (assembly GCF_963383645.1). Classification (NCBI taxonomy): domain Eukaryota; kingdom Metazoa; phylum Chordata; class Mammalia; order Rodentia; family Gliridae; genus Muscardinus; species Muscardinus avellanarius. The sequence goes on along the minus strand of NC_137790.1, from coordinate 70,339,862 downwards.
GGGAGCAGCTACCATCCCTGGAGCTGGGGGGACCAAGTGGAGAGGCTAGGGTTATCAGGATCTAGGAGTTAGGGGAGAGGCCCTGCTGGGGGGCGGGGGAAGATGCTGCAGGTCTCCAAGGAGACTCTATAAGGTTAGCTCAGAGGTGAGGAAAAAATAGAAACCAGACCACTTGTTATCACTGGAGCTCTACAGGACAACACTGATTAGAATAGAATACAAAGCAGTCCCAAGAATCTCTTCCAGTCTTCCAGTCTCTTTCACACCCAATATGGCCAGAGCCAGCTGGCCAAGGAGAAAGATGGTTTGGTGACATCTTTTTTCTTTTCTTATTTATTTATTTATTTATTTAGGTACTGGGGATTAAACTCAGGAGCATTCTACCTTTAGGTTGCACTCACCCCAGGCCTTATTTTTTAATTCTGAAATAGGGTTTCATTAAGTTGCTGCTTCTGGCCTTGAACCTGCAATCCTGTTTTAGCCTCCCAAGTTCTGGGATTACAGCATGCCCCAACATGCCCGGCAGCATTTCCTTTCCTATAAAGACCTAGGGGTTTTTTTGTTTTTGTTTTTTTTTTTTTTTTTTTTTTAGATCACTGCCTGACATCCCTTCCTCAGCCCCATTGCCAGTGGCCCTAGAATTTATCAAAGCTCACTTGAACCAGCTGGCATACTACTACTTTAAACAACTTCCCAAAATGTCATTTTCCTCACGTTATGCTTCTGAAAATCGTTAGTTTTTCGCAGTTGTCTCCACAGCCTCCTGTTCTCTCGCCTTGGGCCAGGCCCTCAGCCCTGAGCAGCCATGAGCTCACGGGTCCCTCTTTAACGCCCTTCCTTGCTCTCCACACCGGCAAGCCCACACTCTCGTACTTTCTTCTCCCAGCCCTTTCCCCATCTCAGCAGTTCAAGCCACTTCCCAACATGTAGTCTTACACACAGAAACGTTCCAACTTCTCTCTCCTCTTCGTCTAAACCTTCTGACATGGTCCACGCTTTCCTCCTTCCTGCCCGTCCCAGAGGAAGAGTATTTAGCCCCCTGCTCCAGGCTGGCTGCTCCCTGGGGTGCCCGGCAACCCTGATCCTACCCTTTCCTCCCAGGCCTTGCTATCTTGTCTGTATTTTCAGTCCTACTCTCTCCAGGAGCTACTGCTTCTCCACCTATAAGTACCCCATGTCTCCCCAGCCCAAAAAAGGCTTCCCCAGAGCCGGCTTCCTTTCCACATTCTCACCCACGCTGATCTTCACTCCTCGCCTTTCAATCGCTCACCAGCTGGGTATCTATCACTCAACAGTCTTCCACAAAGGCAGGAATGACCAAGTGACCAAACCCACTGTGTACTTTCCTTACCTTCATAGATCTCCTGGGAGAGCTGATGAACTTGTTTTTTCTTTTTAGTTTAAAAATAATACCTAGCTAGGCATGGTAGAGCACACCTGTAATCCAGTAACTGGGAGGATGAGACAGGAAGACTGTAGGTTCGAGGCTAGTCTCAGTAACTTAGTGAGACTCTCAGCAACTTAGTGAGAGTCTGTTTCAAAATTAAAAATAAAACAGAACAAGGAATGTGGCTTAGAGGAAGAATGCCCCTGGGCTCAATCCCCAGTAACACACTACTACTACTACTACTACTACTACTACTACTACTCATGCATTATTATTCATTATGGACACTCTGGGAAAAAAGAAAAGAATAAAATATATTTTTTTAAACAGTCACTATGCAGAAAAGAAATGAGATAACTGAGGTCCTTGGAGTGGAAAATTGAAAAAGAAAAATAGAAGTTGAAAACAGTTCAGAAGACACCATATTGTGATGCTGCAATCTCAACTATTGGCAATCTTTGGGGAATACTTGTGGATAACCCAGAGTTCTGAATAACTAATGCTTATCCCTGTAACCACCAAATCATTTGAATCTCATCACAGAATGCTAAAAATGTATTTTCAAAATAGCATACTTTTCCACTTTTAACAAAGAAATCAAACTCACCCTTTTCCTGATGTTGTATAAGTAACAATAGAACTGCATTTATTCCCTGCCTGATAGGTGCCAGGCTCATGCTAGACATTTTAAGAATGTAACCTGAATGTAATCTCATGTAATTTGAACAGCTTATCTGTGTTTTCTAAGAACTTAAGGCCTTATGTTCTTCCTGCTCCACGAAGCTGCATTCCCAGGGCAAGAGCACGGGCTTCACTCCTGTGTCTTTCCAGGACCTTGGGAAACACCACTGGGCCACTCAGTGACTAAATTACAAAGTCCCAGGTGGGCTATTGCAGCAGAACATAGATAACAAAGAAGTTCATTCTTAGCATATGGGTTTCAAAATAATCTTTGCAATAATTTGCTAGGGCTACCATAACAAAATACCACAGACCAAGTGGCTTAAACAACAGAAATTTACTTTTTCACAGTAAAAAGTAAATTTCTGGAGCCTAAGAGTCCAAGACCAAGGAGTCAGCAGATATGGTTTCCTTGGGTGTCTCTCTCCTTGGCCTGATGATGGCCATCCCTCCTCACTGTTACTCTCCACGGCCTTTTCTCTGAGGGCCCACATTCTTGGTGTCTCTTTGTGTGAATAAATTTTATCTTATAAATAGGACACAAATCAAATTGTATTAGGGCACCCCATGGTTTCATTAACTTAATCATCTCTTTAAAGGCTCTATCTCCAAATACAGTCACATTCTGAGGTTCTGGGGTTTAGGGCTTCCACATAGGAATCTTGGGAGATGCCAATTCAGACCATTATAATCTTTGCATGAAAAAGGACTTTGAGATCCAAATCTTGGCTTTTAGGTATCAAAAGCTAATTACCAAGAGACACAGGGCATAAAATCATATTATTATTATGTCATACCATTAAATTATAAATCCCATATTTCCCAATTCAGTTAGATTTCTCTGAATTCCCACTGAGTTGTAAAACACTATGACCAATTCAGACGTGCGTACAAGATATTTTGTCCATGCTAAAGTCGCTAGGCAGCATTGATGCTTTGAATGTTTGCACCTGACTTTCGTCATAGTTCGTACTCCTCAGCTGCTAGCACACTATCAACAGCTTTTCTGACTAATTGCAATATACAGCCAGATTCTTCTGTCACTCACTAACTTCGCACTAGCCCAGAAATTGAAAATTGAGATGCTTGAATATGTAAAAAAAAAAAAGGCTTTATTCAAAGGCTCAAAGGGCTCACCTGTGGATGAACTTGTGGTGTATGGTCACTGTGAAACCTGTTTTAGTGACTTGGGGACACTGCTCACTATCTTCTATCCCCAGCTGTGTTTGGATGGTTGTAGTCGCCTCAATCAACCTGTGTAGATGAGATGTTACTATCTAGTAAAATCTTGGCAAAAGAAAATTTCTTACCTCTCCATGGAGGAAAAATCTTAATGTTGATAACTGAAACTCTGGGATCTATTTAAATCCCAAAACTGATGAATAACACAGTGGCATATGTTGGCCCTCCTCTGTGGGTTCGCATCTGTGGACTGAACCACAAAGAGATTAAAAGTGTAGTTAGAATTGAGACAGGAGGATCACAAAGCCAAGGCTAGCCTGAGCATCTTAGCAAGAACCTGTCGTGAATAAATAATAAATAAATAAATAAATAAATAAATAAATAAATAAATAATAAACAAGCTGAGGATATAGCTCAGTGGTAGAGCACTTTTGAAGGGTTTGAGACAAGCCCACCACCCCAAATAACGAAGGACACTTTAGAGATGCAAGAGACAAGCGAGGTTTATTGTGCTGCAGCTCTTTCCCGGCAAGCCAGGGGTCAAAACCCAGACGTCACTCACCAAACACCTCACAGGGGATTATAGGCTACCAGAGAGTGGCCCTGGCCAAGCCGCAGCCCCTTTAGTAGGCGAGGGAGTTCGGTTGAGGGTCGACCCCGAGCTCACTGAAAGTTCTGAATTTATAGTCCAAAGAGGGGGTAGTCACACACGTCAGAGCCCGCCAAAGGCATATCCAATCATATAAACTTGTAAACAAGTACAACCAATAAATGTAAAAGCAAGCATACTCATACTTAATGCACAGCAAATGATTTTACAGAGCTGCCTTTCTACGTCATTGCCGCCAAGGGCCAGCTTATCTCCCTTATGCTGGGCTTGCTAGTGCTGCCTCTGGTCTGCAGATGTTCTAGCAGATAGCAAAAACTTAAGCAGATTAAGATGAAAAACAGGAACTTGTTAGTACCCACCAGCCTATCTAGATAACACACTCTTTCCTACATTCTCCAGTCCTATGCATAAGCATTTTACTTAAGCAGATCAGGATGAAAAACAGGAACTTGTCAGTTAACTACAATCCCACTAGTTGCTGCATTCAATAATTTTAAATTTCTCACATCACTCTTAACATTATTCTATCTTAAGTAACTTATAAAGCTATCTTTGCTAAACTTTCATGCTGTGGGGGAGGACCTCTGCTCACATATTCCCAAAGAGGTTAGTTCGTGGTTACAAGCTTCCTGGAACAGAGAACTTGTAAAATGCTTTCAACTTTCTTTAGCCTTCCTATTCCAAAAGCATATTTCAAAAGCAAAGCATAATTCTAAACTTTTCAAAATTCATTTCTTTACAGGCTTTTTACCTCTCTTTAAACCTAGGCCACATCTTCACGTAAGCAGAGTACAGAAGCTAAAGTTCAAGTAATTCATAAAAGACACTTACACCCACACATTTCTCAAGAAAAACTATCCTACGACTTTTACTCAAAAATACCATCAAAACACTTATTTATTTTTCTATTCTGAAGTCATTCTTTTCTTCACACTTATTACTATCCTATTTTCCTATTTCTTATCCTTTTAATCTCACATAATATCACCTTATACTCTAAGTCCTAATTCCTATTACACACCTCATACTATCCTGTATTGTTAATCTAAACCTTCATGGGGCTGGGGTCTTTTCTAATCCTCTAGTCCCTCACACTTTCTTAGCACATGAGGCCCCAGTTTAACTTCTAATACTGCAAAAAGAAAGAAAGAAAAGGAAGAAAGAAAGAAAGAAAGAAAGAAAGAAAGAAAGAAAGGAAGAAAGGAAGGAAGGAAGGAAGGAGCCGGGTGTGGTGTCGCAAGCTTGTAATCCCCGCACTTGGGAGGCGGAGACAGGAGGATCAGGCTGGTTGGAAGCCAGCCATACACAGGATAGTATGAGGCTTAGAGACCCTGTTTCCAAATGGAAAGGTTAAAAAATAATAGGTCTGGGAGTGTAGCCCATGGGATTGTATCCCGGAGGTAGAAGGGCTTCCAGGAACCCAGTACCACCAAAAAAAAAAAAAAAAAAAAGCAAGAAAGGAAAAAGAAAAAAAAATGTAGTTAGGTCTAAATGGTTGCATCTGTGCTAAACAGATACTTTTTTTCCTCATTATTCCCTAAGCAATACAGTATGACAATGATTAACATATCATTTACATTGTATTAACTATTATAAATCATCTAAGGATGCTTTAAAATATATGGGAGGATTTATATAAGTGTATGCAGCTACTGTGCCATTTTTATATAAGGAACTTGTGCATTCGCAGATTTTAGTAGCCATGTGAGTCCTGGAACTCATCCCTTGTGGGTACGGAAGAACCACTATGGAGCGGGGTGATAACACTGTGTTCTCCTCTGCCCACCCACTCAACCCCACACATATTCTTACCCATTGACTAGCCTCTGACTGGCCTACACCTGAGGCTGTCATCACCTCAAAGTGGGTTTGTTACAACAAAATGGAGATAACATTTTTTTTTTTATGTTCTTTGCTTTTGGATTTCAAAATACTATTTTGGGAAAAAAGTCTTGAGATACAAAATCTTATACCCAAAAAAGCACATATTGCAAATTATAAAATTATAAATCCTGTGTTTCTTTCTTTCTTTCCTTTTCTTTTTTTTTTTTTTTTTTTTTTTTTTGGTGGTACTGGGGTTCCTGGAAGCCCTTCTACCTCTGAGCTACCTATTTTATACTTTTTTATTTTTGGAAACAGGGTCTCTTAAGCCAGCACGGCTGGTTTCAAACCTGCGCGATCCTCCTGTCCCTGCCTCCCAAGCACGGGGATTACATGCGTGTGCCACCACACCCGGCATTAAATCCTGTGTTTCTAAAAGGGTAATATAGAAAGTCTCTTAGCCAGGTGTGGTGGTGCACGCCTGCAATCTCAGTACTTGTGAGACAGGACTCACAACTTAGTAGGACCCTGTTTTAAAATATAAAGTAAAAGCCAGGAGTGGTGGTGCATGCTCTAATCCCAGCGCTTGGGAGACTGAGACAGGAAGATCACACAGATTCAAAGCCAGCCTCAGCTACTTAGTGAGACCCTATTTCCAAATAAAGTATAAAAAAACTAGGTCTGAGAGTATAGCCCAGAGGTAGAAAAGTCCCTGGGTTCCATCCCCAGTAAACACACACACACACACACACACACACACACACACACACACACCATATATATATATATATATATATATATATATATTAGAATGCCCTGGGTTCAATCCCCAGTACCACAGAAGGAGAAAGGGGAGAAGAGTGGGGAAGGTGGAGAGAGGGAGAGAGAGAGAGAGAAAGAGAGAGAGAGAGAGAGAGAGAGAGAAAGAGAGAGAGAGAGAGAGAGAGAGAAAGAGAGAGAGAGAGACTCTCTTTGCTAGTTCTAGCTATTTTGTAGTAAAAGAAAAAAAGAGGTGTTATTTTCGGGCATACACTCCAATAAGAATACAAAGTTAAGTTGTAAAAGCAACTGTGCCACAAATAGTAACTGAGAAGAATTCAAGAGGCCTGTGATCTAGTCCTCCGTTCCAGGCTGTCTGAGTCTGGTCGCATGGGTCATTGAGAACGGCCTTTGGGCCCTTCCCCCACCAAGCTGAGACCAGGAGGAGGGTGGATGGATGCATGCTCAGAATCCTGCTGGGGAAATCTGAGCTCAGGGAGTGTAGTAAACTCCACTTCCCTGGAGGACTGACTGGTCTGGCCCCAGGCAGCCTGTGGGCAGGCAGGCCAGAGCTGTCTCAGAGATTGCCCTGTGCCCAGGCAAGTGGGCCTGCAGAAGCCTCATGTCTAGGGCAAGGAGGACCAGAGGGTGAGGGAGACCGCTCTGCAGAGGCCAGGTGTGCTGTGATGACAGCCCAGGGTTAGAGTCCATCCTTCCCTCCTCTCCTCCAAAGGCAGAGAACACTGAAGCCAGAGAGTAATCCCAGATTGTTAGTCATGGGAAAGGAAAGAATGTTACCCCACACATACACGCACGCACCAGCACACGCACACTTCACGCAGACCTGACTTACACCCTTGAAAGCCTGAACTCCTGTACTCTGTCACACACATACAAGAGAGCTGGGGAAGTGAGGAGTCTCCTAGCGCACACTCTAGCTAAGCCACTTAGCCTCCACCAGCATTTCACGAGCTGAGGTTAAGGGTCCAGGAACACCTCAGGACGCCTGTGACCACAGGCCAGCAGGGGTCAGGTCAGTGCCCGCTGGTCCCAAGGACCAGAACCACCAAGCCATCGTGTATGTGTGTGTGTGTGTGTGTGTGTGTGTGTGTGTGTGTTACTTGGGGTGGAACCCAGAGGCTTTTCTACCTCCAGGCTACACTGCCAGACCTATTTTATACTTTATTTGGAAATAGGGTCTTACTAAATTGCTGAGAGCCTCACTCAGTAGCTGAGACTGGCTTCGAATCTGTGCGATCCTCCTGTCTCAGCCTCCCAAGCGCTGGGATTACAAGCGTGCGCCATCACGCCCAGCTCCAAGCCATCTTAAGAAAAATAAGATCAAAGCCGGGCGTGGTGGTGCACGCTTGTAATTCCCGCACTTGGAAGGCAGAGACAGGAGGATCACGCAGGTTCGAAGCCAGCCGTGCTGGCTTAAGAGACCCTGTTTCCAAATTTTTAAAAGTATAAAAATAGGTCTGGGAGTGTAGCCCGGAGGTAGAAGGGTTTCCAGGAACCTCAGTACCACCAATAAATAAATAAATTAATTAATTAATTTCATTAAAGAATGTGTTGGAAAGATGATGCCAGGGTGTCTTGCAGGACTTGGAAAGATGGTGGAGAATCAAGCCTGGGCAGGCTCTGCCTTGCCCTGGGATCCCAGGCTCCCTTCCTCTGCTGCTCTCTGAGTGCTCTCTAAGTGGAGCAGGCTTTCTCTTAAATCCACACCTGGCCCCTCCCAGCCCAGATCAGTATCTGGTTTCTCAGCTCTTCAGAGGCCAACAAAGGACTAGAGGCTCTGGAGCCAATGCTTAACTCAAGAATTAAAAAAAAAATCCATAAACTTTGTAAACCAAAGAAAAGTTAAAAACAATAGTACAATGAATACTTGTTTATCCTTTAGTTTCATTTACCAATCATTAGCACTGTGACATTTCCTTGCGCTCCCCCCCTCTTTCCTGTCTCTCCTCATCTGTATAATATGGAGACATATATACTTATTTTATGAACCATCTGAAAATAAATTGTAGATCTCATGGAATGTTTTCCCATATTTCTTCTTCCTATATCTCCTGAAAACAAGAATAATCCAGGAGGGAAAACTGAGTTGACTTGAATACCAAATTGATTCTCTCCGGGTCAGATGTCACTGGTCCAGTCAGAAGGTAAAATCCCAACTCTGAGGCCCTCTTTTTGAGTAGGAAGCACTTCTCAGAGAAGAGCATGCCTGGGCAGGTACCAAAAATGGTTCTAGTATACCTCGAATACCATTTTATCCATATATATATATATATATATATATATATATATATAATATTTTTAATATGTCATGGGTCCTTGAGGCTGTCAGTGATTAGCTACAGCTGCACAACAGAAACCCACCAATGCCACAAATCTCCTATATTTTAAAAATGGCCAAAATCTATCTCTGTTCAATGTTTATAAAATGCTCTGCTGTTGACTACTTTCAGTGATGAAATTGTGATCTTGGAACATTCAAGAAAAAAGTAATTATACGGAAGATTCTGTGCCTATAAACAAATAGAACAGTTAAACAATCATAGTGATTGATTACTCTACATTGGGAACTATTTTAAGTATTTTGCATATATTATCCAATTCCATCCTCATGAAAACCCTGTGTGATATTATTATTTTTATTATTCACATTTTACAGAAGAAGAAACTAAGGAGCAAAGCGCTTAGGCCACTGGTCCAAGCAGTTAGCAAGTCAAAGGCCTTTAACAGTCCAGATGCTATCAGCTAATAGCTTAACCATGGCCCTATATTCAAAAGCATGACTGGTGCCCTGAATACTTAAGAAAGCTTCATTTTCCCTTGCCCCTATAATACAAAAAGAGAACTTGAGCCTCTTTTTAATAACAAAGGATAGAACCGGCTCCAATATTATATCCAGATCGTCTCAAACAGCAGTTATCGGTCTTGCTGCAGGAAGCTCACTGGGGACTTATCATCACAGAGTATTCTTGTGCCATTTAGAATGATCTCCCAACAGCCCCAGGATATTCCAAGTTCAACTGAAAGGCCACAGGGCAAATAAAGAAAGGTTATCCTTTCCTTATGCAGGTATTGGAATGAAACTTTCTAATCTCATTCCTGTGGCAGCCAGCAATACTTCAATGGGCGTCTCTGTGGGGACTGAGTCAGAGGACAGAAGGGACCATGTCCCCAGAGTCCTTCCTCAGGAATATCCTGGGCTAAGCAGTGTCCATTAAATGCACGTCTAATTATCCCCATCCCAGAGTCACAGAATGTTGGCTCTTGAGAGCCATTTAACCTAAAAAGTGATAGAGACACTGTTCTCCCGTCCTATTGGCTCCCGTGAGCCCTTCAGGCTACTTCAGCTCACTGTTTGAGACTGGTTGGGGGCTTCTGGGTCTCAAATCCTCAGGGATCCTGTCAATTTTGTAGTCCCTGCTGGCAGCTTCTTTGAGAGGAGCCCTATTCCACACCCTCCTGGGTTCATCCTGCCTGGAGTTGTGTGCGATCAGGCTGCCAGAGCGGTGTGGTAGGAGAGCGTGACTCTCCCCTGACCTCCACCTCAGAAGGGGAAACTGCCCCAACACACTGAGCTTTCCCCAATGTCACTCCTAACGCTGGGTCACACAGATACTTTTTAAAGCTTTTCTTAAAACTACTTATGTTTCCTACTTTTTATAGGTAGAATGTGTCCCTTTTGCAATGTAAGTCACCATTTCTATGTATCCATCTCAACTGTGTTCATTCAAGTTTCCTCAAATGGTCTCTAGTACAAATCTTCTCATTAAATGCCAAGTCGCTTTATGAAGGAAATATTTACCCCTACAATAAAAGAAAGCTCTTCAAGCTACTTGGAAACAACACACCCATAGTAGTGAAGGAAATGTGTGCACTGCAAGGGAGCATGAAAATGTGAAGCAGGAGAAATCATCCTGTCTTAACCAAGGCCTTCCAAGACTAAGGAGCCCGATGGTTTTCGCAGAGACAGAAACCTGGTGTTGTTCTCATTCAGTCTATCTCTAGTCTCCCGCTTTCACTGTATCACCAAGGTATATTCTTCCAAACACTGTGGATTGAGCCAATTTACTCCCCTTGTTGATCAGACTCCAGGCTCTTGGTCTCAATCCTCCCTTGTCCATCTTTTATGCCCAGGATAGCAGGATAAGCACACGCTCTATGAATACTGTTCAGAAGGCAGCTGGGGACGTGCCAGGCATTTAAATCTTCATAGTCTTATATCCTGGTTTGTATTTTGTAGATTCTGTTCTATAACCTCAGAGTTGCCTCAATAAAAAAAGAAGAAAACAGTATGACCACTAGCAAATTGTGGAGCTGAAAGAATTGAAACGCTCCATTGTTGCTGTGTGCAGGAAAGAGTTGACATAGACTGCAGATGACTGCTGTGCTTAGAAAGCCCTGGGTGCAAGGTTGGCCCTTGGTGAAGAACAGGAAAGTTGGATTTCAAAAGGGTTCCCATCATGTCCAGAAGTGTCTGTGCAAACACTATGGGATCTGGTAGCATTTTCTTTCCCTTCGGGAATCTAGAATTCTGGTGCAAGCTAGGCACAACCAGCTCCCAGTAAAAACAAACAAACATTGGACAACGAATCTCTAATGTGTTCACATTTCACACACATTGTACCAACTTATTGTTAGAGGAACTAAGAGCATCCTGTGTGACTCCAATGGGAGAGGTCCTTGGAGGCTTGCACCTGGTTTCCTCTGGTCTTCGCCCACGAGCCTTCTTCCCTCGCTGGCTTTGCTTTGTGTCATTTCACTGTAATAAATCAGAGTCATGAGCACAAGCACGTCCATGTGCTGAGTGGTGTGAATCCTCCTACTGAACCACAGAATGTGAACATGGTCTTGAGGACCCCACTTAGAGCCAATCCAACCCATAGATTTCCATCCACATTAGACTAGCCTATTCCGTCACATAAAAAAAACTGTAAGTCTCTCCCCTGCAGAGATATTACTTTGTGCATTTATTACAGCCATGCATTCATTACAGCTACTTAAGTCAGTAACTTGAAAGAGTCAGCTTTCTTTGGAAGTAGCCATAAGCGACTAAAAATTTAATGAGGGCAAAGAGGAGACATGGGAGGGGTTGCAGAGCCAGCAATCTGAAAGGCTCACTCTGAAGGAATACTCAGCAGCTTAGTGCCAGCATTTCTATATGCCACGAAAAGCCAGTAAAAATGTGCATTTTCTGCCATGTTCACACATCCTTAATAAGCCAAATTCTTCTCCTCTGTGACCTGTGTGTGCAGGTCAGTTCCTTTGAGCACAGCTGCATTTGTTCTCGTCCATTTTTAGGTTTCACTGGTGAATTAAAAATAATACCTAAGGTTCTGAAAGAAGCCCTGTCATTGCTCAGAAGGGCCTGACTTACTTCTGGGGGTAGCCTGGACCCAGATAGAACCTCAGGCACTGAGGTTTTGTGATAAATGTCAGCGATTATGCTGATAATAGAGTGCTCCACCAAAACGAGGGGAGGTATTTTCTTTTCAGTGGGGAAAAGAGCATAAATTGCTTTCTGCTGAGACCGGGATGGTGCATTAGCATCCTGCTTCTCTCAAGAGTAGAAATGGAAACAGCAGAAAAGAAGAAGATACAGAAGGAAGGGAGATTGAAGTGGGGACAAGAGGGAGACGGGCTCTCTTCAGGCGCTGGCTCTCTTCAGCTGTGGGCCTCCATCTCCAGGGGCTCAACTCTATCCATAACCTAATGCTGCCGGTGATACTTCAGGGGCCACTGTGGCCACCCTCTGTTGACCTGGACCAGTCCCATTCTGACAGGCACCTAAAGGAGAGCAAGCCTATCTTTTGTTATCAAGTCAGAAGCTTTTACACAAATTCGAATGGCAATTGTTTACTCTTATGTCTGGGTCTAGAGGAGGAAATATTCAACATCCCATGCTCAAGGAAAAGTCCAGGTTTTTTGCCCACAACCATATATGTCCTCATGGTGTCCCAAACTGGAAAAAAGCCCAGGAATATGGCCTACTGCCTCATAGTGGGCATTGATTGTGTGATCAGCCCCATGTCTCTGCGTTGGAGGTATCTTCTTTTTTCCACATTGAGTGAGAAGCTATGCATAAGAGTGTGCCACCTGCCATAGGGTGGTCTCATGACCAAACCCAGCCAGCCGCAGGACTGTCCCCTTGGCAAAGTGCTTTGTCCATATAACAGCACATGACAGGAGCAGGACCAATCAGAACCTTGCCTGGGATGGAGCTATGGACCTTGGGAGAATAGAATCTCTCTCTTGCTGAGGTTCCCAAGCCAAAAGGATATGATTTGAGACCTGTGCAAGCCATCTCCTCAGCCAGGTAGTGAAAGTGAAACAATAGAATAAACTAAGATTCTGGGGAGAGAGAGAGAGGGAGAGAGAGAAAGAGAGAGAGAGAGAGAGAGAGAGAGAGAGAGAGAGAGAGAGAGAGAGAGAGAGAGGAGAAGAGAAGAGAAGAGAAGAGAAGAGAAGAGAAGAGAAGAGAAGAGAAGAGAAGAGAAGAGAAGAGAGATATTACAGCATGAAGTCCTGCGCTAATTTTCTAGGGCTGCCAAGATGTTGATGACCTAAAACAACAGAAATTTATTTTCTCCCAGTGCTGTAGGCCAGAAGCCCACACCAAGGTGTGGCAGGACAACACTCCCTTTGGAGGCTCTGGGGAGAATTCCTTGATTGCCTGTTCCAGCTTCTGGGGGCTGCCAACATTCCCTGGGTGTTCCTTGGCTTGTGGCCACATCATCAAATCTCCACCTATCTTTACATCACCTTCTCCCATGTGTGTCTCTTCCAGCTGTGTCTGCATAGAACCTCCCTCTGCCTCCACTGCCTTTAGGGCCCAGCTGGATGATCCAAGACAAGCTCCTCCACTCAAAATCTTTAATTTAACCACACCTTTGCCATATAAGGTAATATTTACTCTTTTGGGGAAAAAGGTAACATTTAAAAGTTCCAGGACGTGAGTACATCTTGCGGGGGCATTTCTGAAGTCCATCACAAATCCCATTCAAGTCCCTGAGACTTAACTTGATTCTTGCAGCAATTCCTTCAGCCGCAGGAGCCACCAAAGTCTCCTTGGCAGCCAGTAATTTCCCTCTGGGCTTAGGCTAGTATGCACTGGGGTCAGGGATGCAGATTAAAGGTGTCTTTAGTAATACATGTTCCTGTGTCTGCAGCAGGCTGGGCCGTGAAAGAAGAAACATGGTGCTATGGGCAGAACATCTGCTCTTCTGCAACTGTGAGAAAAAGATCACTTCCCTTTTCCGACTCTGCTGTTTCAGAACCTTTACAAATATTAGGCTTAAGGGATTAGTGCATTTGTTTATACTATCTTGTTTTAAACACTCTGTAATAATATTTATGGTCTGATGACTAGTTGGAATGTTTTTCAATTGTATATTTTTGAAAAAGCAACCCAAAAGGCTTGAGAAAAGACAAAAGACAAGGAACCTAAAAACGTACAACTTAGATGAGGTACAGCTCCAGCTGAGGCTCTGATCCTATTCCCAGCCTCTATCTCTGGCTCTGCTCTCCTGGTGGCATGTCTCAGGCCGTGGAAGGAAGCCTGCTGTAGCATTATACTCAGGCAACTAGAATCCAGGCCCAGTCATCTGGTCCATCAGAGATGGTCAGCTTCTCTGATGGGTATGACAAAAGTCCTTGAATTTGATTTTAGTAACACCATTGTGCTGACTTCAGTCACATGCCTGTTTAGCTAATCACTGTTGCCAAGGGATGAAATGCACCGCTTCATCTGTCCTGAGTCACTTCTCCGCCTCTAGGATAAGGTGGAGCGCGTGGTTGAAGAGAAGATGAGGAAGGGCATTCTAGGAGGAAACCAGGTATCACTGCCTGAAATGCAAAACAAGCATGCTCAATGCAAAAGGAACTGATTTCTACCAAATATTGTGACATTTAAAAAGTTGTGGCTGGGACTATATAGCTCTGTGGTAATGTGCAAAGTGCATGCTTTGCACATATACAGCCCTAGATTCAATCCTTAGCACATGCATGCACACACATGCACATTTCTATAAAGTCCTTTTGTTTATCCAAATGAATAGGCCCCTCAAGCTCATGACAAATAGATATATTAACATAAATCATAGTGTATGGATATAATTGCAAAATCTATAATACCAATTTACAGAATTTTTCAAAATTAACTTAGATGAGATTGTGTGGATCTAGTACGTGTGTGTGTGTGTGTGTGTGTGTGTGTGTGTGTGTGTGTTGTATGTGTTGTGTACTGGAGACTGAACTCAGGGGCATTCTAACTCTGAGCTACACCCCAGTCCTATTTCTTACTTTTTATTTTGAAACAGGTCTCACTAAGGTGCTGAGGCTGGCCTCAAACTTGCAATCCTTCTGTCTCACCTCCCCAGTACTGGGATGACAGGCATGTACCACCATGCCTAGCAGGCCTAGTACCTTCCGGCAGGTCAGAATAGTCATACATTTAAATGTTGCTTTGCTCTGGATATATCAATGAGTCCATAAATATTCAGTAAATATTTCCTCAAATTGCTGATGAAAGCATCTTGCCACAGGTATTCTCAACAATTAGCAAAATGTCACAATGAATGTGACTAAATCACCATAATAAACAGTATTCTCAGCCAGGAGTTGTGGTACATGCCTAAAATTTCAGTACTTGGGAAGCTTTGACAGGAGGATCACAGGTTCAAGGCCAGCCTCAGCAATTTAGGAAGGCTCTCAGCAGCTTAGTGAGACCCTGTTTTAAAATAAAAGATACAATTGGGCTGGAGATATAGCTCAGATGTATAACACACTTAGGTTCAACCTCCAGTACTAACAAATAAATAAATAATTACATACATACATACATACATACATACATACATACATACATACAGAAATAGTGTACTCAACTCTCAAGGTGTCCTTTTGACCTCAGTGTGAGAAGATCACTATAGCAGTGACTTTAAAATGTTAAGGTCAGCCAGGCGTGGTGGTGCACACTTGTAATCCCCGCACTTGGGAGGCTGAGACAGGAGGATTGCGCAGGTTCGAAGCCAGCCTCAGCTACCTAGTGAGGCTCTCAGCAACTTAGTGAGACCCTGTTTCCAAATAAAATATAAAATAGGTCTGGGAGTATAGCCTGGAGGTAGGAAGCCTCTGGGTTCCACCCCCAGTACCACCAATAAATAAATAAATAAATAAATAAATAATAAATAAATAAAATGTTAGGGTCTCACACTACCACTAATAACAATAAATTAATTTATACAATATAAAACATAAAGAAATATAAGATGATTTAAATATTAAAAATTAATATTTAAAATATTTTTATCTTACTTATTAGTGGCCAAAAATACTTTTTTATCTCAGAAATAAAGGAGTGATAAATTTAGACAGTGATGTTCTTACTTCATTTTAAAAATATTTGCACCTGGCTCTTTGGACATTTCTTTTAAAGAACAATTACCTTATTACTCCTTAGTACCATCACATTTTATCTTGAAGTGATACATGTGTATGGATTTGTCTTAATCTGGTGGGTAAACTGAGCATGGTGGTGTACCTACAATCCCAGTACCTGGGAGGCTGAGACAGGAGGATCGCAGGTCTGTGACCAGCCTCAGCAACTTAGTGAGGCCCTCAGCAACCTAGTCAGGCCCTGTTTCTAAAAAAAATCCAAAAAGGGCTGGGGGGGGGGGAGTAGTTCGGAGGTAGAATGTCCCTGGGGTTCAATGCCCAGTACCACACCACACACACACACACACACACACACACACACACACACACACACAATGGATAGGAAGCATTCTCTTTGTTGGCACATTAAAAAACAACAAATTGAGCTGGATGTGGTCGCTCATGCTTGTAATCTCAGTCCTTGGAAGGCTGAGACAGGAGGATTGCAGGTTTTGGGCCAGCCTCTGCTACTTAGTGAGGCCCTCTCCAGCTTAGTGAGACTCTGTATCAAAATAAAATAATAATAACAATAATAAAATATAAAAATAAATAAACAACAATAATAATAATAATAATAATAATAATAATAATAATAAAACAGGCCTGGGGGTGTAACTCAGAGGTAGAATGCCCCTGGGTTCCATCCCCAGTACCATACCACACACACACACACACACACACACACACACACACACGGAGAACAATTCTCTTTGTGTCAAAGATGCACATTTTCAAGATTGACGACAGTTAAGGCTTCTGTCCCAAAATCTCCTGTAAGCCTCAGTGGGGTATAAAATATTTTCAGAGCCACTACCCATGTGATAACTAAATACTACAAATGGTGTGCTTTATTTAATTTCTGTAATTTATTAAATTGGCCCCAGAGGTGGCCTGTGGTGCTGCTTTGGCTGCAGTATCGGCTGCAGATGCTCCTCCACCAAATGGTGCAGTGAAGGTTTCACGCCAAAGCCTCTCTGTGGAACCTTCTTCCAACCAAATCAAAATAGCCACTCCTCTGTGGCCTCACTTTCACAGTTCCTCCAGGAAATATTGTTTTCATTAAAGATGCAATGTATTATTAAGAATGTGTCTTTCCTGGTATAGCTTTTCTTCATTGCTCACAAAAAAGCAATTCTTTGTGTATTTCATTATTGAAAAAGAACCTAGCCAATATAATAATTGAAGGAACATTTGAGACATCACTACATAGCGTGTCTTCCACATAGTATAATTTACTCTAATGATTGTTTGGCTTTTTTCTGCTAATCTACAGCTATATATAGAAAGAGCTTAGAAAAAAATATATATATATGGCTTAGATTATTATAGACAATTACCCCCTTGGTATCCTGGGGAATTGTTTCCAGGACACCCCTGAAGATACCAAAATTCAAGAATGCTCAAGTCCCTTATATAAAATGGTGTGGTGTTTGCATGTAACCTATTGTGCATTTTCCTGTATACTTTAAATTATATAGAGATTACTTATATAATACAATGTAAATGCTATACCAATAATTGTTACAATGTATTGTTCAGAAAATAATGACAAAGGAGAAAGTCTATATGTATGCACTATAAATGCAGTTTTTCTGAATATTTTCTACCTGTGGTTAGTTGAATTCATGGACGCAAAACCCTAAATGTCTATATATATATTTTATAATCATAATGTTTTCATGAAATAGTTCTACTATTTCTTATTAAAACAAGAAGACAAGCCAGGCGTGGTGGTGCATGTTTGTAATCCCAGTACTTGGGAGGCTGAGATAGGAGGATCGCAGGTTCTCAGCCAGCCTCAGCTACTTAGTGAGGCCCTCTGTAACTTAGTGAGACCCTGTTTCAAAGTAAAGGATAAAAAATAGGGCTGGGGGTATAGCTCAGAGGTAGAATGCTCCTGGGTTGAATCCCCTGTCCTGCAAAAAAAAAAAAAAAAAAAAAAACAAAAACAAAAAAAACCCAAACAAACCAGGAAGACAATTGTTTTACTCAGAGGTATGTCTTTTGCAACTAAGAAACTTAAAGTCTCTAAATATTTTGTAGTACGTTAAGTAAAACTTTTTTTTTTTTTTTTGGTGGTGGTGGTACTGGGGTTCCTGGAAGCCCTTCTACCTCCGGGCTACACTCCCAGACCTATTTTTATACTTTTTTTTAAACTTGGAAACAGGGTCTCTTTAAGCCAGCACGGCTGGCTTCGAACCTGCACGATCCTCCTGTCTCTGCCTCCCAAGCGCAGGGATTACAAGCGTGCGCCACCACACCTGGATAGGTGGAATTTTTATAAAGTACAAAATTGAGTATTGCATATCTTTAAACATCGCTATATATACATATGTATATAATGCGCACACACACACACACACACACACACACACATAGGTATCTTTATGTCTCAGATACCTTGTTTCTAAAGATCTTGCTGATCTCAAGGAGCTTTTTTTTTTTTTTCAGTACTGGGGATGGAACCCAGGTGTAGTCTACCTCTGAGCTACACCCCTAGCCCTATTTTTTATTCTTTATTTGGAAACAGGGTCTCACTGTGGTGAGCAGGGCCTCAGTAAGTAGCTGAAGTTGTCCTACACTGCAGTCCTTCTGTCTCCCCAAGTACTGAGATTACAAGCATGGACCACCATGCCTGGCTTTCAAGTACTTTTAACCAATTTCTCAAGGATCCTTAGGATAAGGCTATCAGTAAAAATGAATGTGAACCAAATGTGTTTTAGTTAATCTTATTGTTATATTTGGATTTTTTGAGTGTTTTATGGTAAAATCTGATTGTTTTTGCTAAATCAACGTGGCAGACAGCAAGCTCTTTTCTGAACTAGGAAATGTCAGTTCTGCCCTCTTCTTACTAATAGGGAAAAGCTTTATCCTCAACTGTGGGTTTGTAGCTGAAACGTTTTTAATCTTGCTTAGTTAACACTAGATAATATTGAATGAATGCCCGCTGAAGTGGCACACTGCGGTATACCACGGTCTGCTGAAGGGACCAGCTGCTGCCAGGCCCTTTGGGTGGAAGATCGCCCACTCTCCTGCTGTTTGGCAAACGGGATTTAAGTCATGACTGTCTGACACAGGAACCAAACATGGGTTCCAGAGTCAATCTACATATTTGCAAAGCCAATTTCTGTTTTTAGATAGGAAATAAGTAAAAATAGAATTCTAACATTCTTTTCCCGTGCCTTCTGGGGAGCCTGTACCCCTGTTTGGAGAGCGCTGATCTCACAGTATGAGTTTTTGACTCACAGCTGTTGACTCTCTATTAGAGCAGACACTGGCTGCTCTCAGCATCCATTCTCTGTCTCTCCTGCCAACATTAGCCCAATCTTTTTTTGGTCCTCATTGGCTTAAGCCAGCCAATGTTCTCCCCCCATTACAGTGACCCATTTAAAAATGTCAAGAAACTCAATTTGGTCTTTTTTTTTATTTTTTTGGTACTCGGGATAGAATCCAGGGGCATTCTACCTCTGAGTTACCCCCAGCCCTATTCTTTTGGTCTTTTTAGTTTTTTAATTTTTAATATTTTTTTATTTTTTATTGGTGCATTATATTCATACATCATAGTGGGGTAATAAAAAAAAAAGACTTGTGTAGACATGGTAGACATGCACACATCACCCAGTCAGCCCCCATTCAATCCCCGCCCCCTGGCTTAGTGATTGATACATTTGTCTAAATACATCATGTAGCTGGGCATGGTGGCGCATGATTGTAATCGTGCTTGGGAGGTGGAGGCAGGAGGATCACGCTGGTTCAAAGCCAGCCTTGCTGGTTTAAGAGACCCTGTTTCCAATTTAAAAAAAAAAAAAAAAAAAAAAAAAAAAAAAAAAAAATATATATATATATATATATATATATATATATATATATGTCTGGGAGTGTAACCCGGAGGTAGAAGGGTTTCCAGGAACCCCAGTACTACACACACACAAAAATAAATAAATAAATAAATAAATAAATAAATAAATGCATCATGTGCCTCAGAGAGCTTTTTACCCTCCTCCCCTCCCCTCAGTCAGATTGCCCTATTTGCTCCTCCATAGGCTCTCCTTTTCGCCTGGGGCTCCTCCTATGACCATTTCTCCCTAGCTCTCACATGTTAGTGAAAGAATCCGATTTCTTACTTTTTGTAACTGACTAATCTAACTTAGCATAATGTCCTCCAGTTCCATCCATTTCCCTGAAAATGCTGTAATTGTATCTTTTTTAATGGCTGAGTAAAACACCATTGCGTACATATCCCAGAGTCTTGTAATCCATTCATCCGTTGATGGACATCTTGGTTGGTTCCATAGTTTGGTAATGGTGAATTGCGCAGCTATGAACATAGATACACATGGATTAGTTCGATAGTTTGGTTTGCTTTCTTTTGGATAGATACTGAGAAGTGATATTGCTGGGTCAAATGGTAGATTTGTTCCCATTCTTCTGAGGATCCTCCATACTGTTTTCCAAAGTGATTGCACTAGTTTGCAATCCCACCAACAATGTTTTAGAGTTCCCACTTCTCCACATCCTCGCCAGCACTTGTTGTTTGTGTTTTGAATGATTGCCATTGTAGTTGGAATTAGGTGGAATCTCAGAGTAGTTTTTATTTGCATCTCTCTGATTGCCAATGATGTTGTCTTTTTTATTTTTGAAACAGGGTCTCACTGAGTTGCGAAGGGCCTAAGTAGCTGAGGTTGTCCGTGAACTGCAATCCTCAAGTCTTTGCCTCCCGAATTTTGGGATTACAAGCATGCACCACCACCCCCAGTTCCAATTTGTTCTTTAAAAAGTATATCCTATCCCAACCTCACTGGCCCCATGGGCCCCAGCACCAGCCTCACTGCACACTGGGATCGGAGCCTGCAGAGCGGCGAGGCAGGTGCTGGGGCCCGTGGGGCCTGCCGAGGCCTGGATTGGAACCTCCCAAGCTGCAAGGCCAGGACCCGGACCTGCTGCACATCAAAGGGCCAGCGGCTCCCTGCAATCGTGCAGTCAGGAAGTACTTGAAGCTGCCACTGCCTCACCCCATCTCTCAATAGACCTCCAGATCCAAGTGACCTCTATTAAAAAATTGGTGTGAGTGGATCATCTTGTCAAAGTCACTCACCTTCTGGCTGCTATGATTCCAGCAAATAGGAAATAGTGTGGAAAATAAAAGGACTTCCAAGGAAGAGATAAACTAATTGATCGGGTGTGGAGAAATAGAAACTGTAATACATTATTGGTGAGATTGCAAATTAATGCAACCACTTTGAAAAACAGCATGGAAGATCCTCAGAAGAATGAAAACAAACTTACCATATGACTCAGCAAACCACCTATGGGTATCTACCCCCAAAAATGAAAACCAAACTACCAAACCCAATGCACGAGTGTCTATGTTCATAGATGCAAATTCATCATTTCCAAACCATGGAACCAGCCAAGATGTCCATCAGCAGATGAGTGGATTGCAAAGCTATGGGATATGTACACAATGGAATTTTACCCAGCCATAAAGGAGAACAAAATTATGGCATCTACAGAGAAATGTCACAAAAAAAAATAAGGAATCAGATGCTTTCCCTAATGTGTGAAAACTAGGGAGAAATGGGTAACAGGAGGAACTCTAGTTGAAGAAGGGGCCTTATATAGGACAATTAAGGTGACCTAACTGAGGGGATGGGAGGGGGGAAGATGGAAATTCTTTAAAACACATGATGTACTTAAACATATCAAAGTCAATCACTAAATCAAGCATGGGAGTGAGGGAGGGGGAAGGAATGGGATGGGGATTGGATAAAGGCTAATTGGGTAATGTGTGCATATATATCTCCACAAGTTTTTTATTCCATTAAGATGTTTGACTACAATGCGCCAATAAAAGTA
This sequence comes from Muscardinus avellanarius, assembly GCF_963383645.1. Lineage (NCBI taxonomy): Eukaryota > Metazoa > Chordata > Mammalia > Rodentia > Gliridae > Muscardinus > Muscardinus avellanarius. Next base: position 70,318,116 of record NC_137790.1, on the reverse strand, counting down.
TATTAAAAATAGAAAAATAAAAAGTATATCCTGAGTAGAAGTGGTGCTCATCTGTAATCCCAGCTACTTAGGCTGAGGCAGGAGGATGGCAACTGCAAGGCCATCCTGGGCAATTTATCACGACCCTGTTTCAAAATTTAAAAAGTAAAAGGGCTGGGGATGTAGCTTAGTGGTAGTGGTAGAGTGTCTCTGGGTTCAATCCTCAGTACTAGAAAGAAAAAAAAAGCATATCCTAGGAATTTCATAGCAACTCCAGAAAGAGGCTCTCCCACCTGATGAGACCAGTCCTGTAGTCAGTGTACCACCTTGAGAGAAAAGACAGACCATCCTGTGTACCCCAGGGTAGACTGAGACTGCTGAGGGCAGAAGCAAGACCGAGAAAGAAACTGATCCTTGCTGGACTTATCTGAACTCCCACAGGAAGGTTTACCTAAATCCAATTCTATCCCTGGATTTCTCAGCTATATGCGTCAATAAATTCCATTTAATTGTACAGCCATTTACTTAATGTCTCTTTGTAACCTGGAACCAAAACATCCCTCACCGACACAGCTCCCATATCCCTCATGCATTTTGTTTTGTTATTCTTACTTGCTTGTCTTTTTTTTTTCCTTGTTTGTTTGCTGTGGAAAACTAACCCTGCTCTGAATCAAGAACTAGGTGAACAAGTGTCAAGCACTTGTAACAATGTGCAAAAGAATGCCAACCTGCAAGCAGTATAAGCCACTGGATACTGCTGGAAAAGTATCTACACTTTTATAAGCTTCCATTTTTTTTAACTTGAAAATTGGAATAAAAAATATCTTTCAGTTTGTTGTGACAATTAAAGTGAGTCATGGTAAATGGCTCTCACAGAACCTGGCACATGGTGCCAACTGTAATTTAGATGCAAAGCCGATCACTGAAATCATAGCTACCATTCACAGAGGGTGCTAGCTGCTAGGCACTTTCTATAATATATCTATTTAGATTTCCCAGCCCCTGGAGGGTATCATCATTGGCACTTGTCACATGCAGAAATCTAGGCTCCAAGAGCCTTAGTAATTTGATGAAGGTTACACAGCTATTAAGTGGCAGCGACGGATTGAAAGCCAGGCTGGTTTGACCTCAAGCCTGTGTGCTTTCTACTATGCCAAGCTGTTGTCAGAAAAGGCACTTGAGATGCAATGAAACTTGACATGGGCTCTGCAAACAACAACAACAACAAAACAGAATTTTAATAGACAAGAAGGGAGGCATGCCAGCTTTGAGGGGTGCTGTGCTGTGCAAGGGATGCAAAGTGTTGTCAGTTATCAGAGGGCAGAGGCAGGACTTGACCCAGCACAGATCCCTCCTTCGATCCCTGCACAATGGTTAGGACATAGCAATGGGTGGAGGTACATCTATTTCCTATTATTTTTCACGGGAGCGGGCCTGAGTGGTCTGACTGGTAAGAGTCAAAGAACGAGGCCTGTGTCCTCTACCTCCTTGAGTTTAGGGGGCAGGCCTGTTCCAAGAAGCAAATGTTTCCTGCTTTTCCACAAAGTTAGTTTACATGAGAAGGCTTTCTGGTTCTGTCTGTGACCGCGTGGGCATGCTTAGTTCTGGGGTGCACTAGGAATAGGCTCATTGCCCCTCCAGCTCTACAGCCATGGCCACCATCCCAGTTGTCACCAGGACCAAAGCGGGCATTTAGCTGGGCGCAGTGGTGCACGCCTGAAATCCCAGTACTTGGGAGGCTGTGACAGGAGGATTGAAGGTTTGCATGAGCAACTTAGACTGTTTCAAAATTAAAAAGAAAATAATGGAATGGGGATGCAGTTTGGAGGCAGGATGACCCTGGGTTCAATCCCCAGCACCAAAAAAAAAAAAAAAAAAAATATTTTAAATGACATTTGCTGTCCATCAGTGAGACTCTTGTGGCCATCAATTGCACGGGAAGCTGGGCGCTATTTTGACGTCCCCTAAAACTTCAGCAGTAGGCATTCAGCAAGCCTTAACAGAAGAGTGACCACAACAAGGTGAGAGGACAAACCGGCCTGGTGTGAGCAGCAGAACATGCTGAGCATGGAGAGGCCAGATGGCCAGGGCGCACCACGTCTTAGATGACGAGGGCTTACAAAAGGGAAGAAGGTTTGGATTTAATGTGGGAGAAGAGTGCTGAAAGTTTCTTAGTAAAGGAAGAGAATAAAGAAGAATGGGAGAAAGCCGTTTAACCAGGTGGTCAAAGACTATGACAACCTGCTGCAGGGGACACAGAAGGTGGGGGTGGCAGTGGGAGCCAGAGGACAAGCAGGTGCTTTCTAGAATTTCCAAGAGGGAGAGGGAGAGTGACGTCAGGCCTATGGAAGTGGCCTGGGAAGGGGAGTAAGGGACACCTATGAGATCCCAATAGGAAAACCACCAGGCTTGGTGACAACGGGCCTCTGGCAAACGCAGATGGGCTTTGGAGGTAACCACGGAAGGAGCTAGATGAGGCGTCCCCAGAGCTGGCGGGAAATGAAGCCCAGCTTCCAGCATGCCAATTCTGAGGTGCCCAGGGGTCTCCTGGAAGGAAAGAGGCCATACATCAGGGGGTCAGCACTGCCGCAGGTACGCAGCTTTAAAGACTGTTGGCAAGAAGTTGGTGGATTCGGGAGGCACGACTAGGAAGGCTACCTGGATGACAGCGGTGTAAGGAAGCAGGGACCCAGGTGAGGAGAGGGTCCAGGATGGGAGGGAAGGGCAGGACTAGCCAGCTGCAAACACTGGACTCAGCCAGGCAGGGCGGCCGCACCTTCGCTCCCAGATCACAGTGGAACCCACAGCAGCCTTCCTACGCCTCTCGGTCTGCGCCCCTGGGCCCATTTCCCTGCGTTCCGGCTGCAGGGTCACCGCTGCCCCCGACTGGAGGGCCCCTCTGCACCCCCCCCCCCCGGCAGTGGGGCGCCTTTCCTCCAGGTCCTCAGCCCGGGCCGGCCCCCGCGGCCCGCCCACCTGGACACCCGCCGCTGCCCGGACCGCCGCAGGCCAGCCGGCCCCCGGGGTGGCGCTTGGCTCCCCCCTGGGCGCCCCCGGGACACCCCCGGGCCTCGGCTTCTGCGCGCCGGCCGGACCCGGAGGGGGGCTCGGCGGCGCCGGGCGCGGGGCGGGCGGGGGCGGGGGGAGGCGCGGGGCGCCGCTGCAGAAGGGGAGGAGAATGGGAGGAGCTGGGGGGCCGGCGGCGGGGAAGGAGGGGTCTTAAGGGGCGGCGGGCGCCGGCCGGGTTCCCTCGGAGGCCGGCGATCGCGAGGCTCCGCGCCTGCCCCGCTCGCCGCGGCCGCCTGCCCCGCGCCCCCGAGCCGGACCGCCATGGTGAGCCGGGGGCCGGCGGGGCGGCTGCGGGACCCGGGCAGGTCCGCGGCGGCGGCCGGTCTCAGCCCCTCTCCCCTCTCTCCGCAGATGAGCAGGCGCTGGGTCGCGCTCGCGCTGGTGGCCGTCGCCTGGGTCCGCGCCGAGGTAGGGGGCGCGGGGGGGGGGGGGCTCCGGGGACGCTCCGAGCAGAAAGGCTGCTTACCGAACTTAAATCTCAAAATCGGGAGAAGTTTGGGCCCCGAGCCGGAGCCCCACCGCGCCAAAAATGGAGAGAGGGTGGGGATGGGGAGGAAGCGCGAGCTGGGCGGGTCGGACCGAGGCGGGACGCGAGCGGCTGCCGAGTTCAAAAAGCGCCTCGAGTGCTTCACTCTGGAGGAAACTGAGAATAGTTGGGGACTTTTTCTTTCCAAGTCAGGCTCCTTGGGGGTGGGGGCGGGGGGTGGAAAGATTCTTCTTTGAGGGCAAAATAGATGTTTCTTTCTCTTTTATAAAGTGAGATTGTAATTCCTTGAAATTTATTTTCTTCTCTGAAAAGTGCTCTGAGATTTTGTATTATTATCTGGGCCATATAACGGCCTTTTAAAATCTGAAATTTCCCCTTAAGCCCACGTTGCGCAAGTGTGCGAGACCCAAGGCGCTGCCCTTTGGGGGCTCTGCGTTTCCAGTCAAAGCATTTCAGCGCTGGGTTTTCTTTTTCTTTCTTTCTTTTCTTCTTTTTCTTCTTCCTTTTTTTTTTTTTTTTTTTTTTTTGGTAATGTTTTCTTTTCAACTCCAGTGACCTTCCTGAGACACTACAAACAAACCAACAAACCTTCGATCACAAGCCCCTTCATTAACTCAAAGGTTTATGGACAGAAAATAAACAATTCTAAACTCCCTGGGCTCTAGTCTCCAGAACAGTGAGGTCAGAAACTAAACATTTGATAATTGTGGCAGGAAATGTGGAAGGAATTACAAAGCATGAGGGAGAAGAAATGGAATGCACATTACAAAAGAAATAGCTCCCTGGTGGGTGGTTTCCACTCCTCTTTGAATTTTTTTCCTGCATATTACAGTTTAGCCCCACCCTTACCGTTTTAACTTGACTCTGTCCCAAAATTCAGAAAAGCATACAGAGACTTCACTATTTAAATAAAATACACATTGTACTGAAGTCTCATTTAATTCACTACACTCTTGGCTAAGGTAGCAACACAATCGTTTTTTATTCCCAAAGGAATAAGGAAAATAGCTAATATTTATTAGATATCTACGCTGTTGTAATGAAATCCCGTTTTAGTGATAGAGAAAGTGAGTCACAGAAGTTTAGGTAACTTATCAGATGCCCTCAGCTAGAACTGGAACCCAGGTAATCTGGCTTCAGCCCCCACGCGCTTGGGAAGCGCCCCGCTCCACTTCCAGGAACTCCACTGCCAGGAACGAAGGCTTATCCTTCACCAAGTACTTTGTATAACCAGATATTGGCGGTGTTACGTGCATGATTTCTAAAGCTCTCCCCAACTCCATAAGGTAGGTTTCATCATCCCCACTTATAATGGAGGGAACAGATTAAAAGAGACTTGGGCACCTTGCCCAAGGTCATACAGCTGGTTTGTTGTGGAGGAGGATCCAAACCCAGCTCCCTTTACCTTTGGAACCCACCTTGAACTCCAGGCCTCCTCATCCATCTTGCTTTGTGGCCTTTAAGAATAGGAAGCATCTCCCTTCACGGGGAATCTAGCTCTGGTTAAGGAACTCGCCTCCATCCCCTGCTGTGGCCCTCAGAAGACAGCTGTAGTTAGTGATGGATGAGGTGAATCCCACTTGAGTGTTACAGCAGGCCTAAGCATTGCCAGCTAGTGTGTGAAATGGCTCTGTGAACCAGAATGTAAGTGTGAGGTGTGAAGAGGCTGTGAGTTCACCCACATAGAGCTGTGTGGTCCAGAGTCTGTACTACAACCCCTCCCCACCCCCCTGCGACTGCCAGGAAAATCCTAGCCCTGGCACGAAGTTCCCCCAGCAGCAGTTTCCTGCTGGAGGTAGTAAAGCATCCAGTACTCTCAACTCCCAGGCAAAAATCTACAGGGAAAAAAGCAAAATGGAGAAGTGCTGAGGCCTGAAAACAGAGGGAGTTGGTGCAGAAACAAGGCTCTGAAGTCAGGCCGTGGTCTACTGAAGAGCGAGACATCACATTTCATGACTTTAGTTTTTTTAAGGATTGTTACCTTTTTTAATCAATCCAACCTTTGGTACCTGGCCCTACAAGTAACTGGCAAGTTACTTTTAATCCATGTGTTAGTAATATACTTTTAGTTATTAATGAAAAGATAAACCAGCTCTCTCCATAGGAGTCTCGTGATTTGGATATATTTTAAGCATTATATCTTGTAGTTGATGGTGCTTGTGGCAGAAGTTTTTTTCCTTGTCAACTATAAGGACATTCAGCAAACATGCTCAAATATGGTATTTATAGTCTTTATTGGCATGAGTCCATTTTAGTAAACTTTTGATCAGCTAAAATTGTGCAAATCATACAGAACTCTTTCTTTTATTTAGTTAGATATTGGGAAATGAACCCAGGGGCATTCTACCTCTGAGCTATACCCCCAGCCCTATTTTATTTCTATTTTGAAACAGTGTCTCACTAAGTTGCTGGGGTCCTAAGTCGCCAAGGCTGGTCTCAAACCTTCAGTCCCCCTATTTCGGCCTCCCAAAGTACTGGGATTCCAAGTATGTGCCACCATGCCCTACCATGTTGAATTCTTTAAAAATGATATTTAGAAACTGAGTGTGGTAGAGCACACCTATAATTTTAGTACTTGGGAGGCTGAGACAGAAAGATCGCAGGTTTGAGACCAGCCCCAGCAATTTAGTGAGACCTTGTTCCAAAATAAATAATGAACCTCTGAGTTCAATCTCCAGTACCAGACACATATATAGGAATGAACCGTAGAGCTGGACACGGTGACACATGCCCAGTATTTAGGAGACTGAAGTGAGAGGACCACAGCTTGAGTGCTAGCACACAGTGACTTAGTGAGACTATTTCAGAATAAGAAATAAAATAGGGCTGGGATAAAGCTAGAATTCACCCTACACACATACACACACACTCACACAATGAAATTTAGAAATAAATTGTATAGGAATGAATAATCTGATTTGTAAATCTGCCCCCCTCCCCCATTCTAGACCTGGAGTGTTGGGAATGAACGCCAGCAGAGGCACTACCAAGAGCGATGGGAGGACCTGGGCACTCGCCAGGCTCCCCTCCAGAAGCAGGCAGCTGGGCCACAGTGTCACATAAAGTGAGGCCAGGCATGGTGGTCCAGACCTGTAATCCCAGCTCTTGGGAGGCTGAGACAAGAGGGTCACATATACAAAGCCAACTGCAGCAACTTAGTGAGAGCCTGTTTCCAAATAAAAAATAAAATAGGGCTGGAGGTGTAACTCAGAGTAGAATGCCCCTGGGTTCGATCCCCAGGAACCACGAGGAAAAAGAAAAGGAAGAGAGTTTTCTTGATGCTGTTTGCTTTACTTTTATTCAGTGTGTGTGTGTGTGTGTGTGTGTGTGTGTGTGTGTGTGTGTGTTTTTGCAGTACTGGGAATAGAACCCAGGGGCATTCTATCTCTGAGCTATACCTGCAACCCTATTTTTTATTCTTTATTTTGAAACAGTGTCTCACTGAGTTGCAAAGGGCCTCACTGAGGCTGTCCACGAACCCAGATCCTCCTATCTCAGCCTCCCAAATGCTGGGATTAGAAGCGTGTGCCACCAAGCCCAGCTAGCAAAAATGTTTTAATAGTGTGATTGCCTTACAAATCATGTTGATGTTTGAAGATACCAAAGCCTGTGGAGTAAACCTTCAGAACTGGAAGTGGTCCAAGCTTCGGAAAAGGCGACTATCAATATTGCTAATGTCAGTCTATGTAACTCCCATTTGGTTGGATTTGAGAAGCTGTTAATGAGTCTTATTAGGGCACGTGGTGCACTGTTTTTCATGGCCATCCTCTTACCTGGCCCTTTAGGGTTGCTTTTTGATTGCTTCCTTCCTTTTTGCTTACCTGCTCATTCCCTTACTCCTCCATCCCAGCCAGCCACCTTCTGAATCCTGCCCCATGCACGGAGCACACATTCACTGCACACTTAGAGTCTCTGCTTGAAAGAGGGTGTTGCGTGCTCCACATGCCTCTAGATGTAATGTTGGCATCTGGATGGCAGTAGACACAAGATGAAGGCAGCGGCAGAAGGGAGGCCCCAGCTAACACCCAGGAAGGACCTGCTCATTTTCTCCCATCCCCTCTCACTGGTCATCACTGCAGTTCCTGGAGAGGTGCTGGAGATGGAGGCATGTTATAGAGAACCCAGGAGTTAGCTCGTGTGGCCCTCAAGTCTCTGTCCGTGGATCTCTGTCAAATAGGACAGGCTGGAGGTGATGCTGGCAGCTGCCTGCTTCTGGAGGGGAGCCTGGCGAGTGCCCAGGTCCTCCCATCACTCTTGGTAGAGCCTCTGCTGGCGTTGATTCCCAACACTCCAGGTCTAGAATGAGGGAGGGGGCAGATTTACAAATCGGGTCATTCATTCCAGTACAGAATCCACACTTGGTCACGTAGGAACATAGCCAGGAAAAGCAGGGGCACTCCGCACCTCCCTGGCCCTGAGCGCGACATGCATCCTGGGAGATTATCCAGGCCTTGTCCCTCAGGACCACACTGCTCGCCTCCATTGGCATTCCAGTATCTGCAATGTGGCTAACGCTAAGGGCTTTGTGGGCTGATTTGGGGCTCCTCTACATTCCTTAGAATTGTCCTGAGAGAATCAGGCAGGCCCAGAGAATAGCCCACACCCACTTGCTGCTCCTCGGAGCTCCCCCTTGTATATTAGCCACTAAAATGACCTCTTCTGTATCCTTTGGCAAATAAACTACTTGCTGCGATTCTCAAGACCACTGTTGGAAATTTGGATGTTAGGACATAGCAGAACTGAGCCGGACACAGTGTCACATGCCTGTAATCTCCAGTACTTGGGAGGCTGAAACAGGAGGGTCACAGTTCCAGATCAGCTTCAGCAGCTTAGTGAGGCCCCTCAACAACTTAACAAGACCCTGTTTGAAAATGAAAAATAAAATAGAATTGGCGGTGGGGGGGAGGTGAATGTAGCTCAGAGTTATAATGCTCCTGGGTTCAACCTCCAATACAAAACAAAATAGCAGGATTGCTGCTGATAGCCAAAGCAGCTAGGCAACTACCTGGCAAACGAAGACCCTAGCCACTGAAGATGCCTTTAGAGAGTAGTTATGGTAGTTAAGTTCCTACAAATGTCTCTTGATGGGTTGACAGAAACTAAGAGTCATCAGAAGCCAGTTGGCAAAGAGCCATGATGGAGAATGGATGTGGGGGGCAGAGGTTGAGGTGGATGGAATGACCCTAGAAGAGATATCCCAAAGAAGCAAATAAAGCCAGGTAGGCAGAGCTGCATAGGCTTTCACAGAACAAAGAGGGAAGCGCAAGCTGTGAATACCAGTGGTCACGTATGAGAATTCAAAATGTCATTTCTTTTTCCTACTCCTCTTCACATAACTGCACATCCAACAGAACATTCCTAGCAGACACATTTTATTAGCTTAATAACAACAACAGATATTAGCTGGAGGTGGTGACGTAGGCTTGTAGTCCCAGCTACTGGGGAGAGGCTGAGGCAGGAGGGTCATTTGAGCAAGATCAACCTAAGCAACATGGTGAGACCCCCAGCTCAAGGTAATATCAGAGATTGTACGATTGAAATAAAGTATGGTTCATTTTGTAAACCAGATGATCAATATCTTTGCAGTCAAATGCATACTTTTCCAAGGTGCCTATTTCTAGTCCTTGCAGTTTGGGCAAAGGTGCTTTCTCTAAGAGTGAACCATGGATGGCACAGGATTCCCTTCTCTTTGCTGTCAGATAGCATCCGCTCCTGCAGGCTGTGCACACCTTGCACATGGCGCAGAATCATGGATAAAGTGCAAGACACGGTCTCAGCCCTTGGGTTGCTTACAGCCTGGTGGTGGCCTTTTTCTTTTCTTCCTTTTTTCTTTTTCTTTTTTGGTGGTGGTGGTACTGGGGCATTAACCCAGATGATGCTCTACCACTGAGCTTCCCCCTCAGCCCTTTAAAAAAAGAGAATGTTTATATGTATAGGGCTGGGCCTGGGGGTTCACACCTATAATCCCAGTGGTGGGAAGGCTGAGATAGGAGGATCACAGGTTTAAGACCAGCCACAACAACTTAGCAAGACTTTCAGTGACATAGTGAGACCCTGTTTCAAAAACAAAAAAATACGGAGGGGATAAGAGGGAGGATAAGGGAAACTCTTTAAAGCACATGATGTATTTAAACATATCAAAGTCAACCAGGAAGCCAAGCATGGGTGGGAGGGAGGGGAGGAAAGGGGTTAGAGATTGGGTAGGGGCTGATTGGGTGATGTGTGCATGTATATCTCCACAAGTTTTTTTTTTTTAATCCCATTGAGATATATGACTACAATGCACCAATAAAAATTTATTAAAAATAAAAAAATAAAAAGGGCTCAATCCTCAGTACCACAAAAAAAAACAACAACAGAAAATTTGCTTTTATTTTTTAAAAGTTTGTACAATATACAAATCTTTACTATGTAGCTCAGTGAATGTGACATCTGGATATATCTAGGTAGCCAAGACCCAATCAAGACAGAGGATGTTGGTGCAAGAAGGTGGTTATAAACTAATGTGGAAAGACATCTGGTGAAGACAGTGAGTAATAGGAACGATCATTTTGTGTATGTTTCATGTTTCTTGCCCAACGATGATTATATTTTGTCAGTCCAGATTGTTGGTGTTTTGCCCTTAGTAACATTTGGCAAGTTTTTAATTCATATTTTAGCAAAAATGAGCATAATTAATGAAAAGGTAAATTAATGCTCTTGGTGAGACTTGCAATTTGGATATTATTTTAAGCATTCTAACTTGTAGTTAACAGTGTTATGGTAAACTGTTTTCCTTGTTAGGTACAAGGACATACAGCAAACATAGTAAGTACAGTCTTTATGATATGAATCCAATTTAGTAAACTCCAGATCAGCTTTGGGGAAGCTTACTTGACCATTTCATTGGTGGATATTACAGGACTCACTTTAATATATATTGAGGAACTAAGTTAAGGAAAAAGCATCAAATCATTCTATTTGGCCAGTTTGTCCTGGTCACTATTACATTTAAAGAGATTAGACATAAGATGCCAACTGTGTTACCTATGACAGCTAAAAACAATGCCGACTAAATATCCAATGGGAGAAGGGTAAAATAAATCACACCACAGCCATGTGTGCCACTAAAAGTTGTGTTTATAAAATATTATCTGTAGGTGGTAGGCTTATTCTTGGGCTCTTGTCTTTTCTATATTCTCTAAATGTTTTATGAGCATATTTTATTTTTATGTTTTATTGGAAAATAGCATGTTAATTTCTTTATTTAAATTAAATAATGTATTGGGAGGGTAAATTTGTTTTGAAAAAGAAAGTGGTCAAAAGAATTCTCTTGATGTCAAGGCACTGGATGAAATGTCCAAAGAGCAGGACTTCTAGAAATTGTCTTAGGAGAAGAATGTAGGAAATAAGGTTTTATAGATAGCTACTCTCGGTTCATCCCTCTTCTGGAGAAATGATCAAACCAATCAACAGAAGTATGCAATGAGCTTATTAGACACGGTAGACAATAAAAGTACCACCAAAAGTACCTCCCAACACTATGAGATAAATGGCCTCTAGAGATGGCACAGACACAGCATACACATCACCACTACATTCCCCCTTCCTCAGGACAGACGTTGCTAATCAATCATAGAATTATTTTCTACTGAACCTGGAGGAGGTTTGAAAATCCTACTCAGCAATGTTCCAGGTAGTCATTAGCAATCAATCAAGAGTCTGTATGTGAGATGAAAGCTATTTGCCATTCTTACTGGAGAAAATCAATTCAATTTGGCAAGCACTGACAAATGTTTAGCCAGAATTAGAATAATTAGAAGACAGAGTTTGGGACTGTGTGGAAATAACAAAGACAACATAGAAAAAGAGATGCTAGAACCAAGGTCTCATGTGAATGAAAAGGCTAGGGGAATGGCACCTACCAATTTCTGACCCAAGCTTCTGCATTCTTCAGATGAATTCATTTGAGCCAAACCTTCTACCGTTGGCAGCAGAAAGGGTAGGATGATGAGATTTTCTTGGCTCTTCTGATGAAGAAAATAGTTGCTGTTACTAAGGCTCTAAGCACTGCTGCTATCATAGATAACAGCTTTTGCATTAGCAAAGTCTGGCAATGACTTGCTAATCAAATGCTCTTTGGGTAGTTGGAGTACAAAATATATCCTATAAATTTGCATTTTCTGCTGCGGTTGAAAGATTTCTCTGTAATCTTTTCACAGACTTTTTATGTCCTCATTTGAAAGCCATCACTGTTAAGCTATTCCCACGATTAAGTGTGAATTTATGATCCCCTAATACATTGCCTGAATAATCCCAGACACCATTTGTGACCAACCAAGCTGTTGCCAAACAAGTTATAGAATACTTGGCAAAGAGCTGTGGCATGTTGTGGGTCCAGATGTGTGTATGCCTTTGTTGTGGGATGTTGGCTTGAATTGATGGAGGAAAACAGTCTCTGTCTTTCTCAACTTTTTTTTTCCTGTTGTTTTCTAGCTTTAAATCTGGTGTCTGAGGCAAAAGTTGTTATTTTTTCCTCAGTAGAGTGGGACTAACAGGCGATACCTGACAGGTCCCTGTTCTGAAGGAGCTGCCACCACCATCGCTACTGTATGGCTCAGGCGCATCTGGCCTTTGGGAGCCAGATCCACGGTGTTAGCAGAAATTACCACCTCCTGTCTCACCTCTGGCCCCTGGCCCAGCAGATGCTGAAATAGAGCTGTGGGATGGGTGGCCCTGCCCCTCAGAACCTCAGAGCTCCACTCGGGCAGCCAGGCCATCCTCATCCTGTCCACCTGATCAGTGCGTCCCATCCAGGGGGTGGAACTTCCTCTGAAGGTGTGTCTGTCCCTGGGCTCTGGTGTTTTTCTCTTGCTTCTTATTTTCATGTCGCTCAAGCCTTCCCCAAATTTCCTCCTTCGTTTTTGTCTCTCATTCTCATATTTGCATTTCTCTAAGTCTTTCTTTTTTTCTTCTTTTCTTTTCTTATTTCCTTTTCTCTCCTTTTCTTTTCTGTGTCCCAGTCCTGAGGGTTGAACCCAGTGCCTTGTACATGCTAGGTAAGTGCTCTACAACTGAGCTACATCCCCCAGTCCCCAGTCTGTCTTTTACATGAACCCTGTCACGAGCATTTTTGTGTGTGTGTGTGTGTGTGTGTGTGTGTGTGTGTGGTACTGGGGGTGGAACCCAGGGGCATTCTACCTCCAAGCGACACCCCCAATCCTATTTTTTATTCTTTATTTTGAAACAGGGTCTCACTGAGCTGCAAAGGGCCTCACTAAGTAGTAGCTGAGGCTGTCTGTGAATCCGGATTCTCCTGTCTCAACCTCCCAAATGCTGGGATTACAAGCACGCACCACAATGCCAGGCTGAGCATTTTTTAAATTAAGAGCCATATTATGATATATTAAACCAGTCCTTGGCTGTCTTGCTTTGCCCCTTTCTAGCTGATAGCACTTTTTTTCAGGATAGCTAATGTCTCTGACTTAGGGCTTGACTGACAGGCTTTTGGGTGGTTGACTGGGCTTGACTTCTGGTTTATCCAGATGTGAGGCCTTGTGCAAGTTGCTCATCTTCCCTGAGCTCACTTTCCTCATCTGTAAGGTGGGAAGGATGCTATCTCTGCCTCTCTCCTCAGTGACGTCATGGAAAAGGCCCCTCTCCTCATGGTCCATAGTCAATAACAAAAATAACACTGTAAGAGATGAAGCGTCTCCTCGTTCCCCACGAGGCACTAACAAAGAATGTTTTGTTTTGTTTTTTGACTCTATAATTTCAACAATGTACACAGAAATATCCACTAGTCCATTATCGTACAGCCTGTGTTCTGGCTCAAGTGAAGTTCTAACTCTATTTTGGGAGGCTGAGACAGGAGGATCACACAGGTTCGAAGCCAACCTCAGTTACTGAGTGAGGCTCTCAGCAACTTAGTGAGACTCTGTTTCCAAATAAAGTATAAAATAGGTCTGGGAGTATAGCCTGGAGGTAGAAAGCCTCTGGGTTCCACCCCCAGTACCACACACATACACACAAAGAGCAGAGTATCTAGATCAGTGGTAAAGTGTCCCTGGATTCAATCCTTGGTACTGCAAATAATAATAATTATGATAAACCAAAATAAATTTGTGTGTGTGTGTGTGTAGTACTGGGGTTTCTGGAAGCCCTTCTACCTCCAGGCTACACTCCCAGACCTATTTTTTATATTTTTATTTTTGAAAACAGGGTCTCTTAAGCCAGTGCGGCTGGCTTGGAACCTGCGCGATCCTCCTGTCTCCGCCTCCCCAGCGCGGGGATTACAAGTGTGCGCCACCATGCCCGGCAACCAAAATAAATTTTAAAAACAGGGCCACCATGCACAGTGGAACAGGCTTGTCACTTAGATACTCAAGAGGCTGAGATGAGAAGATGACACGTTCAAGGCCAACCTGGGCAACTTAGGGACACCATGTTTCAAAATAAAATTTAAAAGACGAGGGATATAGCTCAGTGATAGAGTGCTTGCCTAGAGCTTGTGCAGAGCCCTGGGTTTGATACCTACAGCCTCAAATAAATAAATCACACACATAAAAAAGAAAACTGGGTTATTCCAGTGGGTGCTTTGGTGCTCAGAATTTATATCAGAACCCTTGCTTCTACTGAGTCAATCTTGCCCTTTAAACGCCTATATTGTGTTTCCTCTGTAAAGCCCCAACTCTGCCATTCCCCCAGGGAGAGAATTCTGCCCTCCTGCCACACCTCCTGGGCGTAGGTGGTGGGTCAGAGGCAGCAGAGGTTCCCCCAGAGGCAGTGGAGGATGGGAAGGACTGGGAAGAGAAGAAAGGCAAAGGAAGGGAGACGGAACTCCTCCTGGGTTCCTGCACGGCTTCTTCTCTCTCCTGGGTTTCTCTGTGTGTGTTGGTGGCCACCAGATATCTTGGATGAACATTTTCATATATTCTTGCTCTTATTCCCCTAGCATGGCCTGTTTTCTGACAGGGTTAAATTTTAGTGTTGGGAAATATGATCACACAAATAGGACCCGTTGCTTTCATTGTCTCAAAAAAAAAAAAAATCAGCTACTCACAGGCATGTGCATGTGCGTGCGTGCGTGCGTGCGTGTGCGTGCGTGCGTGCGTGTGTGTGTGTGTGTGTGTGTGTGTGTGTTTTACTGGGAATTGATCCCAGAGGCGTTCTACCTCTAAGCCAACCTTCCAGCCTCATTTTATTCTTTATTTTTTGTTTTTTGTTTTTTATTTTTTATTTTTTATTTATTGTAGTACTAGGGATGGAACCCAGGGGCATTGTACCTCCGAGCTACACCCCCAATCCTATTTTTTTAGTCTTTTTATTTTTTTATTATTTTTTTATTTTTATTTTTTGGTGGTACTGGGGTTCCTGGAAACCCTTCTACCTCCGGGCTACACTCCCAGTACCTATTTTTATACTTCTTTATTTGGAAATAGGGTCTCTTAAGCTGGCGTGGCTGGCTTTGAACCTGCGCGACCCTCCTGGCTCTGCCTCCCAAGCGCGGGGATTACAAGCCTGCTTCACCATGCCCGGCCTTTAGTCTTTTTATTTTTGAAACAGAGTCTCGTTGAGTTTGCAAAGGGCCTCGCTAAGTACCTGAGACTGTCCAAGAACCATGATCCTCCAGTCTCAGCCTCCTCAATGCTGGGATTACAAGCATGCGCCACCACTCAGCTTTATTCTTTATTTTGAAACAGGGTTCACTAAGCTGAGAAGGGTTTTACAAGTTGCTGAGGCTGGACATAAACCTGAAATCCTCCTGTCTCAGCCTCCCGAGTACTGGGGTTAGAAGCATGCACCACCATGCCCAGCTCCAACTTAAAGACAGGCCAGGAGGTGTTTCTGGAGCAGGCTGGGATTTGTCCCCTTGGGAGCCAAAGCGGCACCTTTGGGTGCTTTGCACACAAACCTTGAGTCCTCTGGGGAGGTAGTGCTGGGTTCACGGCTGTCCTGAGAAGCCATGCATGCCCACCCAGCTGGCCCCAGGCCCCGGAGCTGGTCCTGCCATCACAGTGAGGTCATCTCAAAGTGGCTGGGCTGCAGGAGGAGTCTCCTAGAACATCCACAACCACCATGCTCATATTTATGTAAAGATACAACTGCACAAAGCCATGATGTGCTGGTTTACATTAATCATCTGGGACAAAGTACATTTTTTCTTTCTTTCTTTCTTTCTTTCTTTCTTTCTTTCTTTCTTTTTTTTTTTTTTTTTTTTTTTTTGGTGGTACTGGAGATGGAACCCTTCTACGTTTGGGATACACTCCCAGACCTGTTTTATATTACATTTTTATTTGGAAACAGGATCTCTTAAGCCAGCAAGGCTGGCTTCGAACCTGCGCGATCCTCCTGTATCCGCCTCCCAAGTGTGGGGATTACAAGCATGTGCCACCAAGCCCAGCAAAGTACATTTTCTTAAAAAATCAGCTCAAAAAAGGAAAGGGGAAAGTCTCACAGACCTGTTCCCTCTCGCTGCATTTGTGCCCCAGGGAGCTTCCAGCTCTGACCCAGGCTCATAGTTGTCCAGTGTAAGAAGCGTGAGGACAGCACTAAGGGCCTTGTGGGGTCCAGGAAGGTCTCCAAGAGGAAGTGGCTTGCAAGCTGAGCTCAGAAAAATAGCCAGTGGTTATCCAGGAGGCAGACAGGAAGAGAAAGGCCCCATCTTATTTAATTCTCATAACCTGATAAGTAGTTACTATAATGTGCATTTTATCCATGAAGAAATCATGGCTCAGATAATCCAGCTGGGTACTCCAAAGCAGCCACCCTGTAAGTAGCAGAGTCAGGGTACAAAGCCAGGACTTAAATCCCAGGGTAAAGCGCAGTGGCCTGGGTCCACCCACTGGGCCTTATACGTGAAACTGACTTGGAAACAAACCAGACACTTTGCCCGTAGCGTGGGCTCAGCACCGTGGAGACCGGCCATGTAGCTCTTCAAGCTCCACCAGTTGTTACATAGATTGAGGGCCAGCTGACCCTGCCTCACGGTCCCTCTGGCCAGGAGGACGCGGTCATGGTCTTCACTTGGATTCAGCTCCAGTGGCTTTTCTGATGCATGTTGGAGCACAGATGCTATATCAAACCATTTGCAGCTAATAGTCAGTGACTCAGGATGTTTTAGGGCAATTTTTTTTTTTGTCCTTCAGATGTATTCACAACTGTTTCACATTAAAGAAGGCCAAATTGCAAGATGGCTCTGAATCTCCAGCCTAGTTGCTGGGGATGGTTGTACAGATTGTTTGCTGCACAAATGCGCCTTGCTGAGGAGACATGTAGTGCTGACTCTGCCTCACCCTGTGCTCACCAAGCCCAGTACCCCAGCCCAGGGCTGTGTGCCACCAGAGAAAGGGACACCGTTTTCCTAAAGAATGTGCCAAGTTCCTCAAACCCTGCACTGTCTCTGAATCGTGTGTTGCTTACTGGAAAACAGTGGCCATATTACATATTACAAAACTCTGAATGATATCTCTTGTATAAATAGATATCATTCAGAGTTTTGAGGACGCCATCAAAAAAACAGTTCTTGCTGGGTGTGGTGGTGTTATATGCCTGTAATCCTAGTAACTCCAAAAGCTGAGACAGGAGTATCTCAGGTTCGAGGCCAGCCTCCACATTTTAATGAGACCCTCAGCAATTTAGCAAGACTCTGTTAAAAAAAAAATAGGGCTGGGGGTATGCCTCAGAAGTAGAATGCCCCTGAGCTCAATCCCTGTTACTGCTCCCCCCAAAATAAAAAGCCAGTTCTTAGCCAGGTATGGTGTCACACATCTGTAATTCCAGTACTTGGGAGGCTGAAATAGAAAGATCACATGTTCTAGGCTAGCCTCAGCAAGTTACCCAGATCTCAGTAAGCTAGCAAGATCCTGTTTGAAAATAAAACATAAAAAGGGCCAGTAGGAGGTAGAATGTCCCTGGGTTCAATCCCCAATACCACAAAACAAAGGCAGTTCTTTATTTTGTGGGTTTCCTCATGAATAAGTTAAGACGGCAGAAATGGAAATCTTAAAAACCTGCTCCTTTAGCTGGGTGTGTGGTGCAGGCTTGTAAACCCCATTGCTGGGAGGCTGAGGCTGGAGGATTGCAGGTTTGAGACCAACCTCAGCAACTTAGGAGACTGTGTTTCAAAAAATAAAATAAAATAGGGCTGAGAGGGGAGTGTAGCTCACGGGTAGGGTGTACTGAGGCTCAATCCCCAGTACCACAAAAACAAAACAACAGTCACCAAAAGCCCTTCACCTTTGTCCTCTCATTGCCCAACTCAGTCGAATTTGGGAACTTGGAATCCCCAGGAATCAGCTCCCCTCCGATTGCTGGATTAGCAGAACTTCCCTCAATCTGCAGCTGAATTCCAGCCCCCAGGAAGAAATGTCATTCATAGAAAGAGCCCCCAGCCTGGAGCCTGTCAGAGGTCGGGTGGTGTGTTTTCATTAGCTGAACATGAAGTGGGCAGGCTTCCCGCCTGGCCCCCTCCTTTCCCCCTCCACTGGGAGAGGCCCGAGAAGTCTAGACAGTGTCTGCTTGGCACCGTGCCTCTGGGCGCAGTCCACGAGGCCCTGCAGCCCCCACTTCCCTGCAGCTCTGCCTCGAGTTGCCTCTTCTCACTCATTTTCCCAGCTTTCTTAGCCTTAAACTGTCCCGGGGGACTGGTCCGAGCCGTACACATAGGAAGCAGGTGAGTGAATTTATGAGCCTGCCAGGACTGCGCTGCCTCGAGGTGTACTGAATGGAGAAGAGACAGCAGCACTGGCTGATGCTGTGGCTGACGCTGGGCATCCCTCATAGAACCGGCTGCAAACGAGCCTCTGTCAACTGCCCAGAGGAGGGCTGGGGAGAACAACCAGGACAGACCGTGGCGGCCCAGGTACCAGCCTTATGCCATGCGGACTTGAGGGAGTCCCCTGACCTCAAGAGGGTGAGCTCTAAAACACAGCCCTGAAATCCTACCCATCTGAAAGGAGGCAGGCGTTTTAAGCTGGGTTATCAAAATAGTCTACTGAATGGAGTTTGGGTATTGCCTTAATTTACGGCCTCGGAAGGAGGGGTTGGAAATCGAGGCTGGTCCAGAAGGAGACCACAGTGAATGAAGCAGGAGCTCCTCTGTGTCCCTTCCTTCCCTCTGCTGTATTGAGTGCAAACAGTACAGCGTGCCGTCCCCCCCAGACTGTCTTCGTTTATGCTACAGAAAGGAATCACTTAATTTTTCCACCTCAAAAGCCAGCTGCACAGCAGCTCTGGATAAGAATTGAAGGATGCTGGGTCCCTGGGGTTGAGTGAGGAATCTTAAAAACATAAAAAGAAAACTGCAGATTCAAAGTGTGAAGTTAGGGAACTTGCTTTTAAAAAAAAGTTCCTTCTGATTTTATATGCTTACATTTTCTTTTTAAAATAAATCAGGTGTGGTGGTACATGCTTGTAATCCCAGGACTTGGGAGGCTGAGACAGGAGGATCACAGGTTCAAGGCTATCTCAGCAACTTAGCTAGATCCTGTTTCAAAAGAAAAAAAAAGGCTGGAGGGTGTCACTCCAGGGGTAGAATGCCCCTGGGTTCAATTCTCAGTAACCTCCACCCCCAAATAATGATGATGATGATACCGTGTGAAAACAGCTTACAAGAGCTGTCTGAAAATGTTGCACAGGATCTTATTTTGTTTTCCAAAACCTTTCTTGCTCCTCGCCATATTGTTTAGCCAGGGTCTCCTGAACAAGATGTTGATGAAGTTTCTGCCTTGGTCTCCTGGCCCTAATCTCCAAGTCAGCTGTGAGCTCATTACTATGCATGAGCACTGATCTTTGTCCTCAGTGCTTTAAATCAAGTGTCTTGTTGGGGTGACTTTAGTAAAGAAGCAGAGGCCGACACAGGTGTTTAGTTATGCTGAAATTTCGGTACCTTGCCTGCATACTCCAGTTCCTGAATCCCACAGTCCTTGGATGCTAAATTGTGCCACCTGTAGGTCCTGAATGGGTTCGGGGTCATCCCAGTGTTGCATGTGTCTTTCCTAGTCAGGGCACTTGTATCCTTAGAATTGAATTAAAATTGGCTGTGCCCCAGGGTAGACTGTGTGTGTGTGTGTGTGTGTGTGTACACACATGTGAGTGGATGCACAGGCACACACTGATTTTACTTCTTGGAAAACATGGCCATCTACCTATTCTGATACAGGTAGAGACTTCCCTCATAAACAAATCCAAAGCAAATTAATGAGAAACAAATTGTCTTCAAATTTACTTTAATTTAACTGTTTTAATGGAGTTTTGTGTTTGGCTTATTTATTTCTAATCCTAAGACACCAGTGGTTTTTGTGTTTGTTTGTTTGGGTTTTGGGTTTTGGTACTTGGAATTGGACCCAGGGAATTCTACCTCCATGCTACAAATCCAGCCCTTTTTATTTTTTTATTTTGAAATGGTATCGTTGAGTTGCTGAGAATCTCGCCAAGTTGCTGAGGGCCTCACTAAGTTGCTGAGGCTGGCCTTGAACCTGCAATCCTCTTGTCAAGTACTGGGATTACAGGTGTGTACCACTGCACTATATATATATATATATATATATATATATATATATATATATATATGTGAAATTTGACTGTAAGTTAACTTAAAATGCATGTTATTCATTCATTTCTACCTCAAAAATAAGAGACATGTTTTTCCTCTCAAATCAAATAGGTCCTATTAATTCTGTAAGGGTTAGGATAATTAAATATATTTTCAGTTATGGGGGGACCCAAGTTGGTAAAATAACATTTGCGACAAAGAAAAAGAAAATGAATGGGGAAGTCAAAGACAGTCTGAAGGGATTCCTGCTTCCTTCCCCAGGAATACTTGCCTCTTTCCAACTTGAGTGTGAAACTGATCAATGTGGAATTTCTAGCGGAGCAGCCAACTCCAGTGAAGGAGGAACGCAGATCCCCACCCTGAGCACAGTCAGACAAACCCGAGCTCCCTTTGCTGCCAGGGTCTCTCTCTCGAAGGCTGGGTGGCTTCCTGTGGCTTCTTGGTGGCCCAGCCCAGCCTACTTTGGGATGGAGGCAAATGTCTACATCATTCATCTCAAATGCATGAGCGCCAGTGCCACCTCTCCAAGGGCATCTTCACCCCGAGCCTTCCCTACGTGCTGTGATAATGATGCTTCAGATAATTGGGGCCGAATGTGTGGTCCACCCCAAAAGCAGAAAATCCACCTGGCTTCTCCTTGGAGTCCCAAGCGTCTCTCAGGAACGTGTCCACTGGTGCTTTGCCTCCTCTCCTCTAGTCTTTCCTTTTGATGGTTTCTGTTTTCCTTTCTGGTCCTATGAGGCCTCGGCCTTGCCCACAGCCACACATAGAGCAGCAGATTTCCCGGGGTAGGGAGTTTATTTTAAGGTAAAGCTTTCATTTGATGCGTTAATTGGCATCTGTATTGTGTTCAGCACAAGGGTAATTTTCTGCTTGGCACCAAGTGCTGGGTATCAATGAAAGACGGCCTGAGCACCAGGAATCCCCAGCTCAGGTGTGAGCTCTTTTGGGATTTCTCAGTGTCCTTTCTTGGAGAATGGGACTAGAAGGAGAGTGGGACTGGAAAAAATTTTTTTTATTGATGCATTATAATTACACATGATAGTGGAATTTGTTGTTATATCTTTGTAAATGGTCATAATTTGGTCAGTTCTGGAAGCACTTTGAGTAGGGACCAGACACTGATGTCTTTGCTAAAGCTTAGGTATAACAAATTCAGTACTCTTTGCAAACTCATTTCTTAGTAAAATTCTCTATTCATGGGCCGTGTTTAAAGGACAGTCACAGCATTAACAGTTTTCTTACCGATGTACAGTTGGGAAATTTTGTGGATTTCTTCTACAAAAGAACATGTATAATTTAATCTGGATAACAGACTAACAGACTGTGAAAGTTGAGGGTAATTTTGTTTACTTTAAACCTTATTCTAGACACTCTTTTCTCAATACAAAATTAAAGAAACCATGGTGGATGGAAGTGATATGAAATCCTATAACAACAACCAATGGCTGAGGATTATTAATCCCACTGTGTTGGTCATTTCACAGCTTCAATAGTGGCGTTTTCCCTCAAAATTCCCTGGACACATTTGATCACACAGAAGGCTCTTCATTTCCTGCCTACGTTGCCCCACTCCGTGGTAGTGTTGGTTAGAGAGAAGCCGGTTCCTCTCCACTGGCTGTGTTTCTGTTGAGGTTATTTTCCCAGGTAATGCAATCATTTTGCCCAGTGTAAAGGATACCTTTGTTTAGTGACTGTAATTACTCATGCTGGAGCAGCCCGGGAAGCATGGACCTCCTTGCTCCCTGGTGATTTGTTGTTTACTACCAGGGGAAAGGCTTCTCCCTCTGCCTGTGCTGGTGAAGTGTGTGTGTGTGTGTGTGTGTGTGTGTGTGTGTGTGTGTGTGTGTGTGTTAGCTGGGTGCTGTTAAAGGCTTAGATGCCAGTTTGTAGACTCAGATGTGATAGTAGCCACATTCAGGAAGTCAAGTCATGACATTCTTTTTGGGGGGAGAGACACATGTTAGGAGTTTCTAAGGCTGAGGGTATTCAAAGCATGAACTGTCCCAAAGTGGTTCTTGCCCTACAAATGGAGGGAGCAGATAGAACACAAGAGAGTAATGAGGAATGGATGAAGAGACAGGTGGCAGTGCAGGTAGGAAACTCTCACTGTTAATTGTAGATAATTGAGTTAAGCAAGTGAAGGTGGGATGATAAAGCGAAGGATTTCTGATCTTTATCGTAGATGAGCGAGCAGATGAGGTGATGCACGCCGGTAATCCCAGGAGGATCACAGGTTCAAGACCAGCCTCAGTAACTTAGTGAGACTCAGCAACCTAGCAAAACCCTGATTAAAGAAAAAGAAAAAAGAAAAACAGCAAGTTGCACCTCAGAGATAGAATGCCTCAAGGTTCAATCACCAGTATCAAAAAAAAAAAAAAAATGTATCAGGACACTGCTGATATGGATGATCAAAAAAGATACATAACTACTTCTGCAGTTAATGTATGACCCATACTCACAAAAGAAATGATAATGCAACAGTTGTATATTAAACACCAGTATATAATGCATAGCAAGGGAGATGTATATAATGTGCCTTGCACCAAGTAAGTACTCAGTTAATAGTAGTTATTACTCTCACTGCTATTGCTTGAATTCCAGATGACAGAAGGAGTTGAGGGCCTCGGCCTGTGCTGTATATTGGGTGATGTTAATGTATGTGCTAGATTTAGTGCTTTTTGACCTGTGGGACCTTTCAGAACCTTGCAATATTCATGTGCCTTAGTTATGATTTTCTTGGAGGAAAGTATAATAAGCATTGTTTCCCAATCATTTCACCACAGAGCGCCATGTCAAGAAATATCAGAACTGTTCAAGACTAGCGTCCCATGGACCGATCTGAACAGACCTCCACAAGCAGAGTCAATTTACACCCTACCCAAGGCCTTAGAGCTCATTTCCTAAACTACTCCCATTTCACCAGGAAGGCGTGGACCCATCTGGAGCCCAGGGCCAGTCTGAGGGAAGATGCTTCTGGGAGCGGCTCCAGCCTGGGCCGTCAGCATGACTTTGTCCATATGGGTATGGAGGGTATCAAGCCGAATTACCCAGGAATTTTTCTCTTTAACATTTCGCTTTCCTTTCCCATACCCCAGGCCCTCAGCAAGTTCCGTGGACCCTACTGTCAGGATATATCCCCTCTCCGTGTTCTGCCCTCTGTCTCATTGCCTCCACCCTGATCCCGGCCACCAGTGTGTGGTGCCTTGGGCTACCGCAGTGACAACCTGGCTGCTGTCTCCTTTCCCCTCTTGTCTCCCTGCCATGCGCCTCTCTACACAGCAGCCCGAGTAATCCTTGCAAAACACGTTGTCTGGCCACATCATTGCCCTGTGTAAAACTGGTTGCATTAAGAATGAAGTATCAGTTTCTCAGTGCTGACGAGGCCCTGCAGGCTGCAGCCCTTGCCTGCTCCCAGGCCCAGTCCCTGTTGGAACCTCTGCGTCTTTATTCTGTATGAACTGTTCTCATGCTTCAGGTTTTAGCTCAAGAGCATTTCTGACCACTCAGTCTGGGGATGCCCTGGCTCCCGGATGTCCGCCATTCACATTCTGTTTTCCCACAAACATACTCATCCCAGAAATGAACTTGTTATTTTTGCTTCTTCCCTGACCTCTCACTAGAACATGGACTCCTTCAGAACAGAGCCCTTGTCTGTCTCATTCACCAGCACATCCCCAGCACCTAGAACTGTGCTTAGTTATATAGTAGTTGCTTAGTAAATATCTCTTCAATGGATGCACTGGCTGAAGGAAGATCAATTGAAGGAGATCAATGAATGGAACCAGATGTCTAATTTGTAAGATGAGAAGGTGTGCAGCATCCTGCCCATAATCCACGTATCGTCATCACCATCTCAATGCCAGATTCCACAAGTATATTGTGGGCCTGGGAAGATGGTTTTCCACCGGTGCCCATCAACACATTTCTTAACCTTGGACACAGTAGTAATGCTGAGCTCGCTTAATCAGACACCTGGATTGTAATTCTCACAGGCCCAAGTGAAGCTGAAACTTAAGCAGGAGTTAGCAAAATAGTAAATATTTTTATTCTTTCCTTCCATGATCAGCAATTCTGATATAACTGGGCACCAATCCCAGAGGAAGCTAATGTCCAAAGGATATAAAATAAGGCACTAAGTTCTGTTGCTGGTGATTCTCTACCCAAAGCCATGAGTCACTTTTTCTACTGGCGTTGCCATTTGCTGAGACCTTTTCAGGTCCTTCCTGCTTTTGCTTATTTCCTACGTCATCTTAATCGGCAACTGTGATGTCTCCAAGGGGGAGAAAGGCACACAATGTTGCTGGATTTGCACATTCAAATCTCAGAGGATTCATTTATTCTGGGAACGTTTTATCACATAGCACACACCTATAGGTCCCAGGTAGCCGACCTCCCCACTCCTCTGCCGCCTTAACGCTCTTACACTTGACCCACAGACCGAGTTTCCGGATTTATGATAACACAGTGTTCCACTTTTTAGTGAAATTGGAGATTCCATGAGATAACCAAAAACAGTTAAATATATGGCATTTCTCCAGTGTTCAGTGAGTTTAAAATGGATAGCAGGCGCAGAGGTGCACACCTGTAACCCCAGCACTTGGGAGACTGAGCAGGAGGATCACAGATTCAAGACCAGCCTCAGCAAGTTAGCGAGGCCCCCCTCAACTTGGTGAGACCCTGTTTCAAAATAAAAACTTAAATAGGCCTGGGGGTGTAGTTTGGAGGTAGAATGCCCCTGGCTTCAATCCCAATGCCCCTCCAAAGAAAAAGGATAGCAATTCTGATAACTCTCCTGTTACATAGTACTTGGGAGTGTTTTTAACCACAAATGATAATCTATCCATAGCAACTAAGCTAGTTGGTCCTGTGTAGACTTTCTCTGTTTCCCTTTTGACCAGATAAGGAAGTCTTTGTGCATTGTTGGTACTGCTAGAGGGTCTCATGGGAGTTTAATTTGAGAAAGTGGAGGATTTTGCTGCAGGGGAAGAGATGCCTGACAACTGCTTATTGGTGGGCATCTTGTCAACTAAGGCCTGATTGGCCAGTTCATGAGTAGGTTCTACAGCTCCTTCCCCAAGCTGTGGCTTCCCAACTGCTCCAAGGAAAGAATGCAACGCAGGAAGGTAAGAGTAAGAGAATGTGCATGTTTGAATCGACTTGAATCTTAAGGCCCTGAAGATGTGTGTGTGTGTGTGTGTGTGTGTGTGTGTGTGTGTGTGTGTGTGTGATGTTGAAAGCCATTGGCAAGAGAAGAAAGCAGTCAAACCAAAAAAATGAAAAAAAAATTTTTTTGAGAAGATGCATTTACCTTCTTGCCAAATTTGTTCATGGATGTCCATGCCAAATAAAGTACTTAATTAAGGGAGCTAAGAATATGTAGTTTAACCAACTGTTTATCCTTGTTTCTGAATTAATCCATGCAGAGTCCTAAAGACAGGAGTAGTAAATATCTTCCTTATGGAGACCAGAAGGATAAAGTGACTTGTCCATAACCATTGAAAGCTGAGCCAGAATTAGGTTATGTGCCCATGATACCTGCTTGTCTTTTCTTTTCCTTTCTCATCTTTCTCTTTCTTCCTTTCTCCCACCCCCCCTTCCTTCCTTCCAAAATTGAACCTAGGTCATTCTACCTCTGATCTATTTCCCCCAGCTTTCATATATATATATATATATATATATATATATATATATATATATATTTTTTTTTTTTTTAAACAAAAGTCTCACTAAGTTGCTGAGACTGTCCTCAAGCCTGCAGTCTTCTTGTCTCGGCCTTCCATGTACTGGAGTTACAGGCATGTGCCTGGTTGCCTGCCCATTTTCAAAGTACTAGGTAGCCGGGTGGTGGTATGTACTTGTAATCCCAGTACTTGGGAGGCTGAGACAGGAGGATCTGGTTTCGCGGATAACCTCAAATACTTAGTGAGACCCTTTGCAACTCAGTGAGACCCTGTTTCAAAATAAAGAATATAAAAGAGAGTGGGGTATAGATTGGAAGTAGAATGCCCCTGGGTTCCAACATCAGTACTGCAAAAAAAAAAAAAAAAAAAAAAGTACTAGGTAAACTAGACGCGATGGTGTGCACCTGCAATTGTAGCTACTCAGGAGGCTGGGACCGAAGGATCACAAATTCGAGGCCAGCCTGGAAATCACAGAGAGACCCCCATCTAACAAAACAACCACTGAAGTACTGGGTATTGATCACTGGAGCATCCTAGCCTCGGATACAGTCCATCATGCTACCTTGCCCCATAGGTTCCCAAAATATCTGTGGACTATATACACTACTTCTAAAGCATTCTAAGTAAAGGTCTTCCTCTTTCTAGCAAGCTCTTCTCCTCCGACTCAGTAAGGTCAGAACTGAGGCCTCCCTGGTTAGAGATGCACTGTTCAGTAGAGATGGCTTCCAGCTGCAGGTGGTTATTGAACACTTGAAATGTGGCTGGTCTGATGAAAGTGCACCCTAAGTATAAAATACAGACCAGAGTCCAAAGACTGAGTGTGAGAAAAAGCTGTAAACTACTCAGTACTACTCATTACAAGTTGGAACAATAATATTTTGGACATATTGGCTTAAGTTTGTAACTAATAGAAAATTTTACTTTTATATGAGACTGGTCTTCTATTTCTAGTGGGTAGAGCTTCCCTGGACAATTGTCGCTTAGCCATATACATAACATTTAGTCACACGCTATGATTTTGTGTCACTGCTATGAGACTGTGGTATTCAGCTACCTGAGAGTCTATGGATGTATGTTTTTGTCTACTCACTTAAACCATGTTGGAGACATGGACCATGCTTTTTTTCTCTTCATCCTCGAGCCCCCAGCATGTGGCCTGTTTATTATTTTATTGTCTTATTGTTTCATATATTCCTTACTTGCTCCAAAATGGGTTTCATTCATTTCCACTTTGGACAGTGATAAAGAAATTGAGTGTTGGGAGTATTACATTTTTTTCCAAAAGAGTTTTTTTTTTGTTGTTGTTGTTGTTGTTGTTGTTGGTACTGGGGATGGAACCCAGGGGCCTTCTACCTCTGGGCTACACTCCCAGACCTGTTTTATATTTTATTTGGAAACAGGGTCTCTTAAACCAGCTGAGGCTGGCTTCGAACCTGCGTGATCCTCCTGTCTCAGCCTCCCAAGCGCGGGGATTACAAGCGTGCGCCACCACGCCCGGCTCCAAAAGAGTTCTTAAGTGTTCTCTGTTCCAGAAAGATCGCCATTTCTCAAAACTGGACTATTAAAGTCCAGAGTTATTAATGGAAAAGCTACATTTGAATATGTGTGTACATGTGACTATAACATTGTTTACCTGGACACTCAGTATTGGGAGGGAGGGAAAAGGGGAAACAGAGGGGAGGGCACCAAGTACTGTGTGAATATCTGCCATTGTCGACGTGATCCACATTATGATGTGAGACGATAGTGCACCAATAATAAAAATTCAGGGGATGTATAGGGCATGCCAGAACTTCCTTACATCCAACAAAGAGCAAAGGTGTTAAAAATCAGTGCCTCTAGGTCATAAGAAGCCTCTCTGTACTTGGGGTAAATTCCAAACTCAATGGAAATTTGCAGCCCACTTTCTAGAACCTGTCTGGGTATAGGTAAGGTAAATAAGGCATGTTGACCCGGTGGCTTCCACCAGCAGCCACAGCTGTCCAGCTACTTTCAGGAACTCCCACTAGACGGCTAGGAATCCCAGAGTCCCTGAGAAAACACCAGAAGATGCACCCTGGGTGGGCCTTGCCCTTTAAATACCCTACAATTTTGTAACTGAGCTTGTGGCTGAACCACATGCTCATAATACCTAGGGTGGCTTTATTAGGCCTAAAATACAGTCATTTCTGTTGATCCCCTGGGAGAGTCTGACCTTTCCCTGCCTTTCCTGACCACAGGATCCCTGAGCCACTGTTTCTGGTTCCCTTGTTAAGGAATGTGCAAGAATGCAGCCCTGGAAACATCTCCTCGTTCAGAGCAGATTTATGAGGTCTCGCTGCTGGGAATGATCCCGCTCCGCTGGGCACTTTATCACCATAAACAATTCACAGAGAAGCATCTCCCTTTGGTGACAATGTGTGAAATCAATGATTTACTCTTTAGAGGAGCAGTTGAAAGGATTTAAGTATATCTAAGATTGAAAAGCAAAAGTGGTCTCATCTGCTCAGCTTCCCAGCAGCAGCACCCCCAAATTCTCACGTGAATGTTGAATCAAGGAAGTGTAAAGCTACAAGAGGCAGCTCACACTCCAAGTAGGCATTTCTTGATGTTTCTTATTGTTCCTGGGTTTGGGGATTTGGGGTTGTGGGCATCTAATATGTCCCATTGGAAATTAAGTCTCCAAATCTGCGGCTGAGTTTCTTGGGGGCCCATAGACATTAAGTTAGAATTCCCATGGTATAAAATAAAAATAACAATTATTCCTGTAGGTAGCTAGTCATTAAAGTGACCAGATATCACAGTTTATGCCTGTTGTCTGAGTATATCTATTTAAAAGATTCCCTTTTTGCTTTCAAATGTCCCAGTTTGGGTGATAAAAATATATGGCTGAAGGCCATAATCACACATTCCTCCCTGTCCTGCAGTACCCATCCTCGCAGAGGAACTGGGCTCCGTAGGGATGAGGAATCCGGCCTGCAGCCTTCCTGCATGACCCTCAGGCTCAGATCCTGAAAGCCCCAGGGAGCAGGCACTGCCCAGAGAATGAAATGTCTGTGCAAGCTCTTCTCCAAGGACTCCTCAACTCCTTCCTCTGGATGTTGCAGAAGGGAGCCTTTAATTTGCATTTGGAATTGTGCCAGGTGTGGATCTGGAGGGTGGGAATGGGGAAGGAGAAGAAATCAGATGGAGAGAGGGTCCTGGAGAGCCAGAGGAGTCAGCCAGGAGGAGCACCGCCTGCTGCTGGCCTTTCCTTGGAAGACTACTCCTGGGGCTTCAGGTTCTCCCCCCTCTTTTCTCCTGGCCAGCAGTTGCCATGGCAACCCAGTGTCTGAGAACTTCTAATTACATCTGTCTGCTTCTCCTAGAACCCTACTGAGCCACACATATGGAGACTTCATTTAGCCTGCAGTTTCTGGCTGGGCTTTAACCCCTTCTGCATCCTTGGGCTAGATGCTGGAAGCTCCACAGCTGCTTTGCAGCCACGCTGCCCAGGGCATCCTCAGGGCTTTGTCCCCGATTTTAAAATGAAGACTCTGTATGCTGGGTGTCTGGGCTCTACTTTGTTCTGGTCACCCCTGTCCTTCCTGCCACCCAGACATGCTGTCAGATGGCCTTAGTCTTCGCTTTTTTCTTTTTATACTGACTGAGGATTGAACCCAGGAACATTGTACCTCCAAGCTATACCAGCATCCTACCTATCCCCATTTTTTTTTTTAACAGAGTGCTAGGTTTCTGAGGCTGGTCTCAAACCTGTGATTCTCCTGTCTCAGCCTCCTAAGACTGGGATTGCAGGTGTGCCTCACCACGCCCAGCTCACACTTCTATTTAATGTGTCTATTCCAGGGGAATAGCCCACGTGGGCACAGCCAAGGTCTTGCCCTTCCCGCACGAGCCACTTTTCGGTGTCTTTCAGTGGGTTGCAAGGTCAGTCTGGTCAAAGCCTCTACAACACTCTGGGAGCGGAGGGGGCAGAGCAAGACAAGAAGGCTCTTATTCTGGTCTAAGGAGACTGACCAACCCTCTTCCCCACAGGACAGTGCAGGCGCTGGGTCCTGAGGAATCCACACAAAACAGCTGCCTTGGGTAGTAAACCCATATTTACCGTCTCTCTAGAACCATCCTCGCTGTCTCTCTTGCCCTTTCCTCCCCCTCTTCATCCCTGCCTCTCCCATGTCCAGGCCACCAAGGAGTCAGGCTGCTCTTGGCTGCCCAACCCTTCATTCTAAACGCACCTCCCCACTATGTATCCCCCACCTTCTCTCCCTCCACCAAATCCTTATTCTCTCAGCATGTCTTAGCTAGGTTATACATTAATTGTGGGCGAAGGAAATGCCTGAAAGCCATTTTCATCCCCCATTGCCCTTCTGTCCACCCAGCAACACACACATACACATGCCAATGTCTTTCTGTGGGTCTATGCCAATCTCAACTTAGGAAAATTCCAGGCCGAATATTTATAATCTGGTGGGCAAGGATGGAGTCCTTGGGCCGTTTTCCTAGAAAGACCCAAGTCGGGGTGGGAGAGGCAGAATCCCCGAGGGAGGAGTAGCAGGCAGAAGCCTTTGTGCCCCCACCCCAAGTCCCAGGCCACGTGGCTCAGTCTGCTGTCTTTCTTCTAACAGAGGTTATAGTAGGACCTACAAAAGGCCTCCAGAACAGAATCTGTGTCCTCTAGGAGCATACAGGTTAGCTATAAAGCAGAATTTGGCAGTTAATTGTGTGTGTGTGTGTGTGTGTGTGTGTGTGTGTGTGTGTGTAGTACTGGGGTTCCTGGAAACCCTTCTACCTCCGGGCTACACTCCCAGACCTATTTTTTTTTATATATATATTTTTATTTGGAAACAGGGTCTCTTAAGCCAGCGCGCGCAGCTGGCTTCGAACCTGCGTGATCCTCCTGCCTCCGCCTCCCAAGCGCGGGGATTACAAGCCTGCGCCACCACGCCCGGCGGGCAATTAATTTTTTAAAAAATAAAATGATCAAAATGCAAAGGTCGAACAAGAAAGAAGGAACTCATACCAAAAAAAAAAAAAAAAAAGAAAGAAAGAAAAAAAAGTGTCCCGCAGGATGAAGTGGTGTAACCGGAGCTAAGCTTTGAAGGACAGGAAGAATTTGGGCAAGCCATATAATAAATCAGATTTCCCAGATGGTGGCATTATTTTTTTAGCTACTCTCCTGGGACGTTCTCTGCCCCTGTGAAGGTCAGAGAAGCATCTAACAATACCTCACAGTGCTGACATTTTCAAAGGGTAATGAGTTCTCATTTCAAACTGTAGAACCTCGGGAGCCCTATCCCTTTAATTTAGTCCTCTTGCCACTGAAACCTGCCCTCACTACCTGCTTTGCTCAAAGATTGCCCCCCCCTCGCAGCCATCTGTAGCCATGGGAAGTGGGAAGTTACTGGAGATGAGGTGGAGGATCTTGAGGTTACATAAATAATGAAGTCACCAGGAGAGAGGATAAGGACTCTGAGCCACGTGCAAAACACCTTGTTGAATGCTTCCAAGTGGATGCTGGCAGGTGACGGTGTCAGGCAGCCAACGCGGTGCCAGGTCATATGAACCACCCTGGAGAACAGCAGCTGCATTTTCAGCGTAGAGAGCCAAGTGCAAATTGCAGTGAGGGAAATGTGTGCTGGAGGCCTGTGTCCTCTGCCACAGTGCGTTCCTTCCCCAACAGGTGTGTGGTGTCGGGAACCACACGGGGACCTCCTGAATTCAACAGCACTCGGGCAAAGGGAGTGGAGCAAAGACTGGGTGCCTCTACGCTATGTTCATCTCATCTGCCTCCCGCCAAAGCCGGACGATAAATTCTGCATTCCACACAGAATCCTAAAGAATGAATCCTAATTGGTTCCGGGCATGGGAAGCTTGGGAGGTTGGCTTGCTGGGGATGAAGCTCTGGAAACACGCAGGGAGGTTAGTCCAGATGTGGCAGGCACTACAGGGGATGCTTCTAAAACCGGCTGGCTGAGAACTCTCCCAGCGCGGCCCTGCGGCCTCTCTCCCCTTTGAGTCAAGGGCATTGGGATTTAGGTATGAAATATATTTTTTATCAGTCATTTTCCTTGAACTACATGTGGAAATCATTAGAGCATGACTGCTGAATAGAAGTGAGCTCTGGCAGCCCCAGACATACTTCAGTGAAGGTTCTTGGCAGGGATGAAGACTTGTGAATCTCCTGTGAATTTCCTTTAGCCGTTCCCTCATTTCTTTTCTCCCTTTTTTCCATGCAAGGCAAACACAAGTAGAATAAGAACTTTGTTAACATTCTAGGAGAATAGAGGGTTCCAGACAGTTCACCCAGAGTGAAACCAGGCCATTTAATTGGGGTCCCATAAGACTTCCATGATTTCCTCTGTCGTGATTGATTTGTGTCAGGGGAGAAGGCATCGCTTTAGGAAAACCCCTTGACTCTGAGATCCAACTGTGATTCCTTACCAAATCCCCAGAAAGGTCAGGCTTGGTGGTGCATGCCTGTAATCCTAATACTTGGGAAGCTGAGACAGAAGGATTGCAGGCTCAAAGCCAGGCTCAGCAACTTAGTGAGAACCTCTTTTCAAATAAAAAATAAAATACAGCTCTGTATGTAGCTCAGAAGTAGAATGCCCCTGGTTTCAGTCCCTAGTGCCACAACAAACAAATCCTGAAACGCCATCAACAGCTCTGTACATAACCGGTTACTTGATTTGGGCATTTAAATTAGCTTTGGAGATTAGCCGGGTATGGTGGTGCACGCTTGTAATTCTAGCATTTGGGAGGCTGAAACAGGAGGATCATGGTTCAAGAATAGCCTCAGCTACTACTTAGGCTCTTTACAACTCAGTGAAGAAAAAATAGGGCTGGGGGTGTAGCTCGGAGGTAGAATGCCCCTGAGTTCCACCCCCAGTACCATAAAGGAAGAAAGAAAGAAGGAAAGAAAGAAGCTTTGAAGATTAAAAGTTTGGTATTTAGGGTCATCTAAAAAATGGCATTGGTGTGTATGTCTGTGTCTCTGTCTGTCTGTCTGTCTCTCTCTCTCCAGTACTGGCAATTAAACCCAGGGCTGCTGTACCACTGACCTACATCCTTAGCTCTTTTGGTTTTTATTTTGAAGACACAGCCTAAGTTGCTGAGGTTGGTGTTGAACTTGGGATCCTCCTGCTTTAGCCTCCTGAGTAGCTGGGATGATAAGCAGGCACCACTGCACCCAGAAGAATTAAGTCATTCTTGATTGGCAAGTCCACAGTAGGTATTGTTGTTTATCTTAAAGCCAACACTCTCGGGGTTATTCACCCCTCACTTTGATGCCACTGAGCTCAGCCATATCTTCCCAGAAGCATGATGAATGCTTTTTTCCTGGCCTGAATGGACCCCAAGTTAACATTTTTAAATACATTTTTCCATTTTTAAACAGCTTTATTAGAATGTCATTGGCAAATGAAAATTGTGTGTGTGTGTGTGTGTGTGTGTGTGTATATATATATATATATATATTTAAATTGGTGGTACTGGGGTTCCTGGAAACCCTTCTACCTCCGGGCTACACTCCCAGACCTTTTTTTTATACTTTTTATTTTGGAAACAGGGTCTCTTAAGCCAGC
The DNA here is from genome assembly GCF_963383645.1 of Muscardinus avellanarius. Lineage (NCBI taxonomy): Eukaryota > Metazoa > Chordata > Mammalia > Rodentia > Gliridae > Muscardinus > Muscardinus avellanarius. The sequence continues at coordinate 70,284,801 of NC_137790.1, read as the reverse complement.
GAAGCTGGCTTCGAACCTGCGCGATCCTCCTTTCTCCGCCTCCCAAGTGCGGGGATTACAAGTGTGCGCCACCACGTCCAGCTAAACTTGTATATATTTAAGGTACACAGCTTGATGTTTTGATATTCGTGTACATTGTGAAGCCATCCCCAATACCTAGCTAATTAAGAAGCACATCATTATCTCTTCATGTTACCACTGTGCATGTGCAGAGGTATCCAGAAGATTTTGTTATTGTCTTAGCAAATTAAAAGTATCTATGTTAACTATACTGTCATTGATACTTTTATTTGCTAAGGGAATAAATTCTCCAGGAATTTTTTCATCTTGCATAACTGAAATTTTGTATCCCCAAGTGACATTTAGTATACAAATCACTAATTAAGCATCTCTCAGGCAGGACACTGCTGTGCATTTGTGGGAAGCCGAAGTGTGCAAGGCGCTTAGAATCCACTTGAGATAAGCCATGTATGCATAAAATATTAAATGAGTCTAACCAACTGAAGGCCCGAAAGCCATTGCTGGAAAGATCTCATTTTTGAGTAAAATAATAGAGCAAGTGGAGGGTTGGGTTTACCAGAAGCGAATCAAGGGCCAGTTTCAGTCCTTTTATTTGCAGGGCCCCAGTTTTGCATTCAGAATCGTGTGTTCTTTTCCTCAGAAGGTCCCACCTTGTTTAAGCTTTAGGCCTCCCAGAACCTGGTGCCCCAACCTTGAGATGAAGGGCTGGCTGTGAAGCACCAGTAAGGTAAGGGAAGGAGGCTTACAGGAGGGTTGCCACAAACGCGGGACCTGCTGCCAAGGGCATCCACACTACTGATGAGCTCATGACTTCGCCCTCTTTTCCTGGAGCATGGGTACCACCCACCACAGAATCGCAGAGGTTGAACAAGTCATGTGACTCTCCCGCCAGCTTCCCAGGGCAGATGCCCTTTTGCTCTTTCTCCTTGGCTCTGGAGCCTTGCTAGGGGGGGGCTGCCTGGGAGCAGCCGGCACCCCACCCTGGCACCACGCCCCGGCGCCTCCTTCTTCCCCCAGTGCTGGAATTCCTTTGCCCCCAGCTCTGTGGTACTGTGTGTTTCTGAGGGGCCCTCATGTTCCTGTGAAGTTTCCATGACTCATTCTGGCAGAGCAAGGAGAGCCTTTCTCACGGCAACAAAGCTGCTCTGTCTCAGAATAGTGGCCAGTGCAGCCAAAACTTCACCTTGGCATAAGCAGAGCATTTTTTAAAAAGAAAGTTGGGAAGAAGGAAAAGACTGGAGGGGACAGAGCTGACCCAGTTCACATCAGTGAAAAGATGGTGTATTAAGCTGTATTAAGCTATGGCTTCGCTCTTAAGCTTCCTCCCCTGCCAAAGCATACTGTTCTTCCCAAAATTATTTTACTTCAGAAGAGTTTTTTTTAAAAAAAATTCAAAGCATATTTTGTTCAGGCTTAATGCTGGTCAGCCCTGAGGTCCAGACACATGATCACCTCTACCAGTGGTTTTGCAAACAACTCACTTTAATATTTGCTTTACAAAGGTGTTTTTTTCTTTTTCTTTATTTGTAAAAATAATTTTCATTCTGTAAGACTTTGGATTCAAGACGACACCTCTCTTGGCTTTGATTTGTAAAGAGGTAGAGTAGTTTAATGGAAAAGAGGATGGATGAAAGTCTAGAAACATCAGACTGGGACCCAGCTCTGCAACTGTGAGGTCTTGGGCCAGTGACGTGTAGCTGTGAGTCTCAGCTTCATCTTCTTCATAGGACCTTAAATCTGAGAGAGCCTCAGAGGGGACCCCCTGCCTGCCCTTATTAAAAGGTTGCAAAAGTCGAAAACAACAATAAAGCCAGTCATGGTGGCTCACACCTGTGATCCTAGTACCTGGGAGGCTGAGACAGGATTGCAGGTTTGAGGCCAGCTTCAGCAACTTAATGGGAACTTGTTTCAAAATACAAGAAATTAAATAGGGTTGGGAATGTAGTGCAGAGGTAGACTGCCCTGGGTTCCATCTCTGGCAACACAGGACCCAGTTTGCCATACATTAATAGAGAACCTGCCTGTGATCTCACACTCCTAGGAGAGCATGCAAATGCCAGGGTGTTTATCTATGCACAGGTGAAGTTCTCATACAGCCCCGGGGACCTAATTTAAAAAAAAAAATCACTGTGGTGGTAAAACAAATAATTCTTGTTCACTCACAGTGACCCTGTGCCAGCCTTTAGCTGCTCCTCCCCACCTTTCTCCCTCCACCACACCCCAGGAGGGAACATGGAGGCCCCGGGGTCAGGCCAACCTGTGTCTGTTCCTGACTCACCTCTCACTGGTTATGTGGCCTCCATGTGCCACAGCTTTTCTGAATCTCAGATGCCTCTGCATCTGTTATGTGGGACTGAAAATATGGGACCGTGCACATAGGTGGCCAGGCCAGAACCCCATTCAGTGGGTGGTGCTGTAGTTAACCTCAGCAGGACCTTAGACCCTTGTCATCCCCGACAGGATTGCTGCCTCAGACCTGCCGGGTTTCCCTGCTCCCAGCCTCTCTCTGTCCAGGATGCTCTGCATTTTAAATCAGAATTGTAGATTGATAAGGGACTCAGCACAAATTAACATCCCAAAGTACCAGGTTCATCATGTCATCTGCTCACTCCCCAACCTAGAGGCTGTCTAGGATCTGTCCTAGGATCGGCCGTGGAGATCCACGCCCCTCACTGCCGTGGTCTGCTGCTTCAGATCTCTTCCCTGCTTCTCTCTTCTCATCGCGGCCCTCCTCACCATGCAGCCATCGCTGACCGTGAGCCCGTCCACACAGTGTTATCCCCCCTCCAGGTGTTTTCTCTCCAACTCCAAATCAGTCACTCCACAGAAGAGTAAGGCCACCTCCCCTCCTAAGGAACGCTCCGGGCGCCTAGGGGATGCACCTGACACCTTTGCTTCCTGAGAAGATGGGGCTCAGAAAAGAGCTGTCAAGAGATGCCACCTTTCTAGAGAAAATATTCTTCCTTCTTGATTTTAATTTCTGCCATAAAGCATGCTTATGAATGGGGAGAATTGGGGAGAAGTTTGAGGGCTTGGGAGAAGACATCCCTCCCAAGTTGGCAGGTACCCCTGCCTGTGCTGGTGGGGTGCCCAGAATTCCCACATCCTGCCCCGCGTGTCACTGGGAGGGCAGAGCTGGGCAGAGCTGCCGGAGCTGAGCTGCTTCTGCACTGCGGCTCTGAGCTGTGGGAGACAAAGAGAGAGATTGCCACCTATTGACAGGCAGGCGAGTCACCTGCAAAGAGGAAGGGTGTACGACTAGCGGCTCCCCCATCTCTCTGGGGCCTGCTCACAGACCACCAGCAGTTTTTAAGCCCTTTGCTTTCTCCAGTCTGCCAGTCCTCCTGCTCTCAGCTATGATTTCTAAGGGAGGACAGGGGAAAATGGGGTCATGACAGCCCAATGGCCATGACAGCATCCCAGTGGGTAACTGAAGTACATTGCCTGCGTGGCGGCAGTCTCTTTCGGTTGTGTGGCTGGCACTCTGCATGCAGTATGTGTCGTTCAGTGTCACACCCACTCTTTCAGGATCATTAGTCACATTTTACACACGAGGAAACTGAGGTTTAGAGAGAGGGCCGTGCCCTTCGTGCAAGTAAGAAATGGAGGTGGGTTGTGCGGAACTCAAGTCTAGACCTCTGCTGAGCTCCTCAGCACTTTCTCCTGACACTTGCTAATCATGCTGTTCACATCCCCATTATAATTTCCTTAACTTTATGTCATCTGGGTATGAAAATAAATACAAAAGCACCATTTCCCTTTAGTTGGGTAGAGTCCTCGTTCTGCCACTTTTTAGTTATTTTGGCCTTTAAGACAGTTCCCTCATCTGTAAAATGAATGAGACTGGTGATGATGTCTAAATTATGGAAGTGTTTTATAGCTTAAAAAACAATATAGGATAAGTCACTTAGCAGGATGCCATGTATTTATAAATGGGAGCTTAGTTATCTATGGTCTAAAGATACGGGTTGGAATCCTAGATCATCTCATTTTTAGCTTTGAGACCTTGGGCAAGTTACTTGGCCTTTCTGATCTCCGATTTCCTCATCAATAAAATGAAGCTCAGAATAATATGAATCTTCTTGCAGGGTTGTCAAGACAGTCAGACGAAATTGTAAGCTGGGTGTAGTGGCGCACACCTGTAATCCCAGTACATGGGAGGCTAGACAGTAGGATTTCAGGTTCAAGACCAGCCTCAGCAACTTAGTGAGAGCTTGTTTTACATTAGAAAACAAAATAGAGCGTCAGGTGTAGCTCAGAGGTAAAATGTCCCTGGGTTTAATTTTCAGCACCAAAAAAAAAAAAAAAAAGAAAGAAAGAAAAGAAAAGAAAAAGGAAAGAAATTACTAGGGAAACACCTAGTAAATTTTAACTGTAGTATTCAGAAACGAATTGGCTAATTGTTGTAATTTGAGTAGAAAGTATCTTTCTCCAAATGGATCTTTGAGAACTATTTCTGAAAAAATAAATGACCTGGGTTGAGTTTAACCTATAAGAAAATACTTTTATTTATTTATTATTCATTTACTTACTTTTATGGGTACTGAGGATGGATCCCAGGGGCATTCTATCTCTGAGCTACACCCCCTGCCCTATTTTTTATTCTTTTATTTTGAAACCGGGTCTCACTAAGTTGCAAAGGGCCTCACTAAGTAGCTGAAGCTGTCCTTGAACCACAATCCTCTGGTCTCACCCTCCCAAATGCTGGGATTAAAAGCGTGCGCCACCACGCCCAGCTGAAAATACTTTTATTTTTAATCCTCACTAAAAGCAAGATAAGCTAGACAGAGACTCCGGAAATGCCACTCACAGGCAGCTCTGTACGGTGTTACCATTAATCCCACGTCGGGCTGCTTGCTTTATGGTTATGATGCACTTCCAAATATATTATCGCATTTCATCTTCACAGAGCAGCGCTGGTATTCGCTGCCCCTTTTACAGATAAGGAAACATGAGGCACAGAGAACTAAAGTGACCAGGTAGAGACACACAGCTGCTGGGCGAGCTCTGTGGTGTTTGCCACAGCTGTGCGCTGCTGGTCCTTGAGTCCTTGAGTGTGAGCGTGCTTTTGTGTGCGGGTGGCTCACGGGGCACACCCGCAGGGGTAGAGTGGCTAGGGGAAGGGAGAAGATTATTCTGTCTCGAGTTTTTTGTTGTTTTTTTTTTAACATTGACCAGCAGTAGCCTTTTCGGGTTCCTTTTCAGTGTTGCTTCACATTTCCAGGCTTAGTTCGCACAAGAAGGTCCTTGCCTGGAGAATACAGTTTGATTTTTATCTGCACTCCCTGTTTAGAAAACAACCTCTCTCCAGGCCCTCTGCCTTATGAGAATTACTTCCTTTTTTCTTCCCTGCCTGCCAGCTTTATTAAATTCTCCTCAGCAACATCCAGAAAAGAATTGGTTTAGCAACAGCATGTGAACCAATGAAAGGCGAGTGTGCAGAGGACTCCTAGGCCAATGGGAGCCCTGCCAGGCAGGCGAGGCGGCTTGTGGAGGGAAGAATAGCCTTGCAGTTCTCAAGGCCGCCGCAGGGTGGCAGCAAACCAGCTGTATTGGACAGGTCCCTCGGCTAGCTCTCCCGTCTACTTTGTCCTTTTCTTTTCTTTTCTCTTCTTTTCTTTTCTTTTCTTTTCTCTTCTCTTCTCTTCTTTTCTCTTTTCTTTTCTTTTTTAATAGAACCTATTCTTGGATTTCAGACATTTACCGGCCATAAGAATTCTCCTGTTACATCTTTGTGGGTGTGAGTTCCCTGCATGACATGGTAGACATGGCCTTCCTCATGCACCCTTGCCTTTGCCACAGCCAGTCCTGTGACCCCAGTGGTTTGCCACAGCCAGTGCCAGCCCAGTGGTCTTGGGCCTGGTGGTGTGCGGCGACTCTGGCTGCCCAGCCAGACCGTGAGAGGGGTGGGGAAGTTACCCTCGTTCGCTGAAGCACCACCACTCCTGGGCGAGTGGCGAGTGAGCAGGCGGCTCCTCCAGGGAACAGGAGCAAGGCCCTGGGCCCCCGACAGATGGGCGCCGGCAGCACCCGCGCAGGTGCAGACAGACGCTCCTGCCTGGGTTCTGCTGCGAACATCTGGACAGGAGTCTGACCAGCAAGTGGTTTGGGGGTAGTTTCCTCTTTCAGGTAGTTTGGCTCTTATGGTTCTGAAGTTAAAGCAGACAAAGAGATGCCCAATATCAAAAAACCAAATCCCCGTTTGCGTGGTTTAGCCGTCCTTCTTTTGCCCTTTGAGAGATTGCTTTTAACACCAGGAGATGTGGTGTTAAAAGCAATAAATCTCATGTGGGGCCACGAGATGCTCGTATTTCTCTCCAACATTCCCATTTCTTTTGGACTTAGTCTTCTCGTCCCGTAAGAATCACGGAAGACATCAAACTTCAGAAAAACTCGTTTGATTCTTTCCCTCCAGTTCTCTGTGACCCCTGATGTTTCACATATATAAACACGTACTTTCTCATATGTAAATATATACATACACACACAAACACTTTCACATATGTAAATACACACACACACACACACACACACACACACACACACACACACTTTCTAAATGTTCTTTTTTTCCTTGATATTTGTGGAACTGCTTGAGGACAAGGACTGGTCTTGGTATATTCAGCCCAATAAGCTTCTTTTCTTTTCTTTTCTTTTCTCTTCTTTTCTTTTTTTGGTGGTACTGGGGTTCCTGGAAGCCCTTTTACCTCCGGGCTACACTCCCAGACCTATTTTATATTTTTGAAACAGGGTCTCTTAAGCCAGCGCGGCTGGCTTCGAACCTGCGCGATCCTCCTGTCTCCGCCTCCCAGGCGCAGGGATTACAAGCGTGCGCCACCACGTCCGGCTTTTTTTTTTTTTTTTTTTAAGAAAGGAATTCTGGTTCTTGTAGAAATGAACTAGGACTTAGGTGCCTGAGCCAGCCTGGAGCAGTGCCGGGAGCCCAGGGCTGGCTGTGGGGGTGACTTTTGGCTGACCTGCAGCACTGTGAGCTGCGACTCCAGACTGAAGTCCAAGCCTGAAGGCTAATTACTACCACTGTCTCTTCCTGTGATGGGGCTCATCTCAATAACGTGGTTTCCGTTCTGATTTGTGTTTTAGGAAGAAATAAGGAGCAAGTCCAAGATCTGTGCCAATGTGTTTTGTGGAGCCGGGCGGGAATGTGCAGTCACAGAGAAAGGCGAGCCCACCTGCCTTTGCATTGAGGTAGGTCTTGATGTCAGGAGCCTGAGGACATTGGCCAAGGCCAGTGTGTGACTACCATGCTGGAGCTGCCAGTCAGCAGGGCAGTGCCAGCAATTTCATCATCTTTATAAAGGCACACCTTGTCTATCTGGAAGACATGTAGAAATGATCCCCCAGGGTTAAAAATCAGATGCCTGATTTTTAATGCAGATATATATTTTCTTTTATAAAAAATGTTTAGCCGTACAAGACTTTTCAAATTAAGTTTTAATTTATATAAGTCAAATAGTATAGACATTTGTACAGATATAAAACTAGTAACATTTCTGTGTAACCCTCCAATCCCATTCGTCTGAGGTAACTGGTATTAACAGTTTGATATATGTTGTTTCAGGTTTTTTTTTTTTTTTTGCTATGGTGGTATGAACCTAGGGTTTCCCTCTGTTTTGCATAGAAATGAGTTTATAATACAGGGATATGCAATTTGCTTTTCAGACGCATAGATATATCACGGACAACACTTCAGATGAGCACATATAGCTTTAACTCATTTTTAAACAGCTGCATAATACTTAATAATAGAAAATAATTAGATTTATTCAAAATGGTTAAATAATATTTTCTTATATAAAATAACTAGATTTAGTCAATCATTTTCCCAGAGATAGACATTTAGGTGGTCCTTGGGTCCTTTGGCACAATAAACAATAACAATCTTATACAATATTTCTTCAGGCTGCTGCCTTTATTTCTGTTAAGATCGATGGCCACCAGGTCCTTCTAGGTCAAAGTATATGCAAATTTAAAAAAAATTCTGGACAGAATGTAGGTCTTGCAGTTTCACTTTTAAATGACATTTGGAGTTCAAAGTGAGCCAGGCGTGATGGTGCATGCCTGGAATCCCGGCACTTGGGAGGTGGAGACAGGAACAGCAGATGTTTGAAGCCAGCCTCAGCAACTTAGCAAGGCTCCCAGCAATTTATTGAGACCCTGCTTCCAAGTAAAAAAATAAAAGAGGGCTGGAGATGTAGCTCGAAGGTAGAATGCCCCTGGGTTCAATTCCCAGCATACACAAAAGGAATAAAAAATAAAAATAAAAACAAAAAATGAACCTTTGTGAAATAGGCAAGACTGATAAATTCTCACTCCTGGTGCAGACAAATACCCTGGACCTGTGTCTTTTTTTCTGTCCCTCCCTTCTGAAAAATCAACCTATAACCTGGAAACACAGGTCTTTCTTAAGTAAATATACCCAACTTAGTCTCCATATTCAAAACCCTGACCCATTGCCCCAGAAAGGAAAGTCTCCCAACTCGGAAACCTAAAACCTGGTCTTACTCCGAATCATTTTGCCCTGGGGGGTTCTTGCTGAACATACACTGACCACAGCATGGTGGCAGAGCCCAGACTAGGATCCAGAAACCTGACGTCTCAGCTGGGCCACATATAAATGTGTGATTTTGAGCAAACTAATTCCCTTGAAATGTCATGAAAACAGAGCCGGTGTTTAGTTTTTAATTTTTTTTTAACATCTATTCTTTCTGGTTTTGATCCCTCTATAAGGTCTAAGCTAAACTTGCTTTTCAGGCGCATAGATATATCATGGACAACACTTCAGATGAGCACATAGCTTTAACTCCCTTCCCCCTTCTAAAAACAACAGAAATCTTAGGAAATGGAGGTTGTCTGTGATTTTGGCACCTTCAGTAGCAAAGCAGAACTTAGGTGCCAGATGAACTTTATTCCATATTCCTGTCCATAGTGATTGACTGGAGCCCTTCACCCCACCCCACACTCGCAAAGGAGATTGTGAAAAGAGGAGGAAGACAAAATGGTCCCTAAATACCAAACAGAGCAAAAGATCTCTATAATTAGGCCCCAGAAAAATAGAGAGAGAGAGAGAGAGAGAGAGAGAGAGAGAGATGGGGGGGGTGGGGGGGTGTCAGTGACCATCAATCTTCACATTCCCACTTCTAGCTGTTTTGTCATCGAATGTTGAAATTTTAAGAGATCTTAGATCATCAAAAGACATTGCATAACTTTTTCCAAAGTGACAATCCAAATTCCTGACTCCTAATAAAATGTCCTTTCTATTAACTTGAGAGACCATTTGCTGTGCCCTAATAAAATGCCTGAGATTGCGTAGTGTATAAACAGTAGGGATTTAACTCTCACAGTTCTGGCCACTGTGAAGTCTGAGATCCAAGCACACGTAGCTTTGATGCCCGGTGAGGGCCGCTCTCTACTTCCAGTTTGGCACGTTGAACACTGTTTCCTCTCACGGCAAAAGACAGAAGGGCAAAGGGAGAAATGCTGTGTGAAACTTCTTTTATAAAGGCCTTCATCCCATTCATGAAGGAGGAGCCCTCCTGACCTCAATACTCCCAAGGGCCTTGCCTGCTGATACTGCCACATTTGAGATTGCGTTTCAATAGGAATTTTGGAGGAGGACCAAGTACTTAAGCCACAGTAGGATATCTGTTTCCACATTGAGTAGAATAAATGACCCTGGACCAGAATGGGCACCAAGTGCCATGGGGGGCTGGGAGGTGAAGGAATGCTTCCAATATCAAGGGGGTTAGGGTTGCTGAAGGCCAGACCTGAAGATCCCTGTGCCCTGGTGGCATAGAGGCTCCATCTTGCTGGTCGAGAGTCCATGCATGAGTGTGCATGGGTGTGTGCATGTTTGCACACGTGTGCCCTGGAGTATGTGTTGGTACCCATGACTCACTGGCACCCTCCCTCGGGTCCGTTTCAGCAATGCAAACCTCACAAGAGGCCTGTGTGTGGCAGTAATGGCAAGACCTACCTCAACCACTGTGAGCTGCATCGAGATGCCTGCCTCACTGGATCCAAAATCCAGGTTGATTATGATGGACACTGCAAAGGTACGGCATGCTGTCACCGGCTGCACGGCCACCCTACCCACTGGGAGCCAGGGAGCACAGCTGTGTGGCCGGGCTGTCCTCATGACCTTTCCAGCATGCTTATGGCCTCCTACAGCTGTGGAGACCAACCACAGCAGACCAATCCTACTGACATTTGTGAGCCTGCTGGGCTTGCCCTGGATGGCCCAGGCCTCTGCCCTGGATTTTCTGCTTTAAGCTTCAGAGGGGCTTCTAGCACTGTCTGCAGCTGGAGCGCAGATACAGTGACCACATCGGTAATCAAAATAAGAAAGTAAGACAACCCATGAAGGAATTCCATACCTTTACAAAGAGCAAATACATGTCTCTTTTCCTATGGCTGTGAATTTGGGAACCTCTTAGCCTTATGTTTCCTCTATTATGTGCCCCGTTACCTTTGGAGCAAGAGGGAAGGAGTCCCAGGCTTCTCGCTAACTAGAAACCAGTCCCTGGCCGGGCCATAGCCCTGCCAGGCCCGCTCAGCCTTGACATTTCCCGTTTCCCAGGCGTGGTCACCACTTCATTCCATCCAGAATGATTCTCCATAGGAAATCTCAAAATCCCAGGGAGCCCAACCGGAGAGCAACTCAGTGGCCCCAAAATATCAAGAGAAGATCCTCATCCTGGGGTCCTGGAGGATGGAAAGGAGACAAAGCTTTAAGACAAAATGATAGACAAGTTACAGTATACTACACAGTTTTTATCCTAGAAATACACAGAAATACACCCCTCCATACACACACACACTTTGTATTACACATGTTTTTCCTTTTGCCTTACAGAGAAGAAGCCTGTAAGTCCATCTGCCAGCCCAGGTGAGTTCTGTTTTCCTTCAGTGTGCAGGTATCTTGAGAGGGAACTTTGTGTCCCCCCAGCCCCTGCCAAGCACACAGACGCTCCTGTGTGTCAGAGCTTGTGACCCACAACTAGCTGCAGCTTAGCAAAGCTCAGAAAGCTGGAAAACTGCGTTTTCTGGGTGCCTGCCAAGAAAACAGCTGGTTGGGTGGAAGGTTAGCTGTTTTCAAATTTTTCTGAGTCGTGACAGCATTGCAAGGACAGAGAAGCCACTGAGTCCTTCTTTCAGCACCCTGCAAACATCCTCGTATCACCGGCCCAGCAGGACCAGGACGCACAGCTCTTTGGAAAGGGGATAATTAGAAACTGGGTGCTGTGGCGCATACCTGTCATCCCAGTACTTGAGTGACTGCAACAGGAGAATCACAGATTCGAGGCCAGCCTCAGCAACACAGCAGGATCCTCAGCAACTTAACAAGATCTTGTTTAAAAAAAAGTCCTCAGTATTAAAAAATAAAATAGGACTGGGGTGTAACTCAGTGGTAGAGTGGCCTTAGGTTCTAGCCCCAGTATCACAAAAAAGGAGTTAATTAGAAATTCTAATAAGGTGCCTGATGTGGTTTTCTGTTCATATGAATTAAAATTTCATCATGATTGCCGGGCGTAGTGGCGCACGCTTGTAATCCCCGCGCTTGGGAGGCTGAGACAGGAGGATCGCACAGGTTCAAAGCCAGCCTCAGCTACTGAGTGAGGCTCTCAGCAACTTAGTGAGACCCTGTTTCCAAATAAAGTATAAAATAGTTCGGGGAGTATAGCCCGGAGGTAGAAAAGCCCCTGGGTTCCACCCCCAGTACCACCAAAAAAAAAAAAAAAAATTCATCGTTATCTATATAGGCACAGAAGCTTGAGCGTATACTTTCCTCAGAGCCCCACAGTATCCTTATGAGGTAGGTAGATCTTACTTAAGAAGAAATTGAGGCTCAGAGAGATTATGTAGGTTTCCCCAAGTCACACAGCTAGGAAGGACAGAGTGGAGAAAAACACCCAAGCGTTCCTTCCGCTGGCCTCCCACCATCTTCCTACCCCGCCGTAAGTTGTCTTCCCAGAATTTTCTTCTTCCACAGCTCTCTCTATTCTGCTTCCCCGCCCGCCCGCCAGACTCTCAGTGCCACCTGTTGCACCCACGTGACTACAGCAGCTGTGCAGAGCCGGGCTTCCACATGCCCTTCCTTGGCCTCATTTGCTTAAAAAATAAATAATAAATAAGATACATGTGAGGTTTGGGGGTTTGTTTTGTGTGTGTTACTGGGAATTGAATCTGAGGCCTCTTATGTCCCAAATTTCATTAAGTACTCTACCACTAAGCTACATCCTCCGCCCTTTTTATTTGGAGACAGGGTCTCGCTAAGTTGCCGAGGCTGGCCTCAGACATTACATCCTCCAGCCTCTGCCTCCCGAGTAGCTGGGAATCACAGGCATGCAACCACCACGCCCGGCTAAATGGTGTAAAAAATTTTAATGGGAGAAAGTTTTGATAGAAAAATCAGGAATCTAGTGACGTAACGAACTATGGGTCTTGTTTATTCTCCGTATTATTTCAGCCTAGCTTTGAGCCAAGAGAGCATAGCTCTAGCCATTGATCCCCCCCTCAGCTTCCTAAAGTTAATGAAAATGCCCTATTTTTTTCACACTCAAGCAACAAAGGCTATTTTAATATTCTCCATCTTTGTCAGTGTTATAGAGGTACGAGCTTGGTTCCTGGCTAGACATCTTCCGGTGTGCGCCCTGGGTGTGATCCCCTGTCTCCTGCGTGCTGTGAAGCCTGGGTGACTCAGGCAGAGCCAGGGGTGGGTGTCTTCTCCTGCCAGCACTGACCGCCCTCCCTCTCCCCGCAGTCGTTTGCTATCAAGCCAACCGTGATGAGCTCCGGCGGCGCATTATCCAGTGGTTGGAGGCTGAGATCATTCCAGACGGCTGGTTCTCCAAAGGCAGCAACTACAGTGAAATCCTAGACAAGTACTTCAAGGTAATCCACATCGGCTCTCCTCCCTTGCCTGGCCAGGAGAAACTAGAGCTCTGTTTAGCATTCCCAAGTGCTCCACAGTCTAGATCATTCCAAAAGGCTGTGAACGTTTCCTCTGACCCGCTGGAGTGTGGGAGGCCTGCAGCCGACCTTTGGGGTCCAACACATACGAGCTGCTCCCCATGGGCAATTAATCCACACGGGTCTTGGAGAGGCGTCGGGGAGAAACGTGGCCAAGCTCTGTCCCCTGATGGAGCTGGCTGATGACTCACTGGCCTCACCCCAACCCAAACCGCTTCAGCCTCTTTTTACCTATCCAGTTTGACATTTCTCTGTCACTCACCTGACCATCCACAGCCCACAGAGCTTGCTCATTTGAGAAGAGGTGATGGACCGACATTTCATGGCTCCAGAGATTCTTTATGAACTGAGTCAGGGCCATTGCCCACCACATTTACTTGAAAAGACAGAACCTTCATTAAGGCCAGGAGAGATGCTGCTTTTAAAAAATGAGCCGGGCGTGGTGGCGCACGCTTGTAATCCCCGCGCTTGGGAGGCAGAAACAGGAGGATCACGCAGGTTCGAAGCTAGCCCCGCGCGCTGGCTTAGGAGACCCTGTTTCCAAATAAAAAAAAAAAAATGCAAAAATAAGTCTGGGAGTGTAGCCCGGAGGTAGAAGGGCTTCCAGGAACCCCAGTACCACCAAAAAAAAAAAAAAGAAAGAAAGAAAAAATGAGGGCCGGGCATGGTGGCGCACGCTTGTAATCCCCGCGCTTGGGAGGCAGAGACAGGAGGATCTCGCAGATTCGAAGCCAGCTGCGCATGCTGGCTTAGGAGACCTTGTTTCTAAATTAAAATGTAAAAGTAGGTCTGGGAGTGTAGCCCGGAGGTAGAAGGGCTTCCAGGAACCCCAGTACCACAAAAAAAAAAAAAAAGGAAAAATGAGGAAGGAAATAGTAATTGACAACGGATAGGGCCGCCAGGCATTGAGGTATTTCAGAGAGCTCTGTAGAAGGAATGGTTAAGGCCTTTCCAGGTGACTGACAAGAACACCAAGCCAGGCGTGGTGGCACACGCTTGTAATCCCAGCATTCAGATGGAGGGTGGTGGTTCAGGGACAGCCTCCGCTACTTAGTGAGGCCCTCTGCAACTTAATAAGACTCTGTTTCAAAATAAAGACTAAAAAATAGGGCAGGGCGTGTAGCTTGGAAGTTGAATGCCCCTGGGTTCCATCGACAGACCTGCCCCCCACTCAAAAAAAGAACACAGGCACACACATAGGAATACTCAGAAACACACACAACAGGCTGGGCACACACACACACACGCACCCGCACACGCACACACACACACTACAGAGTTGCACATGTTACACAGAAACATCCTGCACACAGACACGCACACTTCCACAGAAGCACAAAGCCCCCTTCACTCTTAAGACATAGATCTCACCAGGCATTGGTGCCCCATGCCTGTAATCCTGGTACTTGGGAGGCTAAGACAGGAGGATCACAGGTTTAAAGCCGGCCTCAGGAACTGAGTGAGGCTCTCAGCAATTTAGCAAGACCCTGTTTCCAGGGTCTGGGGGTATAACCCAGAGGTAGAAGTCCCCTGGATTTCATCCCTAGTACCACACACACAAAAAAGAACAGATTTCTAGGTGGACCTCATGCTCCCATTACGTGCTCTCAGTCCTGACCAGCCAGGACTCCGGGGCAGCGCCAAACCCCAAGAGACTTCTTGCAGCTCTGAGGCCATTCATCACACTCAGTGCCAGTCTGAACTGGAGATTCTTGCTTCTAGAACTGGTATTGTGGAGGAATTCTGGGTTCAGTTAAATGGATATTGGATCATTTAAGACTTCTTGACTCATTGTGAGTAAATAAAAGTTTCTCTCCTCTGTGGCAGAATCGCTCTCTCTAGATTTCAGGTTTCTGAGATCACACCAGTTTGAGAAAGCATAGCTCCTTTCTGTCCTCTGCCTCAGCCATTCCCACAGGACAGAGCCCTTGTGTCAGGGTGGCTTCTCTTCTACAGACAAACACAGTATGATGCTGAGCAGGAGAGTTGAATAGGAGCAAAAAGTAACTTAAAGAAAATGCTGGCCATATGCCTGTAATCCCAGTACTTGGGAGGCTGAGACAGGATCGCAGGTTCAAGAATAGATTCAGCCAGGCGTGGAGGCACACGCTTGTAATCCCAGCATTTGGGAGGCTGAGACAGGAGGATTCAGTTCTCGGCCAGCCTCGACTACTTAGTGAGAGGCCCTTGCAACTCAGTGCGACCCTGTTTCAAAATAAGGAATAAAAAATGGGGCTGGGGGTGTAGCCCGGAGGTAGTATGCACCTGGGTTCCATCCCCAGTACCACACACACACACATACACACACACACACACACACACACACACACACACACACACACAAATAGTCTCAGCAACTTAGCAAACCTCTCAGCAACTCAACAGTGAGACACCTGTTTCAAAACAAAACAAAATAAATAAATAAATAAAATGGGCTGGGGGTGTAGCTCAGAGATAGAATTTCCTGGGCTCAATTCCAAGAATAAACAAACAAACAAGCAAATAAATATTTTTTCCAAGCCCCAGTGAGTGGTACCAGCAGGGCCTGTTCTGAGCAGTGACTGCCCTGTGATTACAGCATGGAGCTGTGGGCCCCAGGAAGCGCCTTGCAAGGGGCCACTTGGGACCTCGTAACCATTTACAGTGGCCCTTTAATGTACCTGTGTGAGGCATCTGTGACACCTGCTATTAGATTTGACTCCCAAGAGAAAGCTCGGTCACCAGTGACAAACACGAAGTCCCTCTTCCCAGACGCTCTGGCCATGTCTTACAGGAGAAAGCCAGGGTTCCTTCTCACTGCTTTGATGACTGTGGGGGCCTGCGTGGTACTCTTTACGCAGGGAGGTCCCTCCCAGGAAGTCAGCCGCAGCCTGCTGGTGAGATCCAACATCTCAAAGAGATCGTTTCTGAACCAGTGAATTACCCCACCTGGCTGGTGTTCCATATATCAGAATAGTTGAAAAATAAGCCAGACGTGGTGATGCACGCTTGTAATCCCAGCATTTGGGAAGCTGAGACAGGAGGATCACAAGTCAGCGGCCAGCCTCAGCTACTTAGTGAGGCCCTCCACAACTTAGTGAGACCCTGTTTCAAAATAAAGAATTAAAAAATAGGGCTGGGGGTGTAGCTCAGAGGTAGAATGCCCCTGGGTTCAATCCCCAGTACTGCAAAAAACAAACCCCCCCAAAAAAAAATTTTTTTTAAAGAATAGTTAAAAATGGATCTAATCAGCCGGGCATGGTGGCGCATGCTTGTAATCCCAGCATTCGGGAAGCTGAGACTGGAGGATCACAGTTCACGGCCAGCCTCAGCTACTTAGTGAGGCCCTCCACAGCTCAGTCTATACCCTGTTTCAAAATAATAATAAAAAAAAATAGGGCAGGGGGTGTAGCTCAGAGGTTGGATGCCCCTCGGTTCCATCTCCAGGCCCACAAAAAAAAAATGGATCTAATCTGAATTTGGAGAAGGCCAGAATCTGCCTTTCACTTCTACCAGTGGCTCACTCACCAGGTGAAAACACAACAGAAAGAAGGGACGACCCTCCTGGGAAGATGCTTTCAGGCCATGTCACACTCCCTGTGACTCCAGGTGAGACTCCTGGATGCCAGGGCAGAATCTGGAGCAGCCTCTTACCTCCCTTGCCCTGGAGCCCTGTATCCAGTTGTGTCAGCTGCTGTGTGTGAGTGAGTGGCGGGCTCCGCCCATTGTTTCTGAGAAATCTCTGAACTTAGAATAATGTGCCCCAGCTTGAGTCTCAAGAAGCGCCTCTGCCTGCCTTTTCACACCCCTGAAGTTACATCTCTAATATAGAGCTGGGGAATCCAGGCATACTAAGCCTTTGTAACTGATGGCTGAACAAAGGCTGTGATTTCATGATGGATCATGGTCTTGGCAGGCAGATCCCACAGGCATTTCGTGTTATTCCTGGGGCAGGTACCAGACTTCTGGGTTCCTGTGGGTTCCACACACAGATCTGGCCTGGGGAGGGCCAGCTGGGCCTTTGTGAAAGAAGACTGCAGACGGGCTGGGATGTCACCGTAGCCTTGGGTCTGTATTCTAGTGCCACTAGTGCTTGAAGTGTGTGCACATGGCGCTGCCTTTGAGAGCCACCTGGACTGTAGTTGTCAGGTGCAGGGTGGCCACGGCGTCCCTCTGGTCGCAGGCCTGCAGCCAGTGTGAGACTGTCGGCCTCTACACAGTCATCAGGCCCCGATGATGTTGGGGTGTCTGAGGGTTGCTTCTCTCTGCCCAGTGCATGCAACATTTGGACTCAAGAAACTTCTCTGCTCCTAAGAATGCCCCTAGCGAAGCTTTTTAAATTACCCTCCCTTAGCCGGGCGTGGAGGCGCACACTCGTAATCCCAGTACTTGGAAGGCTGAGACAGGAGGATCACAGGTTTGAAGCCAGCCTCAGCAACTTAGTGAGGCTCTCAGTAACATTAGTGACACCCTGTTTCTAAATATAAAGTAGATCTGGAGTTGTAGCATAGAGGTAGAAGGCCCCTGAGTTCCATCCCCAGTACCACAAAAAATAAATAAATAAAAATAAATAAATTACCCTCCATTGATTAATCAAGACCTCACAAGGAGAACTATAGGGAGGTTTTGCCTTAGGATGAAATATACAGTGGATGAAGATTATCTGCGGTCTGTTCCTGGGAATCAGGATGGGAGTGAGAAACCAGTGCTGAGCAAGGGCCTCCTGGCTGTTTCACACATAGCTGCCACTGTACACTCTGTGGGAAGATTACAGCCTTGGAGTGGGCACATGTGAAACAGCAGTTGTGCAACCAGAGGGCATCACTACATTTTCCCCTTCTCCTGAAAACCTGGACAACTTTCCCTCCAGAAGCCCTCACACCATCTGAGGAGCCCACCTTGAAAGTCACATGGGGCTGCCGGTCATTTCCCTGGACAGCGCTATGATGTGGCCCTAGAGAAAGAATTTGGGGTGTCATGAGGTGGAGCTAAAGAGGCAGCATCATCCAACCTGAAATTCAATCAAGGCCCCCAAATTGAATAGAACCAGGGCTTCTTGTATGGTCTCAGGTGGCCAAGGTCTCAGTTGGGCATCTCGCCTTGAAGGGAACAGTGCCTGAGCTCATTCCCCACACAACCCATGCCCCCGGGTGGTCAGAACAGCCTGCATGGAGTTGCCTGAGGACATGTGCACACATCTTCGGTGGGGCCCACAGGGCAGGGCTGGGCCTTTGCACCGCCCCACCTATAGCTTGCCTATTAGTGGCCTGTGCCTATGAGTTCCCACTGATAGGGTTGGCTACAGGAACCAGTTAAAGAGTTAAGCCCTGATATCAGGGCAGAGAGGCTGCAATCAGACAGTAAAATAGAGTTCTGTGGTTCCCTAAGGGAGCTGGGAAGGTGGCTTGCCTTTGCTGCTCCAGAGCTGCTAGTCAAAAGCACGCATCCTGGGCATCATTGCGGATTCCGATTCGCAGCTTGCAGTTTTACACCCTGTCATTCCATGTGCGTCAGAGTTTGGGAACGTGTCTGGCCTGAACCCGAGGGTAAAGATGAGAATACATATGGGACAGTGTGCGGGTCAGGGCTACAGAGCATCCTCGGGCACCCAGGCTCAGGCCACCCCCCTGAGCAGGGTATGGACCAAAAGGCACCTGCTGGCTCCTACCCAGGCACTGTCATTCATCTTAGGGCACTGGTTCCTTCTCTGGATGCACAGCGATTCCAGCCTTTATTGCCATAGCTACTTAAGGAAAGGCCGGGGCAGAATTAGAATAAGTCAAGAGCGATGGGGGAGCCCAGTGTGGTGGTACACACCTGTGATTCCTGTACTTGGGAGGCTGAGACAGGAGGATTGCAAGTTTGATGCCAACCTCAGAAACTTTGTGAAGCTCTCAGCAACTTAGCAAGACCCTGTTTCCATATTTAAAAAAAACAACAACAACAACAACAAAATAACATGCTCTGGAGGTAGCGCTCAGAGGTAGAATACCCTGGCTCAGTCCCTAGCAATGATAGGATTGGAGTCCCACAAACATTCCTAAAGCATCTCTTCATGCCCTTTCCCTTTAAGAACTTCGATAATGGTGACTCTCGCCTGGACTCTAGCGAGTTCCTGAAATTTGTGGAGCAGAATGAAACTGCCATTAACATCACCACGTATGCTGACCAGGCAAACAACAAGCTGCTCAGGTAAGAGGAGCGAGGGCGCGGTGGTCCATGATGGGAGGCCACCCAGCAGAGGGGATACGAACCCCTCCCTCCCTGCCAAGGAGCCACTCGTACCAAGGCCAAGTATAAAGGGGAAACAGGAATTCTGCCCTCTTCTGCTCTGTGAACAATAGGAACTGGTATATTGAGCAACACTGATATTTGATCACATAACTATTGTTGGGGCCAGAACTTAGAAGAGAAAAAGAACGTAATTTTAAATGATCAAGGTCACATCAGAGCAAAGTTGGTTGTTGAAAGCTGTGGGTCATAAACTGGTTAGTTTTCCCGAGGAATTACTTTAAGGCATTATCTAACTGTTGGTCTAAAATAGCTTCAGTTTTGATTTTTAAGACAGTGCTGATTTATGTAGATTACTCTGTTACAGATATTTTTTTTCTGGTATTATTCCAGAATAAATATTAATAACAGCCTTTATGAAACTTCTGATGTGATTCCTATTCCAGCATATTGATAAGATTAAAGATAGCAAAAATACCTCTCTTGTGTTCAAAAGAAGTCCAAAACAGTTTCTACAAGAATTCTTTCTAATAATAATCCATAATCTTAAAGTATAGAATCTGCAAATCCTAGCCAGGCATGGTCACGCACGCTTGTAATCCCAGCATTTGGGAGGCTGAGACAGGAAGATTGTGGTTCGCAGACAATCTCAGCTACTACTTAGTGAGGCCCTTTGCAATTCAGTGACACCCTGTTTCAAAATAAAGAATAAAAAATAGGGCTGGGGGCGTAACTCAAAGCTAGAATGCCCCTGGGTTCCATCCCCAGTACTGCAAAAAAAAAAAAAAAAAAAAAAAAAAAGAGAAGAAGAAGAAGAAGCCGCAAATCCTTCAAATTTTGGTAAACTGAAATCAGGTAATGCTTACACTTTGAATATTTGACCCTCATAACATTCCAAGGAAGGAAAGCTTTTTGTCTTTCCTTTCTAGGTGAGAAAACAGGCTCAGAAAAGTTGAACAACTATCTCAAGACCATATGGAGAACACACACTTAGTCCAGGTCTCAAATGCAGGCCAGCGAGAGTGCAGGAACTTGCCTTCTATAAAGCTTCCTTGAAAGAGCTCTTTCTGGGATGGAGATAGTCGTGATTCTTGCTTGATTCCACAGTCTCAAATCCCATACTCCTTTCCCGTCCTCGAAGATCTCTTCTGTTTTGATTTTTCTGGTCCAGTTGACTATTATACCATGTGGAAAGGCAATTGCTACTGAAAGGTGTGCAGGTAGTGAAAACCTTGGTCAGTCAAGGTGGACAAAATTATTCACAAAACTTTAGTGGTCAGCTGGGCATGGTGGCATACGCCTGTAATCCCAATACTTGGAAAACTGAGTCGGGGTGGTTGCAGGTTCAAAGCCAGCCTCAGCAATTTACCGAGGTCCTCAGCAACTTAGTGAGACCTTATTTCCAAAGTAAAATAGGGCTGGAGATGTAGATTGGAGGTAGAATACCCCTGAGCTCAATCCTTAGTACCAAAAAAAGAAGAAAAAAAAGAAAAAACTTTAGCGGTCTTGCGAGAACATTTGAACAGCGTCAGTAATCTGACATACAGCTTAATAAACTGACAGTGACATACTTCCAGGAGCCAGGATGGGCAGTGGTTGTGATGGGTTAGTGTGGGAGGGAAGTTCCTCGCTGTGCACTCAATTGCTCGGGGTACATAAGCCTCATGCTCCCTTCCCTCCTTGGGCATGAACCCAGGTCTGGCTGACTCCTTTCTCCTGCATTTGGTTTCAGAGGACTCTGCGTGGATGCTCTCATCGAGCTGTCTGATGAAAACGCTGATTGGAAACTCAGCTTCCAGGAGTTCCTCAAGTGCCTCGACCCATCCTTCAACCCCCCTGAGAAGAGTATGCCTAACCTGGAAACAGAGAGTTGTCAGGGGTGGAGGCATTTGGGGGACCAAGATAGAAAGGACTGGTGGAGCCGGGGTGGAGCACATGCCTGTCATCTTAGTACCTGGGAGGCCAAGACAGGAAGATCACAGATCTGAGACCAGTCCCAGCAACTTAGCAAAAACGTCAGAAGTCTAGTGACACCCTGTTTCAAAATAAGGCTGTGGGTGTAACTCAGAGGTAGAATGCCCCTGGGTTTGGTCCAAGGAAGGAAGGAAGGAAGGAAGGGAAGGAAAAAATAAAATAAGGCTGTGAGTATAGCTCAGAGGTAGAATGCCCCTGGGTTTGATCCAAGAAAGAGGGGAAGGAAGGAAAAAGGGAGGGAAAAGGAAGAAAGAAGGGGAAGGAAGGAGAGAGAAAGAATCAGTGGTACTCTCCAGAGCTAGCTGAGAAAATCCCCACCCCTGATTTCAGAATTGGCCACAACCCAGCATCTCTACCACATGGCTAAGGTCCCAAAGTCTTGGGTTGATGGGGGCATGTGCTCTGGCATGGAGCCGCTGAGGGACAGGCAGGCCTTGTCTGGGAAAGAGGGAAGATGTACAGACAGCAGCAAGGACACCCTGTCCATCCTCACAACCCAACTTGCCTTATTTCCCATCCCACAGAGTGCGCCCTGGAGGATGAAATGTACGCAGACGGGGCCGAGACCGAGGTGGACTGTAACCGCTGTGTCTGTGCCTGTGGCAACTGGGTCTGCACAGCCCTGACCTGCGACGGTGAGCTGTGCCCCAGGCAGAAAGGACAGCATCATGAGTCTCTCGGGAGAAGCCCGTGTGGGGATGTGGGAAACAGGGCAGCTATGGGGAGCAAGGAGCCCGGGAGCTCCCAGGGTCTACACTGATGGTGAAGCTCTTGTCACAGGTGCATGGAGTTTGAAAATCACTCCAGAGCCGGCCGTGGTGGCACACACTTGTAATCCCAGTACTTGGGAGGCTGAGACAGGAGGATCACAGGTTCACAGATTAGCCTTAGCTACTGAGTGAGGCTCTCCACAACTTAGTGAGAAATAAAGAATAAAAAACATGGCTGGGCATGTAGTTTGGAGGTTGAATGCCCCTGGGTCCAATCCCCAGTACTAACAAAAAAAAAAAAAAGAAAGAAAGAAAAAGAAATGGAAGGAAGGAAGGGAAAATAACTCCAGAGCCCTCAAAACCAGAGAGGACTGAGACCCAGGCCACGTGTAAATATTGATGTGAGCCTAGAAAAATCACAAGGAAGGCAAAAACTGATTTAATGAGAATGATGTGCTGGGCACTCTTCTAAGTACTTTAGATAGTAATCCTTATGACATTTTTACTACATGTAAAAGGCTCAGGTAGTTGAAAGTCAAAATGACTCCTCAGTTTTTACTCCTATTATGGCAAATACCTAGCAAGAAAAAAAAGAAGAAAGAAAATTGTCTATTGACCCTCTTTGAACTACAAAATTGGATAATTCCTCCAAACATGTTTAAAATAAATTGAGATAGTTGAGGCATGGGTGGGGTGCATTGGGAAGATAAAAGTGTCAGAGTTTGAGGGACAGGGCAGAGGCTAAATAGTATGTTGAGAGCAATAGGGTCCCATCAAGTCTGAGCCCTAGCGAAGAACTGGAGACATTAGATTGGAGGCAAGACAGAGAAGGGTGTTAAAGCCAGGTCCAGAATGGACAGTCGCATCAAGTTTGAGAAGAAAGGTCAATTGGAATCAGACCCAAAAGTTACACCAGATGAGGCAAACCTAGAGTTGTAGTTTAAGAAGTGAACTGAAGCAAGAAAAAGGGTGCTTTTCCTAGAATTGTGTTCAGGAAGATCAAGTGAAATGGAGCCTGGGAGGCAGAGTTCAGGACCCAGGAGGAGGTTCCAGGCTGGAGCCCAGGGAGCCCCAGCAATGTGAATGGATTCAGCACCACCACATGATCACTGACCTACCACTGCCCACCACCGAGCGTGCGCACAGCATGGGTGGGCAGGGGCCAGCCTGACTCTAGGGATGGGTAAAAGAGCAGCAAAAGTCTCTTTAGAGGCTAGAGATTTCTGGAAGTTCTAGAAAGTTACTGAAAGCTGAGACCAAGCTGGGGACAGCCAGATCTTAAACAATACAAAGCAACTACTCAAGTTACTAAGGCCGTGTGTGTGTGTGTGTGTGTGTGTGTGTGTGTGTGTGTGTGAGAGAGAGAGAGAGAGAGAGAGAGAGAGAGAGAGAGAGAGAGAGAATGTGGTGTGTGTGTGAGAAAGAAAGAGACAGAGACAGAGAGAGAATGTGGTGTGTGTGTGTGTATGTGTGTTGCTAGGGATTGAACCCAGGGACATTGTACCTCCAAGCTACACCCCCAGACCTACTTTTTTTTTTTTAAAACAGGGTCTTATTAAGTAGCAAAGGGCCTTGCTAAATTACCAAGGCTTGTTTTTTTGTTTTTTGTTTTTGTTTTTGTTTTTGTTTTTTTGGTGGTCCTGGGGTTCCTGGAAGCCCTTCTACCTCCAGGCTACACTTCCAGACCTATTTTTACATTTTTATTTGGAAACAGGGTCTCCTAAGCCAGCGCGCACGGCTGGCTTCGAACCTGCGCGATCCTCCTGTCTCTGCCTCCCAAGCGCAGGGATTACAAGCGTGTGCCACCACGCCCAGCCCAAGCTTGTTTTGAACCTTCAGTCTTTCTGTCTCAGCCTCCCAAATATTGGGATTACAAGTATATGCCACCACATATACAGTTACCCAGCCTGCCTCAACCAGGAATCATCCTACGCTTCTTTCCCAAACTCTTTTCCACCACCACCACCACCCATACCTAACCGTTCTTGTTCTGGCTTGTAAAGGTAGCCCTCCATTTTTAAAATGCAAAAGTCAATGCACAGCTGGTTTATGGAAGACTATACATCGTCCCCTGGAGAAGCCCCCATTACATACATCAGATGAAACCCAAATTATCACCCCTATGGGACAGTGTCCATTTCTATAGCCATGCAGCTCCGGGCTGCTTGCCCTCCCTCCTGGGAAATTCAAAGTTCAGAGCTCTGTGTGATTATAAAGAGCAACCCAGGGCCTGGGAGTGTAGCTCAGTAGACGAACACTTGCCTAACATGCCTGAGGCCAAGGGTTCAACCCCCAGCATTGCAAAAACTAAAGAGCAATCCAGAGTGGTGGCACTCCAGGGGCCTCAGCATGTCCTGATATGTAGGCCATGGGTCTAAAAGTGGAAATTCTAGAGGCAGTGTTCCTGGTATTTCTAGGCTCGTGCCTGAAAGTCAGCAATCTGGTCTTAGATCACAAATCCCAACGGGACAAGCAACAAGAACATTGAGATAATGAAGCCACATGGAGCCAGGGCCAAGGGAAACTGCTAGGGGGGGCATATTGATGCCAGTGTTCAGTGTTTCCTAAATGTAAACATTGTGTTTGATAAACAAGATATTCCTGGGCACCGTCTCAAACCTACAGAATAAGAATCTGCAAAAAGAACCTGTGTAGAGTTTGGCTTTCATCACTGAAAATTTGGGAAATGCTATAGATGCAGTGGTTTTTAGCCCTGGCTGCACATCAGAATCGCCCGAGAGCCTTTAAAAAAGAAACAAAACAAAAGATGCTAGGCTCATCAAGTAGATCATGATGGTGAAAGGTAGGCTTTTTTTTTTCTCTTTTGTGGCACTGATGATTGAACACAAGGCTTTTCCCATGGTAAACAAGCACGCTACCACTGAGCTACATCCCCAGTCAGCAATTATATTCTTAAATATTGTCCAGGACATTTTGAGGGTGTGTGAACACTTGAGAATCACTGCTCCAGAGGAGTTTTCTGAGCGAGGACTCAGATTCTCTGCAGAGCCAGTCTTAGCATGATATGCTGAGCATTTGAAGGAGATACCAGGAACAGAGGTCAGGAAAGAGTCTGGGCAAATTACTAGCTTATAATGTGCTGCTTTGGAAGTGTCAGTTGCATAGGATGCTTCATGCCTTTGTACTCAGAAATGTGGGTGGCTCACCTCTCCCTCCACAGGCCAAATGGGAAATGAATTGAGAACTGATAAGATCGATACTGGTGAATCTCTGATTGGCTTAGCACAGCCATCACTGACTGAGGGCTTGTTCTCCTTGCAGGAAAGAATCAGAAGGGGGCTCAGACCCAGACAGAGGAGGAAATGACCAAATACACCCAGGAGCTCCCAAAGCACCAGGTGAGTGACAGCAGCTGTGCTGGTCCCCGCATTGCTGCTGCCCCCAGACCCTTGAGCTCAGACCCTGCCTAGGGCCTCAGGAGACCGTGTTCAGTACCGTAGATCCTGCATGACACCCTCTCACCTACACTATGAAACCGTGGCACAATTTTCTCATAGAGAAATTGTATTTTCGTAGAGCCCAGCAGGTTCCAGCAGACAAGGCTACAACTTGGTAAGAATCAGCTAGAAGCCAGGCATGGTGGCGCAGGCATGGTAATCCCCGCACTTGGGAGGCTGAGACAGGAGGATCACACAGGTTCGTAGTCAGCCCCAGCTACTTAGGGAGGCTTTCAGCAACTTAGTGAGACCCTCTTTCCATATAAAATATTAAAAATAGGTCTGGGCATGTAGCCCAGAGGTAGAAGGCCCCTGGGTTCTGTACACAGTGCCACCAAAAAATAATAATAATAATAATAATAATAATAATAATAATAATCAGCTAGGTGGTGATTTGCAAGTGAGTGTGGTCTAAGGAAATGTTGGTGTTTGCTGGCATGACCAGTGTCCAGGCTGAAGACCTCGTGCTCCCTGAGAGCAGGTTCCATAACCTCCTCCTCAGTGTCTCAGCATACCCCCAAGTCCAGCACAGGGCCTGGTATGTGTTGTCATTCAAGGAGAGTGAAATGTGTGGATTGGGCCACAGCTGAAAGGATTTATGCTAAATGCCCATCTAGCTCGAGTAGGCTGTGATTGACAAAAGTTCTCCTTCCTGGAGACTCAAGAAGATAGTAAATAAGAACTCTGTTCAGGCTGTATGCCATGAAGTCACAGGCCTCCTGAGGAAAGGATTCTTATAGAAGAGTGATCCAAACATGGCGGTCTTGGGTCCTGGGCCTGTCTTTCCACTCGCTTATCATCCTCAATAGGAAGTCGCGCCTTGCGTTTCCTGTCTGCAGACGAGGTCTAGCAGCACCAGCCTTCTCCCTGACACATAGTTCTTAAGGCACATAATGGTCACAAGAGCTGCTAAACTACTATTAAATACTTGATGTGAGCGAAAATATATGATGACTATTGACAGTAATTGCTCATGTTTATGGATCATTCTTCACGTGCGTTTTGTCATTGTCGCTGATTGTGTAGGAATCTCATGTCCATTGTTTAAGCAGATGCTTCTAGTCTTTTGCTTTTCCCTATTACACCAGAATGAGTGCCGAAATGAGTCCAACCCCATTAAAGACAGGGAGGAAATAAAACGCACAGAAATTCCCTCCTAGGGTAGAGAAGTTACCGTGGGGCGACGGACAATGGAGCGAATTATAGTAGCTAATATATATTTTATATATACATATATATACATATATATACACACATATATATATGTATGTATGTATATATAAATATATATACATATATACATACATATATAATATATATATTTTATATATACATTTATATGTATATGTATATATATTTATATATATTTATATATACATATATATAAAATATATATATTTTTTGCAGTACTGGAGACTGAACCCACGGGTATTCTACCTCTGAGCTATACCCTCAGCCCTAATTTTTTATTCTTTTGTTTTGTTTTGCTTTGTTGCAGTACTGGGGATGGAACCCAGGGGCATTCTACCTCCAAGCTACATCTCCAGCCCTATTTTTTATTATTTAATTTGAAACAGGGTCTCACTGAGTTGCAGAGGGCCTCAATAAGTAGCTGAGGCTGTCCTCAAACCACGATCCTCCTGTCTCAGCCTCCCAAATGCTGGGATTACAGGCATGCGCCATCACACCCAGCTATTCTTTATTTTTGAAACAGGGTCTCCGTAAGTCGCAGAGGGCCTCACTAAGTAGCTGAGGCTGGCCCCGAATCTGTGATCCTCCTGCCTCAGCCTCCCAAGTACTAGGATGACAAGCGTGCACCAACATGCCTCCAGTAGCTAGCATTTCTAAGTTTATCTTAAGTTTTGGCAGTTCCTTCAGAAGCAGATACTGAGGCAAGGACTCAAGTAGAGAGTTTACCTGGGATGCTGTCCCAGAGAACAGCACAAGAGGGGTAGGAGAATGAGCCCTGGGGCAAGAATCAAAGAGTGGTGCTCACCTGTAATTCTACTGGCTCTAAGGCCGAGGCAGGAGAATCAAAAGTTTAGGACCAGCCCAGGCAACTTAATGAGACTATGTCTCATAAAATAAAACAAAGACAGTGTATTCAGGCATGGCACCACCATGGTACATGGAACTTAATCCTGTTGGGGAACTCTGAGAACAGCTGACAGAAGGGAGCTGGAATATTTCTACAAAACCTCCCATCAGCCATTGGCTGAGGGCTGCCATCAGGAAATGTAATTCCCTGCCATTTCTGGCCACCAGCATGTGTGGTCAGTATAAACCTTCAAAGCCAGGGAAAGCGCTCAGGCGGAGAGGCAGGTTTGGCAGTAAAAAGCCATGCCAGTATCTACTGAAACATTCCAAGCCAGGACTGGGGTGGAGCAGCAACCATGTCTACTAGATACCAGCCACGGTTGCCAGTGTTTTCTTATTTAGTTTTTTTAATTGAGGTATAACTCACTACCATAAAATCTATCCCTTTAAAATATGCAATTTAACTGTACGTGGTGGCACACGCTTGTAATCCCTGTGCTTGGGAGGCTGAGACAGGAGGATCGCGCAGGTTCAAAGCCAGCCTCAGCTATTGAGTGAGGCTCTCAGCAACTTAGTGGGACCCTGTTTCCAAATAAAATATTTTTAAAAAGCCTCTGGATCCCACCCTCAGTACCACAAAAAAAAATATGCAATTTAGTGGGTTTTAGTATATTCATAAGATTATTGACCAGGTTTGGTAGTACATACCTGTAATCCCAGTACTTGGAAAGCTGAGACAGGAGGATCACAGGTTGAAGGCCAGACTCAGCAACTTAACACTCAACAACTTAGCAAGACCCTGTTTCGAAAATTAAAAGAGTAAAAAGGATGAGTGTAACTCAGAGGTAAGTGTTCCTGGGCTCAAGCCCCAGTACTCCCCCCTCCAAAAAAACTATTATCAACCATCACCACTATCTAATTCAAAAATATTTTCTTTTTTTTTTTTTTTTTTTTTTTTTTTTTTTGGTGGTGGTACTGGGGTTCCTGGAAACCCTTCTACCTCTGTCCTACACTCCCAGACCTATTTTATACTTTTTTATTTTTGGAAACAGGGTCTCTTAAGCCAGTGCTGCTGGCTTCGAACCTGCGTGATGCTTCTATCTCTGCCTCCCAAGCGCGGGGATTACAAGCGTGCGCCACCACGCCCAGCTCAAAAATATTTTCAACATTAAAAAAAACCCATGTTCATTAGAAATCATTTGCCCCTGACAACCACTTATCTACTTTTAGACTCTGTAGATTGCCTATTCTCCATGTATCATATTAGTAAAAGTATAATATATGTGGACTTTTTGTCTGACTTTCACTTAACAGTGTTTTCAAGGCTTATCCTTGTAGCACGAGGATTTCGTTTTTGTGGCTGAATAGTATTACACATATATTTTCTACATCCATCAGTTGCTGGGCATTTAAGTCATTTTAATTTTTTGGCTCTGGTGAATTAAAGCTGCTATGAATATTGTTATACACGTTTTTGTGTGGGTACATATTTTCAAGTTTTCGTGTGGACATATATTTTCTATTCTGTTTAGCTGGGAGTGAAATTGTTGGGTCATGGTAATTACATGTTAAACCTTTTGAGAAAATGTCAGGCTGATTTCCAGAGTGTTTTACCTTTGTACATCCTCATCAATTTTTTTCAATCTTTCCAATTTCTTTATATCCTTACCAACACTGGTTGTTATTTTGTGTTTTTGTTTTGTTTTTCTGGTACTGGTGATCAAACCTAGGGCCTCACACATGCTAGGTAAAAACTACCACCGAGCTAGAACCCCAGCCCTTTTTATTTTACTTTGAGACAGGGCATTGCTAAGTTACGCAGGCTGGCCTCTAGCTTGTGGTGCTTCACATCAGCCTTCTGAATAGCTGGGATTACAGCCACGCACCATCCCTGGCTGTTATTACTACTTTTTTATTTAAGCTGTCCTAGTGGATGTGAAGTAGTATTTCTTTGCAGTTCTCATTTGCATTTTCCTAATGGCAATGATGTTGGGCATCTTCTTATGTCCATATTAGCCATTTGAGAATCTTTTTTGGAGGAATATGACAGGCACTATTGTAAGAGCTGGTACTTTATCATCCTTGTTTTGTTGAAGACATTGAAACATAGAGACTTGCATTATGTACCCAAGCTCACCAAGAGAGTAGCACAGCCAATTCAAGCTCAAACAGACTGCCTCTGGAACTTCTCTAAAATGTAGCGCCTCCCAATAGTATTCTTTTCTTTATATTTTTTTTTGGGGGGGTGGAACCCAGAGGCTTTTCTACCTCTGGGCTATACTCCCAGACCTATTTTATATTTTATTTGGAAACAAGGTCTCACTAAGTTGCTGAGAGCCTCACTAAGTAGCTGAGGCTGGCTTCGAACCTGTGTGATCCTCCTGTCTCAGCCTTCCAAGCACGGGGATTACAAGTGCGCATTACCACGCTCAGCTTCCTTTTCTTTATCTTTAAAATGTGGGTAATAATATCTGATATGCTTGCTTCAAAGAGTTCAGATGGAGTCAGCGCTTAATTCACCCAACAGTCTCTGCAGACTATGTCATGGATAGTACGTAGTCCTCACCAGAACTAAAATTCAGCATAAGGATATATATATATATATATATATCAGCATAAGGATATATAAATCATTGCTATAGAAAGACTTAAAACCTTGACAAATGCCAGTGGTTTTTTAATATTTCCACGATGAGCATGATGATTATTTTTAATATTTTATTATGATTATTTTCAAAGGAAACAGCTGAAAAGACCAAGAGGGTGAACACCAAAGAATTCTAAGAAGAGGCACGCAGGCACAGCATCTGGAACCCAGCTCCTTCCCTTCCACTTCAGCGCTGAGTCCAGTATACACATGTGTCTGCTACCATCGCCACATCACCAGTATTTGCTTCTTATAGCAACAAATTTTATTTTGTTTATTTGTTTTGCAATAAAGGAAATGGGGGTGGCTTGTTAGGAGAGGCCACAGCCTTCATTCCTAGGAGTGCTTTGAGAGAAGCTGTACACAGTCCTCTGGGGCTGGAAGCAGGCAAGGAAACTGCATCGGGGTTGAGAAAGGAGCAGACCTGGGTCAGAGCCTTTCTGAGTCCACATGAGCAGGCTGCAGGGAGAGCGTGTAGTGCCGGACAGCACTGAGCTGGCTGTCCCTGGAGGAGTGTTGGGGAAACTCAATGGAGGGAACACATTCTGCTTCTGGCCCTTGCTGTGGCACTGTCGTCACGGCAGACCTCTGCTTCTCCTCTTGGTCCCAATCACCACCTCTAGATACACAATCACTCTGCTCAGACTGGGATGGAGTTGCTGGGAAGGTGTACCCCAAAGATGCAGAGACTTGTACACTTCAAGCCCCGTAGAGACCTAACCAAATTTTTGAAATACTATCTACCAAAGGTGCTATTTCTCTGTAAAACACTTTTTTTTCTTGGCACGTTGACTTCATTCTTCATTTATTATCATTATATTGTTGTTGTTTTATAATATTTTATTTTCTTGACTAGATATTAAGCTCTTGTAATTATTTTCCAGTACTACCATTTCAGAGGTGGGAGGAGTTTGGGGTTCTTCCTGGTGCAAGAACTTCTATAACCCAGACGCCCCCCACCCTGCCACATACTAGAGGAGATGCAGCCCCAGAGTTGGCTCCCTCGGCTTCCAGCAGTTCAACCTTGTACCACGTAGAGCAGGGAGTAACTCAGAAGCCAGAGAAAGAAGAAATATCTTTATATAAAGCTTTCAAGATCCAAAATGTCAATTTGTTTTCTTTTATTCTGAAAAGTTTAGGCAAATCAATATTCAAAAGGATGGAGGCTTAGGACACCCTGGCCTACCAACATGCCCATTATCCACCGCTAATAGCAGGGTGACTTTGGCCCTATCACCTCCTATTTCAGCTTCTCAAGTGAGCAGACGAGAATATACTAACCTCTTGGTTTGATAAATTATAAATTAACTGGTTCTGGTAATTAATCCATAGCCAGATACGTTCCTGTGATTTTCCTTTATCTTAGGATAAACTGAAAAAAAGAGTTAGACAACCAAAAATAAAATGACCAAATTTGACCTCAGTCTGAGTGACCCTTGCAGACTGTGCTGGGACGCCAGGCCTTTGTGAGAAGAAGGCCTGCCCAGGAAGAGAGTGGGAGAGACGACTGCTCCTCTCTCTCTTCAGCTGTTCATGGGGTGTACAATCTCTGGTTGGAGTCAAGAAGAGCTTTCCCTTCAGAGATGAGAACAAAAGGTTATAGACTCGAGAGGGGTGAGAAATGGAGATTGAATCATAAAACTGAGCCTTGGGGAGAAGCCAGTTGTTCACAGTCTTGAATCTTTTGGCCTCTTATCTAACCCCCTCACTCCCAGGTTCTAAATCCATTTGGTATAACAAGAATCAAAAACTAGGTTTCTTTTTCAAAAATCAAATTACAGATTGTTCAGTTTGTACTGCATGGGCAAATGTGAGAAATTTGTGCCAGAAGTTGAATTCCTTACAGTTTTCCTTGTTCTCAGTTGAAAGGAGAAAAATCCCACTTGGCTTAGAATTCTGAGCTTTGCCGTACCATCCCATTGAGAAATTCTATGAACCCCACTGGTACAGTCTGAAATGCAGCTCCCTGTCCAAGTGCCTTGGAGAGCTCACAGCAGCAAGCCTTCACCAAAAGAAGTTTTGCCAGTTCTTGGGCACGATGGGAGAGTGCCATAGTACCAGTTTATTTAGAGCAAGAAGCCACAGTATCTTTTCACTGGTCACATGTAGAATAGTGGTTCCCATCCAAGACTGTACCCCGCCCGCAACACTAAGTTCCCCAAGAGCAAATCCTCATTCCTCTTGAGTTCCGCTGCTTCTGTCTAAATAGGGCAGCCGTTGTCGGCACCACAGATCACGTGGTCTGAGGGCCATTCATGGAAAGCTGCTAAATAGCCTAGTTTGGGGAGACTGCATAGAGCTTTGCATGGAGCAAACCAGCAGGATCAAATTGGGTGGTTCAGACCTCTAAAAGCATGTAGAGCCTAGACTGCAAGCTTTCTGGGCTTTCTCTCTGTGTGTGGCTTTATGAACAGTGTCTGTTAAGATCCAGTGTTCATTGAAAGCTTTCCCACATGCCAGGACTTGGGGCTCTTCCACTGATTTTGGAAAAAGGGCTCCTTCACCTGCTAATAAGCCCATGTGAACCAGTCTGAGTATCTCTCCTTTACACCTAAGAGTTAAATAGTCAAGCGTCAGGAAACAATTTGAACAGGTTTTTGTTGCCTGTGTGTTTGCAAAAATGTATTTAGTATGCTTCCATATTGCATTTAACTTGTTTTTGTAACTTCTGATTTTTTTTTTTTGGTTACTATTGATAAATAAAGAAAGTAAAATTATGGTTGTATTGATTTCCTTCCCCCCTCCTTCCCTCCCCCCATGAAGGCCAAATTAATTGGGAGAACAATAACTACCTTGTAAAAGTAGATTTGACTGTCTGGAACATTAAAAGGGGATAAAACTTTTCTCCTAAAGAAATCTGAAGACTGCAGCAGGGAGGGAGTGTTTGCTCAGGCTGGTAAAACCAATTTCTTTAAAAGTATTCTTGCCAGGCTTGGTGGTGTACACTTGTACTTGGGAAGCTAAGACAGGAAAATAACAGGTTCAAGGACAGCCTCAGCAAGTATCCTATAAGGTTGGTCTAGGACAGAGGGTGATGAGAAAACAGGGAGTGGCTTGGTCCATTCAAGCTGCTATATCAAAATAGCTAACCAAGCATGGTAGTGCATACCTAGTACACGGAGGCTGAAACAGGAGGATTGCAGGCTTCAAGCAATCCTCAGCTACTTAGCAAGTCTCTCTCTCTCTCTCTCTCTCTCTCTATATATATATATATATATATATATATATATATATATATATATATATATTATGCCCAGCATGTACAACTTCCTTGGGTTCAATTTCCAGTATCACAAAATAGCTTAGACTGAGTAACTTATTAACAATTGATCTCTCACAATCCAGAGGCTGGAAAGTCTAACATCAAGACAGCAGCAGACTGAGTGTCTGGTGAGGGTATTCTTTGCTTCAGAATGATGCCTTTTTACGTCCTCATGTGGCAGAAGGGGCAGGCAAGCTCCTTTGGGCCTTTTAACGGATCCTATTCATGATGGTGGACCTTTCTTGACATAATCATCACCCAGAGGCCCCCACCCCTAATACTATAGGGCACTGGACATTAGGTCTCCATCTATGAAATTTGGGGGGAGCACAAACATGCAGAACATAGCGGGAAGCATTCTTGCATTGGGAGGAAGTTAAACTAAAATTACTGCTAAAGCCTCCTTTTTCCATAATTTTTTATGCCTCTTAGGAATCTGGAATGTCATCCAGCGAGGCTTGCTATAGGTAAGCCTGTATGAAAAGCCAAATAAACTGGGGAAGCTACCAGAGAACAGGCAATCCTTTCCAGAACTGGGTTGATGACTTCCTCGACACATCCCATTGGATAAGCATTTCCAGGTGGACCACACGCTGCTTGGTTAAGACTGTTTGATTCCATCTTGAAGACAAAAGCAATACTTGTTTTCTAATTTTCTATTTTTATAGAGATGATGCCTTCCTTCCCCCCACCACCAATTCTGTCTTCCAAAAGAACACATATAGATAACAAGGTTTAAAGGCTTAATTTCAGACTCTGTATAAGTCTTGCTTCCCCAAAATTATAGCCAGGTCATTTTCATTGGATTTGGAGAATTAAGACAAATTTCTGGTTACTTTATTGCTGCACATTACTGAACTCATGCAATATATATATATATATATATATATATATATATATATATATATATATATTTTTTTTTTTTTTTTTTTTTTTTTTTTTTTTTTGGTAGTACTAGGGATTGGATCCAGGGGCATTCTACCTCTGAGCTGCACTCCAGTGAAAAGAGAAAATGATCTCTGCCTGGTGGGGCTTATTCTAGGAGGGAGAGACAGATAATAGACAAGGAGGTAGAGTGTATGATATGTTAGAAAGTGATAAAGACTGGATAGCAAGATAAGGGAGAATGGGAGAGTGTGGAGCAGGGAGTGGAGGTAATGGCTCCATGTGCAGTTTTAAATAGGGTGGTCAGGACAGGCCTCAGAGAAAGTGACAGGAGACATGAAGCAGAGGGAAGTCTATGTTTGACAGCTGAACAATAAGAACCCAGTACTGGATGGAGTGTCAGTTTGGGTAGAAGGGAAGAGAGACAGCAGTAAATACAAGAATAAAGCAGCTGTGGGTTGGGTGTGGTGACACATACCTGTAATCCCAGAACTTGGGAGGCTAAGATGGGACGATTGCAGGTTGGAGGCCAGCCTCAGCAACTTAGAATCTGTTTCAAAATAACAAAAAAAAAAAAAAAATGGATGGGGGTATAGTTTGGAGGTAGAATGTTCCTGAGTTCAACCAAATGAAGGAAGAGGAGGAGGAGGAGGAGGAGGAGGAGGAGGAGGAGGAGGAGGAGGAGGACAAGGAAGAGGAGGAGGACGAGGAGGAAAATGAGAAGAAAAGAGAAGGAAGAGGAGGAGGAAAATGAGAAGAAAAGAGAAGGAAGAGGAGGAGGAGAAGAAGAGGTGGTGGTGGTAGTAGTAGTGATGGACCAGGGTTAGCCACTAGGGGGAAAGAAGATATATCCTGTGGTCCTGTGAAACCTTGGCTTTTATGGAGTGAGATAGGAGACTTTGCAGGTTGTTATATGAAAATAAGTGGAATAAACGACATGTGATTATCGCTCCGAATGTGTGCCCAATCATTTCTAAAATCTCCTTTTATACCTTTATGATATCCCAATCCAGAGATCCCTGTGTGTTGGTTCATTTACCAAGATCAGAATCCTACCAAGATTCTGATTTAAAATGAGAAAAAAAAAGCAAAAGCAAAACTTAAAGGTTAGCCAGGCATGGCAGTGCATACCCATAATCAGTAATCCCCTTGGTTCAGTCCTCAGTTACACACACACACACACACACACACACA
The DNA here is from genome assembly GCF_963383645.1 of Muscardinus avellanarius. NCBI lineage: Eukaryota > Metazoa > Chordata > Mammalia > Rodentia > Gliridae > Muscardinus > Muscardinus avellanarius. The sequence goes on along the minus strand of NC_137790.1, from coordinate 70,249,413 downwards.
CACACACACACACACACAATGAATAAATAAATAAAGTAGCTCAGAGGTACTATGGCCTTAGGTTTAATCCTCAGTACCAAAAAATAAATCAAAACTTACAAGAAACCACCAACCCTATATTTACTGGATTAATACAACTTTGCTAGTAAAAGGTCAACTAAACTTAGGGAGAAAGAACTGCACCCCTCTGGAATGCACAGTCTTATCTCACCTGTGTGGTCAAATGAGAAACAAACAGAAACTCAGTGACTAGGGCCTGTAAAAAGAAAGCATTTCCAGGAAAACATGATTTGAGATGAAGTAAAAATATAATATTTAACCAAGAAACTTGCACAAAATTGTCAAGAAAATGAAATAGGTTTGAAAGAAAATATTTACCTATGAAAGAAAAGGGACCTGATCCTCCTAGTTCCTGGCCTAGTTTCAAAAACACAGGTTAGCAGAATTTGTCATTTTTCAAGGAGCCAGGACAACTTGAAACAAAATCTGTCTGCTCCAAAATTCTTCCCCAGAGTTCACAGTCAAAGCTGGTAGTCAGTAATTTCTAAATCATTATATATTCTTTGTCTTCATAAATGCCAGTCATTCTTAATTTCTGTTTTAATATCTCTCTAATTTACATAGATCAAAATATGGTTCTTATTGTGATTGATACTATACTGAGGGGCAATATATTATAATGCTCAACCAGGCTTCCTGGGTTTAACCTGGCCCTGTTGCTACCTTTTTTTCTTCTGGCAGTTATTTAGCTATTTTGTGCTTCTGTTTCCTCTTTAAAGTGGCAAATTCATGGTAATTATCTCATTCTTTTCTTATTTTCAGAATTAAATTATCTGATGTAGGTTAATTTTTCAAATAATGTCTGACATACAGAAAGTGCTAAATGTCAAGTATTATTTTCATTTTCACCTACTATACTCTTAATTCTTACCATGACTCTGTAAGAAAGATATTTTACAGATAAGGAACTTAAAGTTCATAAAGTTTAGGAACTTGTCCAAGACTACACAACTACCAAAGAACAAAGTCGGGATTCAAATTTGAGGATGTTCATTCTACCATACCACAATATATTTTTTAAGATGATCACATCAGCTTGAACCACTAATTTCTAATTAGTGGTCTCTACAATGTAATTGCCAAACACATACAACTAGTTTCTACATTCCTGCATATAGGTATAATCGCTGTGTGCACAATCCTCTGTTTCTTTTAAGTAGGTATGTGAGTGCAATTCAGGCCACACCTCTGAAGTTCCCTGAAAGGGGATCCCCAGCCCCACTTGGTCTCCTCAAAGATGCATTATAGCTAGGAGTCATGTCAGCCAGTGTGGATTCCCCAACAACCTTTTACCACACACCTCAAAGGCTAGGTTTGGCTTGGTAAAAACTTACTTAAGAATGTAGACATCTGATCTGTACAACTGCATACATCTCCCAGATATGCCTCCTTCCTGTGATGTCTTATGTGGCGGTCTAGGGAGATGGTGCTGGGAATTGAAGCCAAAACATTCTACCTCTGAGCTATACCTCAGCTCCATTTTATTTTTTATTTGGAAAAAGCATCTTGCTAAGTTGCTAAGACCCTTGATAAATTGCTGAGGCTGTCCTCAAATCAAACCTGCGATCTTCCTGACTCAGTCTCCCAAGTACTGGGATTACAGGTGTGTGCCACCACAGCTGGCTTATGTGGAAGTTTTAGAAGCAGACATATACTTTGTACTCAACTCAATTATTTCATCACTTGAATCCAATGATCCAAGTTTTGAGTCAATTAAAAATTTGGGTCCCTTGACAGTTTTCTTTACTTTTTCCTTATTGTCTATCCTATTGGCTTTCTCCTCTCACTTCCATAACCTAAGCTTGATTTCTATAAACCTGGCCATCAGAAAAATATCACCACTGCCTAACACCAAAAAAGAATGAAGGAGGATGGATGTCTTGGCCTGTTTGTGCTGCCAAAACAAAATGGCATGGACTAGGTAGCTTAAAAAACACAGAAGTATATTCTCACAGTTCTGAAGGGCAGAAGCCCAGGATCAAGGTGCTGACAGATTTCAGTGTCTGGTAAGAGCCCCCTTTCTGGTTAAGAGATGGTATCTTCTTGTTGTATCCTCACAAGGTAGATGGGACAAGGGACCTTCCTTGGGCCTCTTTTCTGAGGGTGGTAATCCCATTCACAAGAGCTCTACCCTAAGGCCTTAGTGGCCTCCCAAAGCTTTCACCAAATACCATCATATTGTCAGTTAGGATTTCAACAAATGAGTTTGGGAGACACAATCATTCAGATTACAGCAGAGGAGAATAGCTATATAAAATGCATAGAGATAGGAGTGATTTGGAAGGTGAGATGTAAGAACAATAAAAACTCTAAAGTCAATTGGATAAGCCAGGCATGGTGGTACATGCCTGTTTATCTCAGTACTTAGGTGGATAAGAAAGGAGGATTACAGGTTTGAGGCCAGTCTCAGCAACTTAGTGAGACCCTGTTTCCAAGTAAAAAATAAAAAAGGGTTAGAAGTATAGTTCAGAGGTAGAATGCTCCTAGGCTCAATCTCCAGAACTATAAACAAACAAACAAACTGGGCAAATAAGAAAAGTTCAAGAGTTAGCCTCATCTTTGAATTTCCAAAGTTCATGTAGCCTTTGACCAGAGAAGATTTTAGCAAATATAAGAATCTCTACCCATAATAATTTTTAGAAAAATGCCTTTCTCAGGTTCTCCTTTGTGTCAACAAACTGTACATGTAATATTATCACTGAAAACAAAACAAAATCTGGCTTGGAGAAAACATAAAACAGATTTTCTCTATTCTGAACTTCCCAATATGTCATTCATCGCTGAAGCATGAAATATACAAAAAGACAGTTCATTTGGCTTTTTAATTCTCTTTCATTTTATACTTAAGATTTTAAAATCTTACTTGGATCTAATATGTAAGAGGTATAAGAGCAAATAAAAGTAAATCTTCTAAAATAACAGGGAAATAGAGATAAAGAAATAAGACTTCCACATACAAAGCTAAATGGGGCAAAATGTGAGATTTCCTGTAGCATTTTTTATTAATAGTCAATACTCCAAATGGGTCACTTTCTCACTTATTTCTGTTCATAATAGATAGATGTCTAGGGCCTACAAGAGAAAATAGGAGTCCAGCGGCGAAATGCAAAGCAGGTCCTCGGGCAGATGTTATTCATATCTCCTAATAGAAGTCATAGGCACTTGGGTACTTTCTCTCTACAGAGACAAAAAAGGAGGAAAAAAAAACATGAAAGGTGTGATTTTTGTATTAGAGGCAACCCCACATTCAACCGCAATACATTTCTCTTTCTTTTTTTTAATGGGGAATTGAACCCAGGGGCACTTGCCTAGCATTTGTGCAGTTTTAGGTCCAATGCTCAGCTATAGGGATTGTGGGGAGAGTAGCAGGATCATTGGAATTTAGGTGCTAGTGGCAGCCAAAAAGTTGTTCGAGTTTGGACACTAGAGAGAGTAGTTGTAGAATAAGATGCTTGAAACTGAGATAAGGGAAAGGTTTTGATTATGGGTAATGATATAACCCATGGAGAGTGTGGTTAAGATAAGATGTAGGGAGGATTCAAAATGGCGACTGAGGGACACAGCACTTCTCAGTAGCTGAAACAAATAAAGTTCAACTACTTAGAAAGCAGTGTCTTAATCAACAAAATAAATACATCCCAGGAACCAAAACAGATCCAGGTACCTCGGCGGAAACCCTGAACTCGAAGAATAAGAAGAACAAAGATCGGACACCAGACCTGCTGCAGATACAATCGGGACGCCCGCCGGAGGGCTGCCTGCGCGGGCTGCCTCCCAACCCAAACTGCACTCCTGAGCCCTGACTGAAATCACCGCAGCAATCGAGACTGAAAACGGACATAGAGCCTCATCTTAAGCAGCGAGCAGCACCCACGTCAGAATTCTGTGTGCTCACCAGCACTGGATCACAACAGCACAGGGACTCCCACAGACGCCTGAACCAAGGAAGCCAGGTACCTGAGTGCGTCCAGCAAAAGTGCGGGTCCTAGTATGCGCCCCAGGCCCAGCACCGGCCCGGGGCATCTGTCCCACGCCTCAGAACCCAGCACTGTCCTCGCGCACCCTGTCTGCACCCCGGACCCCTGCTAGTAGTCAGTGCCTGTGCCAATGCCACCCCTAAATTGGAGCTTACCTTGTGTGCCTAGCCCCCGCCCCCCACTGGAGCCCAGATACCCATCTTGCCGGAGGCCTGCTTTCCAGGCGACAAAAGCTATGTGCACCCGTGAAATCTCCTTGGGCCCCCCGCTTCTACGCCCCGCAGGAGGCAGAGATCATTGCTGCACACTGCGCAGCACCTGTGCACCCGGACCATCGTGCACCTATCCCGCGCCCCTGGCCCACCGCTGGGAGTTCCTGCCCACCAGGTAGCCTGATACTCAGTTCTAGTCTAGGGCACAGCTCAATGCACCTTGGAGGAGCATAGCAGCAGGCACGAGGCTGCTGCACCCACTTACACCTGGGTCCAGTAATAGCAGCGCACCTAGCCTGCACTCTTGGAATAGGCAGAGCTCTGGCAGTAAGTGTGGGCATCCAGGAACCAGCATTCCTTTGCCCAGGGTACATCTTGGGACCACACCAGCTAGCCCAGTCAGAATTTCCAGAGACACAGGAAAATCCATCGAGACACAATATCTGCACAGGATCTCAGGGGGAGGTCCCAAGTCTACTTTGGACATCCTCCACTCCTGCTGTAGGGGAAGCACAGGCCAGAGTCTAGGGTGGTGAGTGCAGAGGTGCTGACTACAGGTTGGACTTATGCAGAACCTGAGAATTGTACAGAATCTAATAACAGTGATACTAGACATCCTGACACATAAACCCAAAGCAGTTAAAGGAAAGAAAGGTGTCCAAACACCCAGAGTGACCTAAGAAGATAAAAATAGAGTACAAAGAAAACTAAGAGACATTGGATTATATTCTGTAAGCTACCAAAGCAATCAGATACGCAAATATTATATGGACCTGATCCCATATTCGTAAATAAGTAGGACTGTTTTCTTTTTTTACTTTTATTGTGGATGTTTTGTTTTGTTTTGCTTTTACAGTGCTTTTATTTTGGTATGGTTATTGCTGTTTTATTTTTTTTTCTTTCCCCATCCTTCTTTTACTTTAACTTGTTTTTTTATATATATATTTGATAGTTTGCCTTATTTTTTTATTTCACACAGCTGCTAGTTCCTTTTATTTTATTGTTGTCCTTTTTTCCTCTTTCTTCCTCTTCCTTTTTTCGTTCTCCTCCTTTGATTGGTTTTTCCTTTTTTTTCTTGGATTACATAATAGTCTTGGTATCTTGTGTGGATTTTTTTTTATGTTTGTCTGCTCCTTCCATCACCCCTCTTACAAACTTCCCCACACTAACCTATATACTCTTCTCCCCTAAAACTTTTCCCCATAATATACCTCCTTGTTAGATACTCAAAGTATTTCATATATCCATACTTACTCTACTAACGACAAGAGTCCTACTAGTTAACTCTCATTCTTAGCAAGATATTACCTTATCATACTTAAAGTCTTTCTCAACCTAAACATACCCTCTACCTAATCCGACTCCTTTACCCATCACCCCAGCTCCTCCCACATCACCCAACCTCAACTGCCTAAGACAGCAAATCTCTCACCAGCAAGGACAACATTCTCTGACTTCTGTTTTCTGGCTCCTGACATACAGTAGGCTCTTGGAATTGGTGTTGGCATTTTGAGCCTTGTCATCGTGGCCCCAGAGATACAACATGACTTAGAATCTTGAAGAGAGAGATGCCCGACCTCTTGATTCCTTTTCATAAGGAGCCTTGCCAACATTTCCTTCCCTCACACCCCACTGGGCTCTCAAGCACACTCTATAATCTTTCTTTGGCTGGGAATTATTTTCTTTCAGAGCATCCTGAAATGTGGTGGAATTTGCTAACCTGATACATCAGCTACTTTTCTGTAGGTCCCAGTCCCACACACCTAACAGACACAGGCTAAGGGCCTGGGCCTCTATTACTTGTTACCCTTTTCTTTCTGAAAGTTGTTAAGAAATACTATCCCATTCCCTTCTCTCTTCTCTAATTTTTCTCCAAACAACATTCATTGGATAAATGGGTAAATCAAAATTTCCTCTTACAAATAAAGGAGAAGTGTAGAGTAATGAGTGAGTCCCCGTAAGGGAACTACTCTTAGGTGTACTTAGAGCCCTCTTAGAAGGCCACCACCCTTGGAGAGAACAAAGAATTTATTCTTCAACTGTTTTTTCCTGTGTAGCTTTAAGAAATGCATTTTGTTGGCTGTGATGTAGCTTAGTGGTAAAGTGCTTGCCTTGAATTACAATGCCCTGGGTTCAATCCCTAGTATCAAAATAGAAAAAACAAAAACAACAAAACCAAGCTTACAAGAAGTAAAACAAAAATTTTACCATGTTGATTTGGCATTGTATAGTACATAAATTAATAGCCATATTGGTCTAAAAACATTAAACTTAATTTTTCCCATTTAAACAGGGATAATGCATTGTACTATATGTGTAAGGTCTTATCTACATAAGTTTAATTGTAGGAACTAATTAAGTTTTCTCTAAATATTGAAAAAGAAAAGAAATGAAAGAAATGCATTGTAAGCCAGACATGGTGGCACATGCCTATACTTGGGAGGCTGAGACAGGAGGATAGCAAGTTTGAAACCAGCCTTGGCAACTTAGTGAGACCATGTTTCAAAGTAAAAGATAAAAAAGGATTGGGGGTATAGCTCATAGATAGAATGCTCCTGGGTTCAGTCCCCAGTTACATATCACTCCCACACAATAAATTAACAAATGAAGCTTTCTCTGAACAGTCTACTTAAAATTACAATAAATTAACAAATGAAGCTTTCTCTGAACAGTCTACTTAAAATTACAATCTTCCTTCTCCCACACATATTCATTCCCCCCCCCCCCTCTTCTTCTTTTTTTTTTTTTTTTTTTTTGGTGGTACTGGGATTAAACACAGGAACCATCTCCAGGCTATACCCCTACCCCTATTTTATTTTTTATTTGGAAACAAGGCCTCACTAAGTTGCTGAGAGCCTCATTAAGTTGTTGAGGCTGGTCTTGAACCTGTGATCCTCCTGTCTACACCTCCCAAGTACTGGGATTACAATAGTGCACCACCATACCTGGCTCCCACACTCCTCTTCTAATCTACCTTCCCTGTTTCTTTTTCTCAATGTGACTATTCACCATCTGATAGACTACATAAATGTTTTACTTTTATTGAGATATAAATACGGAAAAGTGCATTTAAGTGTCTACCCCCAGTTGATTTTTTAAAATGGAATTCAACCATGTACCCAGTGCCTTGACCAAGAAACAGAATCCTGCAACTCCCAAGAGCCTCCTCATACTGTCTCCCGTGACTCCACCTGCTCCCACACCACAAGGGTAACCACTATCCAGATCTATCACAGCAGAGATGGCTTTTCCTGCTTTTATATTTCATATAAATGGGCTCATGTGGTGAAATATATTTTAACGATCTGTTTATTTACTGCCGACTTCTCCCCACAGGAGTTTGTTTTCTCCACTGCTGCCTCTCCAGTGCTGAAAACAGTATCTGGCCCAGAGCTGGAACCCAACAATTATTTGATTCCTGAATGAATGAACTATTGAATAAATAGAAATGAGAGTAAGAAAGCTAAGAAGGACTTCAAATCTGAACCAAATCTTGAAAGTTAAGGAGTTCATGTCTAAGCAGGAGTCCAGGAAGCAGAGCGAGAAAAGAAAGGCATGCTGGAGGTGTACTCAGTAGTAGAACACTCCTTCACCTGCTCCCAGCTCAATCCCCAGCACCACGGGGGTGGGGGGGAGGCTTGAAGGAAACAAAGGCATTCTAAGAAAGGCAGAGTCTATATAAAAGTGTGGAGGTGGGGCAATATGACAAAATAATCCCAGTCTAAAAATTCACCTGCGTCAGCAAGCTCAGAGCATTGAGCAATGGCCATGTGTGCTGAAGAACAGAAACCACAAGGCTAGAACAACAGGCAGATGCCAGATCTCAAAGGCCTTTTATAAATAAATACATGAAAAGAAGTGAAGGAAAGTAAAATACAGGGGCCTTTCAGGTATGTCTAGGACTTTTTTCAGGGTGTTGAAATTTAAGGGGATAAAAAAACAGGATTTCTTTGAAGTCAACTCATTAATAACATGTCTTAGTGTTCTCAGAAGAGAGTCTGAGGCCCACTGTAGTGTTCAAAGACCTCTAACTACTCCTAAATATGTGGGAAAGAATGGAGAATAAGTAGGCCCCTCTTGTCTTTCCTTTGAAGGAAAGGTCAACTAAAGTGGGAAATTGAAGTTTACAAGTCTGTCTGATTGGTTGTGGTTTACTGAACTAAGGCACTGAGCCAGGAGCTCTGCCTTTCTTACCTGTCAGACATGGCTTACAGGAGGTGGTACCCTATCCTTACAGGGAGGGATGGGACAGAGGTGCTCTGGGTATCTTCACCACCTACCCAGGGCTCACACCCTACATCAGTGGTTCTTAAGCTAGAATGTGGCTCAAAATTACCTGGAGGCCTTGTTAAAACACAGATTGCAGGCAGGTGTGGTAGCACCCGCTTATGATCTCAGTATTTGGGAGGCTGAGACAGTAGGACCACAGGTTCACAGCCAGCCTCAGAAAGTTAGTGAGGCCCTGTTTAAAAAAAAAATACCCCAATGCCACAAAAAAATAAAAATTAAAAAAAAAATAGGGCTGGGGTGTAGCTCAGAGGCAGAATGACCCTGGGTTCAATCATCAATGTCACTAATAAAAACAGCAACAACAACAAACAAACAAAATATAGATTTCTAGGCCTACCCCCAGTTCTAGGATGGGACCTAAGAATTTGCATTTCCAACAAGCTCAGGTGGTGCCAATGTTTCTGGCTGGGGATGGTGGGTGGAGAACTGCTCCCTACCTAATGCTAGCCTTCTAACCCAGGCAGAAGTCTTTAGTTTCTTCTTTCTCTTCTTCCAGAGAGGTTTGAATGCTCCCTCTCTTTCCCCCCTGAGCCTCAACTTTCTCTTAAATGCTGGTGCCAGTGAAATATAGGACACCAGTTACATCTGAATTTCTGATAAGTAAAAACTATTTAGCATACATATGATATTATTTGTTGGTTATCTCGAAATTCAAATTTTGTGCTTATTCTCTATCTTCTTAGTCAAATTATTTAACTTACTGGTTTCCTCAAATAGAGGGGAACAGTAATAACAGTTGCCTTGCAGGGTTGAGGTAAGGACTGAAAATGGTAAAGGAGCAGACACGTAGTGAGAGGCTGGTAAATGGCCGCTGTGACTAGTCAGCCTGACACATCAGAAAGCTGATGTGGAGCAAAGGAACAGAAGCCTCATCAGCAGTAATGGCCACATCTGTCAGGGAAAAAGCCATTAGTCCCTGAAGCAAGGTCTTTTTTTGAACCCAGATAGCCTCCACCACACCACCTTCTCTTGCCCCAGGCCCCAAGCGTATGTTCCTGCTGCTTCCTTAAAACCCCAAAGTGCCCAGAGTGCCTGCTGCATTTGGCCTTCACTAAATATTAATGAATGATGGCTTCTTATGGTGAAGGCACCCGCGTTCACTCTGACTCTGGGTTTGCACTTACTCGGGTACTTGCGGATGGCTCTGAAGGGCTGGTTGTTCACGTCCGTCTCTGTTATTTGGCAGACATATTTCTCATTTAATTTGACTGGGTATTTCAGGACAGAGAACACCCTGTAGAAGCCATTGATCTGCTCCTCCAGGACCTCTACTGTACTATGATTGCTCAGGTCTCTCTCTGCCCGGTCCAGCCAGGTCACATTGGGCGTGAGGTACCAGCCCTGGGAGATGCAGGTGACCACGTCCTCATCATCAATCTTGTCAAACCGCACCTGAGGCATTTCAGAGTCTAGTTGAGAAAAATAACAACACAATTAGTTCTTTTTTATTTCAGCCTCTGGAGGCTCAAGGTAGCAGAAATCTTGCTGTTGGATTTTACATTAACCCCTATGGAGGCAGCACATATTGAGGTTCACTGTAGCTAAAATTTTGATGCAAACATAGAAAAGAACAGAATATATGCATGTCCCTGCCCTCCAGGTCTTATCTACCACTCCTGTCTTTATTTTCAGAATCTTCCTTTCCTGGGGTGGGTCCATTCCAAACTCTCCAGCAACCTCAGATTCTGAGAATTACAGAAGATAATGAATGATTCTCACCACCACCACCTTCCCATCTCCTCCAACTCTTATCCTGAAGGAATTCTGTCCTGCAGAACCAGCAATTCCTATGAGGTCTCTGGTGGGAAGAAGAGAGCTTGTCATGCAATCCTGCAAAGGGTAAGGCTCCCCGGGGCACAGTGGAGATCCACTGATCCAGTCCGACCTACTTTTCCTGTTTGTGGAAGGGGAGGGAGTACTGGGGATTGAACCCGGTGAATTCTACCTCAGAGGCACAGCTCCAGCCCTATTTATTTATTTATTTATTTATTTATTTATTTATTTATTTTTGAGACCAGTCTCACTAAATTACTGAGAGTTCTGGTATGTTGCTGATGCTGTCCTCGAACCTATGATCCTCCTGTCTCAGCCTCCCAAGTACTGGGATTACAGGTATGTTCTACCACTCACAGCTCCAACCTACACACAATAGTGAGAAAAGTGAAGCCTAAAGAAGCTAAATGAGTCACCCAAGCTAGAACTGTCCAAGTCCTAGAATGAGAACTTGGACTCCTGACCCCCCAATACAGGGCTGTTCTCAGAGTCTTCATGTAGTACTATTATGCTCTATCAAATTTGAGGATTCTGTTTTTAAATTTTGTTTGGAGAGTTTGGGATTAACCCATGCTATTACTATCATTGTTGTTTTACTTATTTGTATAATGAATGAATGATGCCAAGAGATACAAACACAGATACTTTTTGTTCAAAGCAATATTTTCAGCTTAGATAAATTATTTAAAATTCCCGACTCTCATGATAGGAATAAAAAGAGTATAGAGCAATTTGAGTAGAAGAAAAAATAAAAACACAGAAAGAGAAAACTTGCAACTTATATTTATGTGCAGAGGTAGAACTTGATTCTAAGTTCACACAGTAAGTGCCTTTACCTTCTACTATGAGCTTAATTGTACTTTGGCCTCTTCCGTCTGGTGTGACAGCTGAGCACTTGTAGAACGCTTCATCCAAGAAATCCACGTTTCTCAGCAGAAGTGACAGAGTCCCCTCCGAAATTTCAGCCTGATCCACAGAGACTCTTCCTTCATATGAGGAGTTTTGATCTTCTAGTTGCTCCGTGTTATTGTGAAACTGGTAAACCAACTTTGAGAAAACGTCAAAAAAATCGTAGTATCTCAAAAAGCGGAAGTATTCTGCATCGTCCTCTGTCTCATACGCCTCTTTGATATCTTCTCTTTCCCAAGAAAACTCAAGATTTTCTGTGCCTTCCACAAAGGAGAAATGGCAGGGGAGGGTCACGTCACTAAATGGATGGGTCCGCAGCTCTTCTTCTTCTTCGGACACTGAGAATGTCAAAGAAGAAATGGAGTTAGTATAGACCAACAGTCATGGCCTGGGGTAGGGGTCCATAACAGAACAAAGAGATCACTCCAGGTATGTCATGCAGAAAGAGATTTGACGCAGGGAACTGAACACTTGTAAAAATCACTGGAAAGTGGGAAGAATAAGCCCAAAGAAAGACGCAAAAGGTGAGATTTGTGATGTGTTTGTTCAGTCCTTCCCTCATTATACCAGGCTCAGCATGACACAGCAGAGCTGGTCTGCCAGAGTGGCTGCTGCCTCTGCCATATCAGGATGCTGGTGAGTTAGAAATGTGTCCTGGCAAGTGGTGGCTCCAGAGTCATACTGTGCCTGCCAGATTCACACTGGCACTATAACCTTTTACCCTGCTTCAATTAGCTGCCAATTTAATCCTTGTGCAAATATATCTTACTGGCAGAGCCTAAGTTGCTCCCAAAGCTCTACTATAAAGCAATCTGGGAAATGACTTTTTTGTTTTGGTTTGGTTTTTGGGTTTGGTGGGCTTTTTTTTTTTCTCTCTCTCTCTCCCCTCTCTCTAGTTTCAGTATTTCAAGAAGACACATTGGGAAGGCAGAGACAGATATTCAGTAAATACCTCTATTCTACCTGCCACAAATACCGACCAGTCTGAGCAGAGTTACCACCAGCTGGGCCAGAAGGCTACGGGGATGCAGCTACATACTATGTGCCTTCATAAAATCATACCACGGATTAGAATCCTAGTATGCTATAGCTGGGAGAAAGTTCAGAAATCATCAGATTCAATGTTTTCAATCTATTTTCCCCAGAACTCACCCCAGAGGTTGCCATCAATGGCCAGGTGAAGACCAAATCCATGGGAACCCACTCACCACTTCAATTAGAACAATCCCTCTCTAATTTTCCTACAAATTTAGGTATCCAAATCAGAATTTTTCTATGAAATGTCTCTACTATAAAGCAAAGCTGCTCAAGGTAACTAAGATACTATTCGCACTATAGAAACAAGATCTCTCAGAATGTAAAAAGGGCCTGTAGAGTTACCATTCCCCCCCCCCCCCCCAATGCTGGGGACAGAACCCAGGGCTCCATACATGTTAGGCAAGCACTCTACCACTGAGCTATATCCCCAACCTTTTACCTTACCCTTGTGCCTACAAGACTAAGTAAATTTCCAGCTTGAGCAATGCCACTGGAATGGAGCGCCTGAGGAGCTCCTCAAAGGAAGGTGGGATTCAACACAGGCAGTGAGGATCCTTGCAATCATGGAAGAAAGGAATTTAAGCACAGGTCAAAGTGAGGCATAGACCGATTTTACTGAGAAAAAGCAAGAGGTACACACTATGAGAGATAGAGCAGAGCATGGGTATTAGAGAAGAACACGCTAGCTACACTGGGAGCTAGAAGTATTTACAAATGTGAACTCTGTAGCATACAGAATGCTCTGAAAAGGTATGTCTAGTTCTCCTTTGTGTTGAAGACTGGATACGTTAATCACTGCCTGCTAGGCGTTCTTTTGTCTTTTGTTTTTGGTCAATCTTTATTGAATTCCCATGGGGGCTTCATGGTTCTGCTTTGCTAATTTATTTCATTATTTACTTACTTTGGGTACTGGGGATTGAACCTAGGGGCATTTTACCTCTGGTATACACCCTCAAAACTTTTTTATTTTTTTTATTTTGAAACAAGTTGCTGAGGCTGGCCTCAAACCTGCATCCTCCTGTCTAGGCCTCCCAAATACTGGAATTACAAGTGTACACCACCATTCCCAACTTGTTTTGTGAATTTAAACACGACTACATCAGTGTATCATTGAGGTATGACATATAGACAAAGTAATCTGATCCTAAGAATATAAATCATAAAAATATCTACTTGTGCTGGGCATGGTGGTGCACACTTGTAATCCCCGTGCTTGGGAGGCTGAGACAGTAGGCTATCACAGGTTCAAAGCCAGCCTCAGCTACTTAATGAGGCTCTCAGCAACTTAGTGAGACCCTGTTTCCAAATAACATATAAAATAGGTCTGGGAGTATAGCCTGGAGGTAGAAAGCCTCTGGGTTCCACCCCAGTACCACCAAAAAAAAAAAAAAAAAAAAAAAAAATCTACTTGTTAAGCAAAAGCATTCTCGGGCCTGTTTTTCTAATAGGTCCAGGTCCAGAGAGAAGTTTTTTTTTACTGACCTGCAGATTAGGTCTAGTAATGTATTTAATAGTGTTCTTTGTGACCAAAATATGTGAAAGAGCACTTTAAATCTACATCTGTAATCCATGTCAAAATGGACTTTAAATTATGACCACTCTTGTTTTGTCCCACATGTCTCCTTTCTGCCTAGTTTCATGTCTTCTACCTCAATAAGAGAGAATAATTAGATTTCGATTTAAACATTATGAAAGTAAACACTATAGTAAGAAGGCTTTTTTTTTTCTTCCTAGAGATATTGTGCAGGTGCTGAGCAGCAGAAAGGAGGAAGAGTTGGCCAATGTAAGCGTAAGCCTAAATAAGGATTTGTATTTTGTGTGTGTGTGTGTGTGTGTGATACTAGGGATGGAACCCAGGGGCTTTCTATCTTTGGGCTACACTCCCAGAACTATTTTTATATTTTATTAGAAACAGGGTCTCACTAAGTTGCTGAGAACCTCACTAAGTAGCCGAGGCTGGCTTTGAACCTGTGCAATCCTCCTGTCTCAGCCTCCCAAGTGTGAGCCACCATGTCCAGCTCTAAATAAGGATGTTATTTGATACAATGAAGTAAGATAAAATTAAAAAATAAAACAACAGGCAAAGCTCTGGGAGAGAGAACATCTGAATGATCGAAGTTAGTGGGCAAGAAAGCTTCTGAGCCACCAACCCATCAAAGAACAGCAAGACAGACACCCAGTAGAGGACATTCCAGGTGGTATAGATATGATCCACTTGTTCTAGCAGCAGCCATGTGGCTGTTGCTGGAGTTTTCCAGATATTTAGTGCAGTATTATTTGGGGTGTGTCTGTGACTGTCTTGGAATGAGATAGATATTTGAATGGGTAGACAGAGAGAAGCAGTTGCTCTCCCTAATGTGGGTGGCTCTCATCCATTCCAAATCTTAAAAGGAACAAAAAAAGGTGCGCCCCCCCCCCTGCAAGTAAGTGTTTTTCCTACCTAAATGTTTGAGTAATCGTTTTTTCCTACCTTCTGGCTTGAAATGAAACATGGGCTTTTCTCGTGTCTCCAGACTAGGACTCAGATTGTAGCTTGCTGAATGCAGACCTTGGGACTCTTCAGCCTCCATAATTGCATAAGCTAGTTACTAATTCATTCTCATTCATTCTCTTCTCTCCTCTTTCTCTCTCTCTCTCTCTCTCTCTCTCTCTCTCTCTCTCTCTCTCTCTCTCTCTCTCGTTATTATAGACTACATAGGTTAATATTTACTGAGCATTTACAATATGATAAACATATTCTAGGAGCTTTTCTGGCTGAAACATTCAATTTGCATACTAGATTGAAGTAGGTACTATTATTATCCCCGATTTACTACTGAGAAAACCAAGGCACCATAAGGAGAAGTAAGTTTCTCAAGATACACAGCGTGTGATTAGTCATCTGTGACTGAGGTCCAGGAGTTTGACTCCAAAGCTCTCCTTCTGAAACATGCTCTTTCAGTTCCTAAGAGCAGACACTCATTCTAAGTTTGATGAATGAATCAACTAATGAAGTGAGGAAATAAATATAAAGGAAGGCAGGATGGAAAGAAGGCAAGGAGAAGCAAGTTGCGTGACCTTTTTAAGGATAGCTTTGCAAATTAAGAAACCAAGTGCTTCTTGCTCAAATCATTAATTTTTTCTGATGTGGTTATACTTTTTCTAAATATTGTCTTTAAAATCCTGGTGTGAAGAATTGTAAGTCTAAGTTCTAGTTTTAAGTAACCCCTTACTATTTATTTGGCATCAGACAAGTTACTTACTCTCTCTGGGTTACAGTCTCCCTGTATATAATTCAGATAATAACACCTGCCTCGGGGTTGTTATGAAATGCCTTGGGAGCTTAGGGATTGTTTTTATATAACAGGATTCAGTCATTTTCCAGAGGGACAGAAGGAGAGCAGGTGGGTGGCTACTTTAGTAAACTGGCCTCACCTCAATCTCTATCACAAGAATATATAATTTACTCCAGAGAGGTTCTTGAGTCTTGTTTCTACCCAGGAGATGTTGAGGGTTTTTTGCTTTGTATGTGTATGTGTTGGGGGGGTAGTGATGCTGGGGATTGAACCCAGGGCTTTATGCATGCTTCTCCTCTGAGTTGTAACCTGGACCCTACCCAGGAGGTCTTGCTACAGCTGTATCCTTTTTGGAACCAAGGTGAAGGGTCTCAGATTCATGAATCCAGAGCTTTTAGCCAATGAATTATGACACGTGATTCTATTGAGGATACAATAGACAATACACAAACCAACTTTATACTTATGTGACTGCAGATTGTCCTACTTGAATCTAAATACTTCTTTTGTCTATTTAATTCTGTTATTTTTTTTCCCCTCTTTCTTTTTTTCTTGTGTGTGTGTATAGTATGTGGTGTGTGTGTGTATGTGTGTGTGTGTGTGTGTGTGTGTGTGTGTTCTTGAGGATTGAACCCAGGGACATTCTACCTCTGAGGTACACCCCTAGCCCTTTTTATTTTTAATTTTTTGTTTTGAAACAGAGTTTCCCTAGGTTGATGAAAGTCTCACTACCTTGCTGGGCTGTCCTTGAACCTGCGATATTTCGGTCTCAGCCTTCCAAGTACTGGGATTACAAGAGTGCACCACCATGCTGAGTTCATTCTATGTCATTTCTAGACCACTATGTCTTTTGCTTCCCAAGACCTAAGGTTGTGAGGCAAAACCTCAGCAAAAAGCTAATACTGTAGGAAAACATTTTGAAAACTATAGAAAGATACAATTAGTGTCTAAAGCACCTGATATAGTACCTGACACACAGTACTTGGTTGGCAATGTTGTTCTGAAATATAAGATACTATGACAGTAATCCCAGCATTTGGGAGGCTGAAACAGGAGGATCACAGTTCGTGGACAGCCTCAGCTACTATTTAGTGAAGCCCTTTGAAAATCAGTGAGATCCTGTTTCAAACTAAAGAATAAAACATAGGGCTGAGGGTATAGCTCAGAGGTAGAATGCCCCTGGGTTCCATCCTCAGTATGAAAGGAAGGAAGGAAGGAAGGAAGGAAGGAAGGAAGGAAGGAAGGAAGGAAGGAAGGAAGGATACTATTAGAACCCCCTCCCAAATCTCTTCCTTATTCTCACCTACAGCACTCCTTTTGTTTAGTTTGTTGGATTTTTCCTGACTATGAGTGATTATCAAGTCACTTCGCCTCACTGCCTGCCCCCCTTATGCACACATCAAGGGGGAAAATCTAGTAAATGCAGCTGGTGACCAGGACTTGCGATGACTCCTCCCTGAATTAGTTCTGGAGCCCGAGGATGCCTTCAAGCTGCTTCTGCCTTCAAGAGTCTGACGGAACTGCTGTAGGTCCCCGAGAGAAACACATACCTGAAGACCGCACATGCGTTTGATCACTATATGGAGTATTTTTATTGCGAGGTTTGTATATATAGTAATTTTTAGGAACTGTTGCTTATATACTTTTTTACTTGAATTATATTAACATTTCCAACAACTCTATCTTATTAATCACCAGCATTTTCCCCAAGTTGTTTGTTTGTTTGTTTCTTTTGGTACTGGGGATGTAACCTGGGGGCTTTCTATGACTGGGGTACACTCCCTGACCTATTTTTGTATTTTATTTGGAAACAAGGTCTCATAAAGTTGCTGAGAGCCTCACTAAGTAGCCGAGGCTGGCTTTGAACATGCACAATCCTCCTGTTCTGCCTCCCAAGTGCTGGGATTACAAGCGTGTACCACCACGCCTGGCATTACCACCAGCATTTTATAAGAACTGAGTACAAAGAGTTACATAAACCCAGTGTTGACTGCCCATCCAGATTTTTAAGATAAGACTTGATTTCAAATATTCTGGATACTATAGTATAATTTGGAACTTGTCAGAATCATTTGAAGATGGGGGTGCTGTCTGGATACTTTTTCCTTTTGGTTGGAAAGTTCTCAATATAAATGTGAATATGGGTGTTGTGGTGTGTGCCTGTAATCCTAGTACTTGGGAGGCTGAGACAGGAGAATCATAGGTTTGAGGCCAGACTCAGGAGCTTAGAAAGATGCCTAACAATTTAACAAGACCATGTTTCAAAATAAAAAATAAAATAGAGCTGGGGGTGTGAGTTTCAGAAGTGGAATGCCTCTGGGCTCAATTCCCAGTATGACACACAAACATATATGATAGACAGACAGACAGGCAGGCAGGCAGATAGTGAATAAGATTAGTCATGCAGAGATGGCCTCAAGTAGACAAACCAAATTAGTGGCTTTTCTCATTAAAAAAATAAAGTAGAATGAACAACAATTCTTTATAATACATGCCTTATATTCTCCCACCTGCTCTTCACCATTTTCTGTGAAGCAAATATAGCAAGATTTTGTTTGTATGTTCATTTTAGGGTTTTGTTTGTTTGTTTTGCAGTACTTTGGAGCCCTACAGCAAGAACTTGTTATTCACAGTTAACAACAAATGAAAAAGAAATGGAGGTTTGAAGGGATTAAATCATTTGCTACTTTGGCTTTATTTCCAAAACATTGTTTTCTTCACTATCCTCAAAGCTATCTCAAAAATACCCACAAATTTTTTTGAAAAATGACTCACCGGCATCGTGAAGAAGTAGAAGTAAGTTGACAGCCACCCAAAAGAAAGACATTCTGTGAGGAACAAAAAGAAAGGCAGACATTTTGTTTCAGCTAAGAGCATGTGGGCACAGCTGGAGCCACCTGCTGTAGGTGGGAGAGGCACTGGGGCACACCTCTGCAGTCCGCCCGGCTCTCAGCATCTCAGTCTCCCTGTGGGAATGTTGTCTGAGCTAAGCACACTCAGCTGACCCTCTGCAGGTTTGTTTGTTTTGTTCTATGAACCTGGAACTCCATTTCTACAGTACACAAATTGTCTTTATAGGTGAGTCACAGTTGGATAATTCAGATCCACAGTCAGCCTTGAAGATGACATTTGAGGGGTTAATAACAGCATCCCAAGCAATGCTCAGTAGCCTCTCTGGATGCTACCAGGGCAACTTGGAGGTGGAGAACAATATAAAAGTGTAACTGGGAAGTTATGGAGCGATGCTTCCCCCCAAAAAAATAAATAAATAAGTGACACTTCTAATCCAGTCTTCCCAGAAAGGCTGCACTTTAACGGGAATAATATTAACGGGCCTAGGACAGCTCTGGAAGGGGTGAGAGAAATGACTCAGGGAACACTCAGCCCCTTCAAGAAACTCTAGCACAGATGAATAGCTACAGGCAGGTAAAGCCATTGGCACCAGTTGAGTCTGCCTCCCTCTCTGGCCTCATCTCCCCCACCTCTCAGACTATAAGTCCTACCAGTACTATTCCAATGTTAGGTCCAAGCCCTCTGTGCACGTCCTGCTTCACCACTTACTCCGCACGACTCACGTACTCAAAACTCTGCCCAAACAGCCCTCTCAAAGTCCTCCTGACCCCACATCCAGCTAATCATTCTTTTTTTCTTAAACATGCTTTTATTACTACATAAATCACATTGTATGGCAATTATTTTTATGTGTTCTTTTGTCCCTCATAATTTCAAAGAAGAAAGATAAGCTGGGCCTGGTGGCACATGCTTGTAATCCCAGCACTTGGGAGGCTGAAACAGGAGGATCACAGTTTGCAGACAGCCCCGGCTACTTAGTGAGGCCCTTTGCCCTTTGAAACTCAGTGAAACCCTGTTTCAAAATAAAAAAATAATAAATAGGGCTGGGGGTATAGCTCAGAGGACGAATGCCCCTGGGTTCCATCCCCAGTATGGAAAAAAAAAAAAAAGGTAAGACAATCATCTTCTCTCAGCATCTTTTCTTTTTTTTTTTTTGCCTCTTCTTTCTGTCATCCATTAGGGAGAGAAAAAGAAAACCACAATCCTCCAAGTCTACCTATAATACATCATAATAATAGCAATCATATGTCAGATGCTTACAGATGTCAACTATAATATTAATAATAAGCCTATGGCATAGGTCCTATTATTATCTCCATTTATACACGTGGAAACTAAGGTATAGGAGCATAAAAAATTCATTCAGGGGCCCACAGAGCCAAGATTCTCATGCTTTGAGTGAGCTAAAGCGTGTGCATTCCACCCAAACTCTGTCCTGACAAACCTCCACCACTTCACACAGCGGGAGATGTCTCCCAGGGCGTCCACCAAGAGAACAGGAAGTTCCTGCACTGATGAAGCAGATGGCTTAGGGGATGTTACAAGTGTCTTTCCTACAGGCCTGTTAGACCCTGAAAAATATGTACTCTGAAGGTTGAATATTAACAAATACACACATCTCACAACAGAAAGATAAAGGAGCAGCCCTTCCCAGCCAACTGACCGAAGTAGCATTTCTAGGGTCAGTGGTACAAGTGGGAAGACTCATGGCCAAGCCTATGTACTCGGACTAGAAATGTAATTCATGATTGGCATCCTCTGTGGATTTACAATATCTCCGCATGACAGATATGATAGAATATTTTACAGATGTATCTAAAATGATGTAATATGATGGATAGCAGTTACTAGATCTACAGATAGTTAATAGAGAGGACTATCATCAGTCACAGAGGAAAAATATAGGAATATCCCTTTTCAATTAAATAAACTTTCATCATCCATTTCCAAGACATGAAAGTTTTCCATTATTATGAAAGACAGAAATCCTCAGGCCTTCCTGATCCCCTTATCCTGGTCAGATCTAATCTTGGCTCCTTTCTTCTTCCACTCTATTTTATATTACTATGTAATACTCTAATAAGGCTTGTTTTAAATTATCCTAATAGTAACATGGATTTATTGTAATAAAAAAAATAGAACAGAATAAAAAAGAATATTAAAATCACTTTTAATGCATCACTCAGAAAACAACTATTACTATCTTGAACTATTACTTTTAGTCTTTTATATATGTACATTTTAAGAGAATTCAAATTCTATATACAGTTTAGTTTAATTTTTCTCATGACATTATTTTGTAAGCATTCTCAATAACTAAATAGTTATAAATTGGACCACTTTACCTTATAGTTATGTATAGACATTTCTTATCAACAATACTAGGTTGTAAATTCCCTAAGGCTGAGGCTAGGCCTTCCCTTTCTTTCATCTGTTCATCATTGTATTCCATGTATTTTACACACTATTTTGTCAGCATATTCAACATTCAAAGATATTTATAGAGCCGGGCGTGGTGGCGCACGCTTGCAATTCCAGCATTTGGGAGGCTGAGACAGGAGCATCACAGTTTGTCGACAGCCTCAGCTACTTAGTGAGGCCCTTTGCAATTCAGTAAGACCCTGTTTCAAAATAAAGAATAAAAAATAGGACTAGAGGTATAGCTCAGAGTTAGAATGCCCCTGAGTTCATCCCCAATATTGCAAAAAAAAAAAAAAGGATAGTTATATACATTTGTTATTAACTCTACTAGGCTGTAAGTTCTCCCAGGTTGAGCTAGGCCCTCCTTTTCTTTCATATATCCATCATTGCATTCCATATTTTATAGGCCCAATAGGTGACTCCTGAAGTAACTGAGTTAAATTAACTCTGGTGTAAGATTCAATTTCACTGTATAACAGGAAAAGAGAAAAAATAACAAAAACAAAAAGCATGGAAGGAGCCGGGTGTGGTGGCGCACGCTTGTAATCCCCGGGCTTGGGAGGCTGAGACAGGAGGATCACGCAGGTTAGAAGCCAGCCACGCTGGCTTAGGAGACCCTGTTTCCAAATAAAAAGTATAAAAATAGGTCTGGGAGTATAGCCCAGAGGTAGAAGGGCTTCCAGGAACCCCAATACCACACACACACACACACACACACACACACACACACACACACAAAAAGGCATGGAAGGAATTCACACACTACTGAAGATGAGTATAAACTATGTTAAAAAAAAAAAAAAAGCTGGTGGTGCATGCTCCCAGTACTTGGGAGGCTGAGACAGGCAGATTGCAGGCTCAGAGCCAGCCTCTGCAAATTACCAAGGCCCTCTGCAACTTAATGAGACCCTGTTTCCAAATAAGAAATAAAACTGGGTGGGGGTGTAGCTGAGAGGTAGAATGTCTCTGGGTTCAAGCCCCAGTACCAGACACACACAAAAATTATGGGTGAATTAGTTCGAGCCACCCCCTCATGTTACCCATGGGTACATGAGGCTGTAACTGTCTTCTATATTTCTATCTTTTTAATAAATTTCTTTAAATGCTATGACAGGAAATTTTAGCCATGCACACAGATCTTACCTGCAGGGTTTATAACCTTTTCACCTCTGGTTGGCAGAAGAACAGTGAGAATTCTTTGAACTAGCTCTGTGTAGTGACGAGAGCACAAAGCAGCCAGGTAGAGATGCCAAAGATCCCTCAGCCCTTCTGTTGAACTGTCAGTTATTTGACTCTCTCATTCACAATAACGTTAAACAACTTATCCCAAATAAAGAGTCCCTTATGGAAAGGGCTTACCTGAATGCCAGCTGGTCACTTCGATTATCCAGATGAGGAGTAAGCAAGGTGGAGTCAGCATGTTTTCGAAGGGACATTTGTGTGACAGTCCTCAGGGACAGGGCAAGTAGCTACTGTTATCACCATGCTGTTGCCACAAACACTTAGCAAAGAGCTCCATGAGACAATATTTCTGCAGTCATATTTGTTGGCTAAAAATGTGTTTATAAGATATTCTGATGGAAGGGTGGAACTAAAAGAACATAATATCCAATGTTGAGGAATCATTTGCCTTTTTGTTAAAAATAATCACAGCCTTGAGGAATAATTGAATAATATGGGAAAATGCTGACTAAAATTTTTTGTGAACAAAATCAAAACACAAACCTTGCCGGGAGTGGTAGCGCACGCTTGTAATCCCTGCGCTTGGGAGGCAGACAGGAGGATTGCACAGGTTCGAAGCCAGCCTCACTGGCTTAAGAGACCCTGTTTCCAAATAAAAAAAATAGGTGTCTGGGAGTGTAGCCCAGAGAAATAAAACACAAAACTTAATATACATATATACACGTATGATTTCAACTTTGAGGGAAGAAAATGTTCATTAAGAAAGAATGACATATACTAAAATGTTAGTAGCAGTTATTTCTTTCCTTTTTTTTTTTTTTTTTTTTTTTTGTGGTACTAGGGATTGAACCCAGGGGCAATCTATCTCCGAGCTGTATCTCCAGCCAATTTTTTATTCTTTCTTTTTTTTTTTCTTTCTTTCCTTTTGTGGTACTGGGGGGTGAAACCCAGGGGCTTTTCTACCTCTCACCTCCCGGCTATACTCCCAGACCTATTTTTTATACTTTATTTGGAAACATGGTCTTACTAAGTTGCTGAGAGCCTCACTCAGTTGCTGAGGCTGGCTTCAAACCTATGCGATCCTCTTGTCTCAGCCTCCCAAGCGCTGGTATTACAAGCATGCACCACCACACCCAGCTTTATTCTTTATTTTTTGAAACAGGGTCTCACTAGTTGTGGAGGGCCTCACTAAGTAGCTGAGGCTGACCACGAACCCAGATCCTCCTGTCTCCGCCTCCCAAGTACTGGGATTAAAAGCACATGCCACCATGCCCAGCAGTAGTTATTATTTCTAAATGATGAAATTGTGTGTGATTTTAGTGTTTTTGTTACCTATCTCTGAATTTTCTGTAGTGTCCTTTTATATTTATTATAATAAAAACTTTATAACTGAAAAAATAAATAGAAAGACCAACTCCTCTCCCCTCTTTGATACTGAAGAGTGAACTCAGAAGCCTTCTATCTCCTGCCTCTATTTTATTTTTTATCTTGAAACGGGGTCTCACTAAGTTGTTGAGGCTGGCCTTGAACCTGCTATCCTCCTGTCTCACTCTCCCAATTACAGGCGTGTGCCACCACAGCTGACTGAAAAGACACTTTATGTGCACGACATGGTACAGAGGGTACCGAAAGGAGAGAGAAAATGAGATTCTTTGTTCTCTTCTTTTGGTAAATATGGTTCCTGTTTCCTATTGGAAGCCTTGTCCACTAAACTTTAGGCTCAAGGTCAGTAGTTGCCAGTTCTTTTTTAATCTACCTTTCCCTCTCCCATCCCCATAGCACATAGATTGCTACCTAGGTCTTAACTGAGTTGACCTAGTTCTGACACAGCCCTGGTAAACTGTGAGAGTTTGAGGGAACTTCTCTTAGTACGTAGACTTACCCAAACAGGGTGAATAAGACCAAGAAAAGAACAACTGGCCTCCTTCTGGGAACTAGAACTAGCTTGTTTTATTTAGTATCAAATGTTTTCCAGCAAAATAACTGCAGAATGGAATATGATGAAATGAAAGAGTTACAATCTATTCATATCACTTCTCCCATTCATGCTACAGAGCCCGAGGCTTGACCTACATTTGACTTGCACCCTGAGGCACAGGAGGAATGCCCTGATTTGATTGCATTATTGAGAAACTGTGAAGAATACTTTGTACTGGGATAGAATGTGATTTCTACAGAGGCCACTTTCTTCAAATGCCCCCAAGCTTTACAGTCTTTCCATGAATTGCCTACAAGAGCCAGCAAGGAGATGGGATCTGGATTTCCAGCAAGAGTAGAATGGGAGGGCATCCCCTCACCTGGTACCCATCGTGCTCTCCGTGGCCTGGATGAACCAGCCTGTCATCTCTAAGTCTACTGTTCCTCCTCTGTGTCACACCAGTATGCTTCCTATTTTAGATTTTGGGGCAAAATTACAATTTAAAATTTTCTGCCATCATTTCCCAAAGTATGATAGATTTAACTATTATAAACACCAGCACTAAGTGTGGCAGACAATCCAGACCTCCTCGTCTTTTTTTTTTTTTTTTTTTTTTTTTGTGCTGGAGATTGAACCCAGAGTCTTTTTTACTCCAGTCCTTTTTATTTTTTATACTTTAAAACAGGGTCTAAATGCTAAGGCTTTCCTTGAACATGCAATTCTGTCTCAGCCTCTCAAGTACTGGAATTACAGGTGTGCACAACCATACCCAGATCCCTCACCAATTCTCAAACAGATGGTATAATTTCCTCTTTGTTTTTGACATTCTTTCTAAAAAAAAAATGCCTATATTATTTCCTTCAATTTTGTATGCTTTATCCCATTTCTACCAAAACCTATCATCTCCTGAAGGCATTCTGATTATAGCAAGCCAAATGGCCTTTTTCATCGAAATTTTAATAGTTTTTGGTTTCCTCCTCCCCCTCTCCCCCCTCCTCTTCTTCTTCTTGTACTGGGGTTTGAACTCAGGCATCTCAATGGCATTCTACCTCCAAGCTACACCCCCACCCTTATTTATTTTTATTTGGAGATGGGGTCTCACTAACTGAGTTGCAGTGGGCCTCATGAAGTTGCTGAGGCTGCAATCCTCCTGTCTCAGCCTCCCAAGTACTGGCATTACAAGAGTTATCCAACATGCCAGGATTGATTATATCTCTTTATGACACTTACCGAATGCTACTTTGTATCTTAGTTACTTTGAGTTTTTTTTTTGTTGTTGTTGTTGTTTAATTTTTTGTGGTATTGGAGGTAGAACCTAGGGGCTTTTCTACCTCTAGGCTATATTCCCAGACCTATTTTATATTTTATTTGGAAACAGGGTTTCACTGAGAGCCTCACTAAGTAGTTGAGGCTGGCTTTGAATCTGTAAGATCTTCCTGTCTCAGCCTCCCAAGTGCTTGGATTACAAGCGTGCACCACCACACCCGGCTACTTTGAGTTTGAGGTTGTAGCCCAGAGGTAGAAGTCCCCTGGGTTCCAACCCTAGTACCACAAAAAATAAAAATAAATAGAATACCAATTTGAGATTTAATTCACATACTATACAATTTGCCTACTTAACATGTATAATCCAGTGGGTGTTAGTATATAGTGTATTTTATAACAATTTCATTACCCCCAAAAGAAACTCTCTACCCAATAGCAGTCACTCCCCATTCTCCCTAATCTATGTCCTGTCTCCATAGATTTGCTTGTTCTGGACATTTCATATAAATAGAATCATACCATATGTGTTCTTTTGACTGGTTTCTTTCACTTATGTGTTACCATAATGGTTTTGAAATTCATTTTCTTGTAACATGTATTAGTACTTCATTAATTATTATAGGTGAATAATGCTCCATTGTATGGATATATCACATTTCTCTTTTATCAGGTGGTGAATATTGGGTTAATTTTATTTTTGTTACAATAAAAATGCTGTTATGAACATTCATGTACAAGTTTTTGTGATGAGATATATTTTCATTTCTCTTGGGTATACACCTGGGAGTAGAACTTCTGTGTCATATGGTAGCTTCATTTTTTTTAACCTTTTCAGACTTGCCTGATTGTGTTTCAAAATGACTGTACCACATTTCATCCTACCATCAGTCTATGAGGGCTGTCATTTCTTCACATTTGCCTAACACTCACTAACTTATTTTAGCCCTCCTAGTGAGTATGAGTGGTATCACACTGAGGTTTTGAATTGTGTTTCCCTGATGGATAATGGTGATGATTATGTTTTCACATTCTCATTGGCAGTTTTATATATCTTTTTGGGAAAATATTTATTCAGATCCATTTCCCTTTTTAAAATTGTATTTTTCCCCAATGGGTTTGTGTTTACTCTGTTTTTCACAGTAAATCTCCTGAACACACTGATTATATCTGTATAAAATCATGAACATTAGGGTTATATTCCACTATGTTGGTATTCAGCTCTATTGTAACTGTGTGACTTGGCAAGTTCTTTAATTTTCCCATACCTTGGTTTTCCTGTCTGTAAAGTGAGGATAATAATATCTACCTTATAGAATGGATGTGAAGATTAAATAATGACCATAAAGCCCCCAAGACACTTAAAAAATAACCAATTAGCTATTACTACTAGTAATATCTATACTTTCTAGTGTATAGTTCAGTTTCTTACACACAATAGGTGTTCAGTGAGTATTTATGAATGCAAAAGTTGGGAATTAAAATGATTTTAGCTCATTTATAGCTCTCTATAGCTTTAACAACACTTAGCCAAAGACACCCTGATCCAAAAATGTCATTATTTGAGTCTTCAAAATAAAGAGAGACCAAACTTCAATGGAGAAGCCTGGTTTGGGGAAAGAGATTCAGGAAGCCATCTTTATTAATTCTACAGCAAGAACAAGCCAAAGCAGAGGCAGGAACTGCTGATAAACAAGCAGGCAGATCTTAACCAACTGGCTGAAGACTTAATATAGGTTCTGATAGGTCAGGTCCCTCCCTTCCCCCACAGGACCCCACAGCAGGAGGCAGAACTCAGAAGCCAGAAGCGGAGATGGAGATGTTGGGAGACTTCAGGTGTCCTGGGGCACACTCTTAATGCGGTGGGACTGGCGATGTCAGGAGAGGACCGGCTGCTAGCTCCACCCCAAGACCCCAGCTACATAAATACCCTCACTTCCTCTCTGAGGGTGACTGCCTACCGACTCTGCTGACTGCATGACTCTGTTGCTCAGTCATCAGTCCCTTCCCCAAAGGTCTGCAGACCTCACCCGAAGGTGCCGTTTGATTAGAGGCCTTTAATATTTGGCTGGTGTTTGCCTACTTCGTGACCCCCAACTCAATTTCAACATTACAGGTTCCTGTAAACATAAAGACTGAGCTGGGGGTGTGGTAGCCCACGCATGTTCTTCCAGCATTATTTGGGAGGCTGTGACAGAGGGATTGCGGTTCACAGCCAGCCTCAGCTTAGAAAGACCCTTTGCCCTTTGCAACTCAATGAGACCCTGTTTCAAAATAAAGAATTAAAGAAAAAAAAGGGGGGGGGCTGGGAGTGTAGCTCAAAGGTAGAATGCCTTTGGGTTCCATCCCCAGTACCAAAAAACAACAACAACAAAAAAACAAACATAGACTGACTCTGCATGATGGCTTAAGAGTACAGTTCCCTCTGTCTTACACAAGAGAGACACGTGTGTGTGTGTGTGTGTGTGTGTGTGTGTGTGTGTGTAAGAAAAATTCATAATATTTTCCCTACAATGTTAGGGAGATGGCAAAACCTGAAGCAATCCCAAGTTAATATGGATAAGTCAGAGTGAGAGGGATTCACAGTGAAGATGTTGGGGTGAGTTCTCAGCTTAGGAACTTGGGGTCTGCTGGGTCCTTGGCTAATGTGACAGAAAGGAATTTCAGCACCCACCAGTTAGAGATATACAGGTTTATTTGGGGAAAAGGGAAAGAAATACACATTCAAGAGAGAATGCGGGCCACCTCAAGATGAGGAAGGCATATTGGAAAATTCAGGGTTCTCTTCTTATAGGGGACTTTCGTGAGGGGTGGGCTAGAGAAGGTATGTGAGGATGAACTCAGTCTGGTAGTCCCAAGGCGGTTTATGGTAGGCAGGTGGTCTGGTCAGCCTTAGGGTGGATGAGCTCAGGCCAGTAGTCCTGAGGCACTTCCTGATGGTCTGTGGTCTGGTTAGCCTTAGGGTGGCTGATCTTGGATTGATTGGGGTCCTCATTAGTTAATTGATAGGTAAACTGGGATATCCTAAATTATAGGTTTTCTCGGAAATATTGTTAACTCTAGGATCTACAGGTTTCTCAAGAATTTATGGGAGAGTCAGGCCTGGGAAAGAGAACTGGTTTGTGGACTAAAGGCTGAAGCATTTCAGCTCCAGGATCTTATATTAAAGTTATAGCTGGGCGTGGTGGCGCACGCTTGTAATCCCCACGCTTGGGAGGTGGAGACAGAGGATCGTGCAGGTTCGAAGCCAGATGCTCTGGCTTAAGAGACCCTGTTTCCAAATTTTAAAAAAGGATAAAAATAGGTCTGGGAGTGTAGCCCAGAGGTAGAAGGGCTTCCAGGAACCCCAGTACCACCAAAAAAAAAAAGTTATATTTTTAATTTTCCTTCCTGTCTCCTTTCTACCTACTTATTCCTTCTATTCTACATCAGAAATAAAGAATCTTGTTTCCCAAGCTAAGCAACCGAGGCAGGAGGCAAAGAGATGGGTTGAAATAAGTGCTTTCAAAGGCTAGTTAGAATCAGAAGTGGTTGGAATGGGAACTTAGGTGTAGGAGGCAAGGGGTCTTGATACAACCTGGAGACAGGACAAGTTTTCTTAAGTGGTGGATATGCCATATACTTTCCCAACTCACTCAATCCATTTCTTCCCCTAAGCACTGCATGATTTTGTCCTCTGCCTTTCACATTCTCAGTCTTCCCACTGCCCATCCTGCTATGTCCTTCAACTAGCCACATACTCCATCGCCATTAGGGTCCACAGCCACTAAAGTTCTTTCTCTTCCCAAATGGTTTTTAGCGCTCTCGAAGCTGACTGGATGGTTTCAAGGCTCATAGCATGGAGGGCTGAGGTTGCTTAACGTAGACTCACCTGACTGCATTGAGGAGAGAAGCAAACATGGTAGGAGAGGGGCGGGTGGGGGGGGAGAGCTCCCTCTCGCCTTCTCTTTTTTCTTCTGCATTGAATTAACTCACCACTGAGCTATACTCCCAACCTCTTTTTTATTTTGAAACAAATATGGAACAATTAGGAGAGCCCCAGGTGCTCACTGAGGCCTCCCTCAGTGGTGCTCTCGTTGTGGAGGCCTGGGATGTTGGCTAGGAGTTGAACCCAGTTCTTCAACTTAACAATTAATTTATCTGTCTCAAATTAAGGAACCTCCTATATTGAATTTCAAAAGCATTCCTGGTTACTGTAACTTGGTCTCAAAACTACAGAAATGCTCCTATAATTACAACGGGCCAAAAGTCTTTATATTACTTCTATTACCCTTAAAAAAAAAAAAAACCGCAATCCTATAGGGCAAACACGGCAAGTATTATCCACACTGTGCATGGAGCAATTAAAATCAAAGACTCAAGGCTATTTAACAGCGGGGAGAGGAGAGGGATTTGGAGTAAGGATCCAGGGGTTCTGATTTCTAGCCTAGCTGACTTCGCCCTTGGAAGAGGGGTCTGTTCATCCCCGGACTTTAAATTCCTGGGATTTGCTACCACGTCTGTGTTCTCTCCGACTAGAGACGAGGAGCCCCATTTCTACTTCGAAGACAAAGAAGGCGGAGCGCTCTGACGCACGAACCTTAAGGCCAGGTCAGCAAGACCTTGGGCTGTTTACCGAGGCGGCCCTGGAGTCCGGGGACGCGCTATAAAGCGCGGCCGCCGAGCTCGGCGGGGCGCAGAAGCCTGGGCGCAGGGCCGCGCGGCGCGCCACGAGGGAAGCCCCGCCCCCGAGCGGCGCGCGCACCCAGACGAGGCGTCACGTGACGCGGCCGGGCGCACGGATTAGCCGCTCGCCACGCCACTTCCTCTGCCGCGCGGCGCTCGGGTTCCGGGGCGCCGCCGAGCTCCGGGGCTGCAGAAGCCCGCGCCAGGCAGGCGCCGCGCGGCCGCCCGGATGGAGGAGGCCGTGGCGGCGGTGGCCTCAGCCGGAGAGGCCGAGCTGAACTGGTCCCGCCTCAGCGTGTCCATGGAGACGCTGGAGTCGGAGCTGGAGGCGCGCAGCGAGGAGCGGCGCGGCTCGCGGGAGGCGCTGCTGCGGCTGCTGCTGCCCCACAACCGTCTGGTGTCGCTGCCGCGGGCGCTCGGCAGCGGCTTCCCTCACCTCCAGCTGCTGGACGTGAGCGGCAACGCCCTGACCGCGCTGGGACCCGAGCTGCTGGCCCTCAGCGGCCTGCGCACGCTGCTGGCCAGGAACAACCGGCTGGGCGGCCCGGGCGCGCTGCCCAAGGGCCTGGCGCAGTCGCCGCTCTGCCGCAGCCTGCAGGTCCTCAACCTCAGCGGCAACTGCTTCCAGGAGGTGCCCGCCTCGCTGCTGGAGCTGCGCGCGCTGCAGACCCTCAGCCTGGGCGGCAACCAGCTGCAGAGCATCCCGGCCGAGATCGAGAACTTGCAGAGGTGAGCGGCCCCTGCTGGACCTGCGCCCGGGCTCTGTCACGTGTGGCTGTCCTGCAGCTCTCCTTAGAACTGCTGAGCGCTCTGTACTGCCCGGCCGTCTCCGCGGGGTGTAGGAAAGAAGAATAGCACAGCGAGTGTCGCAGTGTTTGGTTCTTGTCTGTGTCCCGTGCAGAATTTCGGAGCAGTTTTGCTGTCTTATTTCTCGATCTGGGGGCTGGCCTCGGTTGGGTGGGGGCTGTGTATGTGTTACTCGGGATGGAACTCGGGGGCATTCTACTTCTAAGCTACATCCTCAGCTTTATTATTTTATTTTGAAACAGGGTCTCACTAAGTTGCTGAGGCTGACTGCAAGCCTGCATCCTCTTGTCTCAGCCTCCCAAATACTGGGGTTACAAGCGTGTGTCGCCATGCCTGGCAGACAGGTACTCTTAAACAGATAGAAGTTTGAGTTTGTCACTAACTTGCACAAAAAGTCTTAGCTGGTTTCCATGCCTGTAGATCCATGTAGGTGCCTTTTAACACGGCATACAAAGAGCTCTTATCCGGCCCTTGCTTTTCACTTTCCATCTCTTTTCTCTGTAGCAATACTGAGTACCATTTGTAGAGTTCATTGAGCTGTGCACTTTCCCATTTTGCTGAGGAAGCAGGCTGCAGATGCTGGCACTGGCAGACACTCACTAAACGTGTGTTGAGTGGATGCAGTCTTAGTACGTGTGCGATTCCTTTTGCCTGGACTGTTATTTCCCTGGCATACTCGTGTTGGTTCTTCTAAACGTATCCCAGAAGTCACTTCTGCAATACCTTCTTCACTACTACCTGACAGCTATTAATTGTTGAACTGTCCTGGCCCTCTACCTCATTCATCTTAGCATTGCATATAATTCTTTGTTTATAGGAACTATTTGCCTTATATACTAGATTTTTCGGTAAAGGTATGTCGAACTGAATGGAAGGAGGAAGTAGAAAAACAATAATAAAGGTGCCTTGCGGGAGAGGGGAAGACAAGTGGGAAGTAAGGCACAGAAGTATCTTCCATCTGTAAAATATTTTCACCTGTTTTATTGAATTTTCAGAGGTAACAGAATGTTAAGGCCGAAAGGAACCTCAGAATTAAGTGTGGTGAAGACCATTAGCCTGGTAATAAGAACTCTTGGTTCTTAAGCCTTAAGCAAAAGTCATTTGCCATATCCTAACCATAGCTTCCTAATCTGCCAGTTGAGGGATTTGAACAAGCTGTCCCTTCATTTATTCTTCACCAGATATGAATTGAGTACTTGTATGTGTCAGGCACTACCCTTAATGCTAGGATGCATAATTCTGCTGCCCTGGAGCAGAGGAGCCAGGTGTCAAACAATTCACTATAAACCTCATTTAATGGTAGCAGCTATAAATCCTCTGAAGACATACAGAGTGCTTCAAGACAGGAAAACAGAGGGACTTGTCTTATTTTGGTCCTTGAGCAAGTGACATTTGAATTGAACTTTTGAAAATAGAGTTAAGAAGATTAGGGGAGCCAGGTATGGTAGCACACCCCTGTAATCCTGGTATTTGGGAGGCTGAGACAGGAGGATGGTAGTTGTGAGGACAGCTTCAGCAACATAGTGAGACCCTTTTTCAAAATAAAAAGTAAAAAACAAAAAAACACCAGGATGTAGTAGTAGAATGCCCCTGAGATTGTTCCCAGTTACCCCCCCCAAAAAAAAATGTACAGGGTACTTAATTCTATTTGCCCAGTTGAAGTAGAAAAATAGCAGAATGTATGAGAAGACTGGAGGTAAGAAGGGGTACTACCAAAATTTTAAAAGATGGGCATTGTACTAGAAAGTGAACAAGAGGGAACTTGCCAAATACACATTTGGACCAGTCAGACCCTGTTGCATCTTGAAGGTTGTGGTAAAGTTTGGGTTTTATTCTAAGGGCACATAAAATAGATAAGAATAGAAGGGTGGGAGAGAGATTTACAGGTAAAGTTGAGAGGCCTTGGTTCCTTTTAAATGTTGTATAATTCCAACCATCTCATTTGAATTTTCTTAATACACTAAGTGGAACCCAGGACAAGTATAATTTTCATCACAAGGGAAAAGAAATAGAAGTCCCATTTTTGGAATATTTACAATGCAGTAGGCCCTGTCATTAGGTGCTCTAAATATACATTCTTAATTTTCATGATGATTCTGTGATGTAATGTACTCCACTTTTTCAGATGAAGAAACAGGCTCAGAAGAATTAAGTCTAAAGATCACAAAGCCAGTAAATGGTAGAACTGTATTTGACCTCTGGAGTCTCTGACTCCAAACCCATTTTCCATGGTGGTAAAGTAGGACTAGAACCTGAATCTTTGATCTTCTGTTCTGTTGCGTATGTGATCAGGAAAATTGGTCCACATCGTTTGCCTGGTTGACCTGATTTTCTGGCTAATCTATGGTGATTGGGCATGTTGTCTTTGGCTCCGGTCATTTGTAGACTCTTTTACGTCAGTGATTTTCTTTTTCAGTTGTATGCTCTATTTCTCTTTGCTGATAGGAATCAGTAATGATTAAGGTGATAAAAACCTCTGGCTGAGTGTAGGCTAAAAGGGTCATGTAAAATTATATTCCTAAAGGTTGAAACAGTTTTGACAATGATTTAATTCACCTCGTGTGTGTGTGTGTGTGTGTGTGTGTGTGTGTGTGTGTGTGTGTGTGTGTGTGTGTTACTGGAAAGGGAACCCAGGGGCATTCTACCTCTGAGCTATATATACCCCCAGCTATATTTCATATTCTTTATTTTGAAACAGGGTCATATTGAGTTGCAAAGGGCCTCCCTCACTAAGTAGCTGAGGTTGTCCTCGAACTGCAATCCTTCTGGCTTCGCTTCCTAAATGCTGGGATTACAATAGTGCACTACCTCTTTCTTTTTTACAAATAAAGAAACTGCGATTTCCTGTTAGTGACTGCTTGAGGCCAAATAGTGATAGTGAGAGTTCTGTCCTATCTTCAGAGACAGCTAACTACCCATTACTAAGATAATGCATTAAAGTTTCAAAATCACATAGGTGGAGGTTCAGTCACTAAAACCCTAAATAGCTGTTCAAGAACATCATCTTCTCTCAGAATGTACATGGGTTGTCTAGGTCTCACTGGTAACTCTTATATATGTTGTAGACTGTGCCTTGCACTTTTGTGTGTACACAGGCTCAATATTGGAACTTGCACATGCTAGGCAAGCACTCTACCACTAAAGTATGCCATATTGCTTTTTAAACCAAATCTAGAATTCTAGCACATTGAGAAGATTATCTACCCCCTTAAAGAGCAATTTAAAAAATTATGAGGACAGTATATAATCCATCAAAATTTCCCCTTTCCTCCCACCCTTCATTATTGCAGGAAGGAACAACAGATAAATATTCTTGGCTTAGTTGGTGTCATTGACCTTTCCAGATTTAGCAGGGTGTCTTCAGGTATTTTTTATTGCCCTGTTAATCCTTTCCACTAGTGGCTAAATCTTAAGGGGGAAAAGGTTTCTGAAAGATTACTGCCAAAGTATAAGTGGATATTGAATTTTTTTTGTGTGTGTGTGTGTGTGTTACTGGGTTCCTGGAAGCCCTTCTACCTCCAGGCTACACTCCCAGACCTATTTTATACTTTTTTATATTTGGAAACAGGGTCTCTTAAGCCAGCGCGACTGGCTTCAAACCTGTGCGATCCTCCTGTCTCCGCCTCCCAAGCGCAGGGATTATAAGCGTGCGCCACCATGCCTGGCTGGAATTTTTATTTGTTATAATTGGCTTCATTCCCCTGGAGTAAATTTAGATATCAGTGTGAAACATAAAAATATGGATATAGAGTCTGTCTACTGAAATGTAAGGTTATTCTTCAGCAAATAAGTGTAACTTTTATGTGGGCAAATTTGTTGTTTTATAATATTGAAAAAAAATACTTGTATTCTACCTGTTCTACTGAACTCTTATTACTGTCAGCTCAGACACAAAGAGTTTAAATTATCACCCACAGGGCAATATATTTCATTTTTGTAAACAAAAGCTTAAGTGTTGTTTGATATCCAGAATGTCAGATATTTGGAGAGTTTCATGCTACCTTCCCCTAGTCTTTTCTCAAGTAATGCCTTTCTTTTTCTGTTTGTGACCCCTCGCTAACCATCTGTTTGATGTGGCTTTAGAAGATAAAGATAGGAGGGTTTTGCCAAAACAAAAGCTAAAAATTAATGCCCTGGAATGTTTTGAAACTAGTATACAATAGGTGGATATATTAGGAAAGAGACAGGTGACCTGATAAATGGATATATAGAACATGGTAAAGTTTAGACTCACACATTGAGTCTGTGACTCTCAGCTTCCCTCTGACTCTTTCCTTAGTTGGGGACAAGCACCAGGAGATAATACCTCTACTCCTGTTTCTTGGGGATTTATAATGAATGTGTTTTAAAATCTGGTAAAGAGAGCCAGGCGTGGTGGTGCACGCTTGTAACCCCAGCATTTGGGAGGCTGAGACAGAAGGATTGCAGTTCATGGCCAACGTCAGCTACTTAGTGAGGCCCTTTGCAACTCAGTGGGACCCTGTTTCAAAATAAAGAATAAAAAATAGGGCTAGGGGTGTGGCTTGGAGGTAGAATGCCCCTGGGTTTCATCTGCAGTACTGCATAAAAATAAAAATAAAAAAGTAAAATCCTTTGAAAAGCTATAGTATTGAAAATGATTTACTATGGAGAAGCTATTTCAAGAAAACTATTTAAGAAAATGTATGAGTCAGGCATGGTGGCGCACGCTTGTAATTTCTGCGCTTTGGAGGCTGAAACAGGAGGATCATACAGGTTTGAAGCCAGCCTCAGCTACTTAGTGAGGCTCTCAGCAACTTAGTGAGACCTGTTTCCAAATAAAGTATAAAATAGGTCTGGGAGTATAGCCCGGAGATAAAAAAAAAAAAAGCCCCTGGGTTTCACAGTGATACCACCAATAAAATAAAATAAAAAGAAAATGTATGATTTTTATTGTTCTATGTTTATCTGTTTTCTGCCTCTTTGTATATCCCTGTCTCACTTTAATTCCATGATTTCCCTTTAATCAGCCATGGGAATAGGTACATTTTTATTACATTAAATATCATCTTTATTTGGATGAAGAAAGAAAAAGTATTTTCTACTTGTACCTGTGGTTAAATTTTATTGGCACTCTGGGGGCCTACTGTTTTTTGTTTTATTTTGTTTTGTTTTGTTTTTTAGTGGGGTTATTGCCTCTTAATAAAGAAAGGTACCTATTTTCATATTCCTGAGGATCGGAAAGGTGAACTTTCCAAGAAGCAAATTTCTGATTGGTCTGTTAACACCTAACAGAAAGGAAAGGAGGAATATTTTAGTGAGTAATTTTTCTATTTTCTCTGTTTGCCAAACACTGAATTTTTCTGTTTGTCAAACATTAAAAGAATAGATTTATTTCATCCTCGATTAACAGAGTGGTAGATTGTTGGCAGACACAAACTTAAACACTACAGATTTACTTTAAATTTAACTATATATATTTTTTTTCTAATTATAGAAAGGCATGTGTGGAAACAGGGTAGCTTTCAAAATTTAACTCCCATAAATCATTTAAAGGTTTCAAGTTCCTAGAACTTTGGAAATAATTTGAGTTTGAAAGTGAGAAATAAGCTTGACAGTGTAAGTTGAATATTGTGTAGTTTGGTTAGTGATACACATCAATTGCAAAAGAGAATTTATAGTACATCATTTCAAAATCATGGGCATGGTTGTATTTTAGAACTTAAAAGATCTTTCTCTGCCAAAGTCACAGTAACTGCTAGTCTTTGGCATTCCTTTGAGTACCTCCTCTGCTGCTTCCCAAAGCATTGAGGGAACATTGAGTAGTAGCTAGCCATCAAAGGCTTAATTCCTCTTGGCTCCTGACTATCTTAGTAACTTTAGGCTGCTACAACACAATACCATAAACTGAGTGACTTGGAAACAACAGGAGTTTGTTACTAGCAGTTCTGGAGGCTGAGAAGTCCAAGATAAAGGTACTGTCAGGTTCAGTGTGTAGTGAGGACTTACTTCCTGGCTCATAAACTTCAGTCTTTTCTTTGTGTCCTCACAAGGTAGAGAAAAGGGCGTGTCCTCTCAGGACTATAGGTGACTGATCCCATTCATTGTTGGCCCTACCCTCAAGACTGCATCTAATCCTAATTACCTCCCAAAGACCTCACCTCCTAATAACATCACCTTAAGGGTTAGGGTTT
This sequence comes from Muscardinus avellanarius, assembly GCF_963383645.1. Taxonomy (NCBI): domain Eukaryota; kingdom Metazoa; phylum Chordata; class Mammalia; order Rodentia; family Gliridae; genus Muscardinus; species Muscardinus avellanarius. The sequence goes on along the minus strand of NC_137790.1, from coordinate 70,212,618 downwards.
CAATACGAATTATGGAAGGATGCAAGCATTCAGTCTATGACACTAATCTAAGCAAATATGACAATATTTATACTTGCCCTCAGATTCACTCTTCTCTTTCTTTACTTTTTCTTTTCTCCCCTACTATACCCTATTACCTGTTGTATTTTTAACTATTGAATCTGTTATTAAAAATACTTACAAGTTTGCTAAACTGTTCCCCCAGTAGTCTTCTCATTAAAGGAGTCCCCTACCAGGGTAATTTCTGATATTTGACTTGTAAATGTTCGACTCAAGTAGCTCTTATTGAAAAGTAGGGGTTTCTGAGTATCTGAGCATTAACTTGTAAAATCAAAACACTCCATCCAGGATCCTTTTCCCACCAGTATTTGGGCACTTACATGTAGGAGACATCAATCTTGTAACCAGACAGTTGATTATTGCTACAAGATATTCTTTGAAAAAGAAATAATGTATCAAAGTTACTTGTCTGCTTATTTTTCTAAGCATTAAGAGTCTGGAGAGACATGCAGTCTTGAAAAGCTTTACATAATCAGAAATAGAAATGTGTCGTTAATCTATTAAAACAAGAGAACTTCAGATTCAAGTTGGCTTATAGAATCAAAGAAGGCTGAAATTATGAAAGACAGAGAAGAAATGGAGGAAATTATACCTGAAAAAATAATAAGGGTGTCAGTAAATGACATTAAGATAAGTATGCTTACTAACTTCAGAGAAGTAAAGGAAGGAACTTCATCAATGAAACAAGGAAGTTTTAAAACAATTATGAAAACTATAAAATTCCTAGAAATGACCCCTTGTTTGTGGTTTTGCTTCCCTGTGTTTCAGTACTCAAGGTCAACTGAATTCTAAAATAGTAAATGGAAACTTCCAGAGATAAATAGTTCACAAGTTTTAAATTGCAACCCATTCTGAATAGGATGATGAAATATATTTGGTGCTATCCCACTCTGACCCACCCAAGATGTGAACTAGCCTTTTGTCCAGTTTACCGACTCTATACTTTGCCAATTAGTGACTAAATCTTGGTTATCAGATTGGGTAAGGTATCTCTGGGCTTGTGTTCAAGTAACCCTTATTTAATAATGGCCACAAAACACAAGAGTTGTGAAGCTGGGTATTTGGATATACCAAAGTAAGGTCATAAAATGCTTCCTTTAAGTGAAAAGGTTAAAGTTCTTGATCTAGTAAGGGGGAAAAATTGCATGCCTCTGTTACCAAGATATATGATGAAAAAATTTTTTAGCTGTTGTAAAAGAAGGAAAAAGAAATTCATGATAGTTTTGCTGTTTGATCTCAAGCCACAGAGCATGGTAAGTGCTTAGTTAAGATGGAAAAGGCAATGAATTATAGGATTCAATGCTATCCCTGGTTTCAGGCATACTCTCGGGTTCTTGTGGCCCCTAAGAATAAGGAACAGTAACCACTATCGTAGAATTTTATACCCAGCTAATTTTGTCAAGACTGATGGGGCAAAATAAAAGCATCAGAAAGTACTGAGACCAACACGAGCCCTTGCTGAAGAAACATCTTCTTTTTGTGGTTCTAGGAATGGAACCCAGGACTATTGTACCACCAAACAACATCCTCAGCCTTTTTATTTTTTATTTTGAGACAGTACCTCACTAAGTTGCCCAGGCTGGCCTCAAAACTGTGATTCTGCTGGGCGTGGTGGCGCATGCTTGTAATCCCGCGCTTGGGAGGCTGAGACAGGAGGATCGTGCAGGTTCGAAGACAGCCTCAGCTACTTAGTGAGGCTCTCAGCAACTTAGTGAGAACCTGTTTCCAAATTAAAAAAATATAAAATAGGTCTGGGAGTAAAGCCCAGAGGTTGAAAGCCTCTGGGTTCCACCCCCAGTACCACCAAAAAAAAAAAAAAAAAAAAAAAAAAACCAACCTGTGATTCTCCTCCTTCAGCTTTCTAAAGGGATTATAGGTGTGCACCACTGCTTCATCCAGCTGAAGGGACTTGTCCAAGAAAAACAAACTTTATAATAAACACCAAAAACAATGGTGAACAAGAAATCAGTAAAAGATATTGACAAATCTGGATGGTTGTTGATACAGAATAACACGCAAAGGAAACTGAAGGAGTAACTACTAGTAAAATAGAAATAGCAAGCTAGATGCAGTGGCTTATGCCTGTAATCCCAGTACTTTGGAGGCTGAGACAAGAAGATCACAGGTTGAAGGTCAGTGTGCCCGGAAAATAGCAAGACCCTATTTAACAATGGCAGGAGTTGTATCCCAGTGGTAGAACACCGCTGGGTTAAATCTCTAGTACCAGCCGGGCATGGTGGTCCACACTTGTAATCCCAGCATTCGGGAGGCAGAGACCTGGTTCACAGACAGCCTCAGCTACTAAGCAAGGCCCTTTGTAACTCAGTGAGACCCTGTTTCAAAAATTTTAAAAAGACTACAAAATAGGGCTGGGGGCATAGCTCAGAGGTACAGTGCCCCTGGGTTCCATCCCCAGTACTGTTAAAAACAAACAAACAAACAAACAAACAAAAACCTAGTACAACAAATAGAAACAGAAATAACATCTCTAGCTCAAGAAAATTGGGAGGAATGGAAAAAGGAAATGATGCATGAAGCGAAAGACTAAATGGTAAAGAACATACTGATATACAATATCTTAGTGGGAAACACAAGCCCAAATAACCAGAGAACAAATTGTGTCCTGTTTTAAGAGTTACGCTTACATTAACAATTCACCAGTAAGTTAAAAGATTAGAAAAAGATGTACATTCCTCCTGCTTCCACCCCTGCCTCACAGAGCTCCCCCCAGTACTTCTCTAGCTATTTATGATCCTTCTAAAGTATAAGTCAAGTTACATACCTAAAAGGAAATTCAAAATCCTTAGAAGGCTTTTGTGATCTGGTCCCCCAGGCCATCTCTCTGACCTTGTTACTACCACGTTCCCACCTTAATCTGATCTTCGAAGTACTGGGCTGCTGCTTCATGACACACAGCGTTTTTTGGCCTCAAGGATTTGGCCTCAGTCATTTCATTCATATCTCTGTTCAGAAGTCAACCCTGGCACCCTATCTAAAGAATCACCTTCATTACCATCTGATTACCTCCCTTTTCCTCAAGACTATCTGCATCATAGACAGGCATTTGTTCTCTTACCAGAGCGTAAGCTTCCTCAGATGAAGAACTTGATCTTATTTACACTGTAGTTCTCAGAATGGTGCCTGGCACATGGTAGATTTATGTGTTTGTTCATATTTTGGGGGTGGGCATTTTATATCCTATATTATACTACTCCATTTTAAAGAAGAAGAAGCAAGCAGCCGACCTAAGTTCTTACATTGGTAAGTGGTAGAACTGAATTGAATGAAGTACTAACAAAAATAACACTGGTAGGTATATCAGTAATCAGGGAAAGTAGATTTCAGGGCAAGACAGACTTAAAGGAACAAAGAAAAATATTATATGAATTAAGGAGCGCCCCAACAGAAAGTCAGGAACCTGAATGTACCTGCAGTGTAGCTTCTATACATCGAGGAGGAGAGCAGACATTGACAGAACTCTGAAGGAAAGAAGGAAAACCATGGTTATGATAGATTAAACACCAGTAAGAAAGCAAAATAATAAGCGAAACTATAAACTGGAATTGCTCCATTTACAAGGTTGGCACATTCTTTTAGTACATATAAACCATGAACAAAAAAGTTCAAAAAAAGACCACGCTGTAAGCTACAAAGAGCAAGTCATGTAGAACATATACTTAACAACAAAGCTCCCAACAATTTAATGAAAATTATCTAACCTATGAGAAAAATGGTTAAATTATATCAAGAGGAAATTTTCCAAAGACATAGAAATAAAAACATATTTTGAAAATGCTGAACTTCACTAATAATTAGGGAACTGCAGACTAAAAGTACAGAGTGGTACCATTTTTCATACCATCAAGTAGTTTTTATTTTTTATTTTATTTGTTAAAGCAGGTGTGCCGAGCGTGGTGTACACGCTTGTAGTCCCAGCATTTAGGAGGCTGAAACAGGAGGGTCACACAGGTTCAAAGCCAGCCTCAGCTACTTAGAGAGGCTCTCAGCAACTTAGACCCTGTTTCCAAAAAAAATTATAAAATAGGGCTGAGGGTATAGCTCAAAGGTAGAAAAGCTCCTGCCCGCTCCCCCCATACCACTAAATATAAAGTAAATAAATAAATAAATAAAGCAGGTGATAATACTCAATTATTGGCAAAGTAATAGGTTTCTTAGCGCACTCAAATTCTAGTTGTGGATTTATAAATAGCCATAGTTCTGAAGGGCAATTTAGCTTTATCGTCAAAAATAGACCCTGTAAGCCTGGTGTGGTGGCGCACGTTTGTAATCCCAGCATTTAGGAGGCTGAGACAGGAGGATCACACAGGTTCAAAGCCAGCCTCAGCTACTTAGTGAGGCTCTGTTTCCAAATTAAGTATAAAATAGGTCTGGGAGTATAGCCTGGAGGTAGAAAAGCTCCTGGGTTCCACCCCCAGTACCACCAAAAATAAAAAAAAACCCAAAAAATAAAAATAAAAAATGTACCCTGTACTCTAAAATCTGTCATTCTCAGCCCTCCTTCATCCCAAACTCTAATTTGATGCATCTGGTTGGGGACTGTATTTTGTAGCTTTAAAGATACCCTGGAAGCCAGGTGTGATGGTACATACCTGTAATCCCAGTGTTTGGGAGACTGAGACAGGAGGATTGCAGGTTCGAGGACAGTGAGATTATCATTGACCTAGTGAGACTGTTTGCAAATGAAAATTAAAAATAGGGCTAAGGTGTAGCTCAGAGGTAGAACGGTCCAGGGTTCACTCCCCAGAACCACATTTTTTTTTTTTAAATGCTTGGAAGCCAGGTATAGTGGCACACACTATAATCCCAGTGCTTGGGAGACTGAGACAGGAGGATTACAGGTTTGAGGGCAGCCTCAGCAACTTAGCAAAACTCTTGGCAACCTAGCAAGACCCCATTTGACTGGCAGTGTGCCTTGAAGGTAGAATGTGCCTGGATTCCATCCCCAGTACCGGAAAAATAATGATAGCCCACATGATTCTTACCAGAGAAATTTGGGTAATAGTTTAGTAGGCTCTTTGCTCCCATTTTCAAGGTGTTTTGAAAGAATAATTGTTGTCCTGAGCAGATTTAACAAAAATGGAAAAGATCTGTGATCTAAGCAAAGTGACGCATACCTATAATCACAGTACTTGGGGGGCTTAGGAGCATACCTATAATCACAGTACTTGGGGGGCTTAGGAGAATTGATGGTTCAAGGCCAGCTTCAACAATGTAGGGAGGTTCTTCACAATTTAGACCCTGTTTCAAAATAAAAAAAATAAAATAGGGCTGGGGGTGGGGTTTACAGGTAGAATGCCCCTAGGTTCAATCCCCAGTATCACACACAAAAAAAAGAAAAGATAAATATGCATATGTATACTTTAAAAATTATTAGCCGGGCATGGTGGCGCATGCTTGTAATCTCAGCATTTGGGAAGCTGAGAGGAGGATCACAGTTCAAGAACAGCCTCAGCTACTTAGTGAGACCCTTTGCATTTCAATGAGACCCTGTTCAAAATAAAGAATGAAAAACAGGGCTGGGGGTGTAGCTCTGAGGTAGAATGCCCCTGGGTCCCATCCCCAGTACTGCAAAAAAAAAGTTATTTTTACATATTATAAGAAACATGTATATGTTAACATATACATACGTGTGTGTGTGTGTGTGTGTGTGTGTGTGTGTGTGTGTAAGTATATATGGGGAGAGAGAGAGAAAAACAGTAATTTTGCCACCCCTGGAAACATATTTGGAGGTGTCTTTCTGTAGTCATCAGAGAATAACATTTTAACCCAATATATGCTATGTTAATTTATTCATAATAAACAGAATAAGCCAGGCATGGTATCTCATGCTTGTAATCCCAGCACTTGGGAGGCTGAGACAGGAGGATCGCACAGGTTCAAAGCCAGCGTCAGCTACTTAGTGAGGCTCTCAGCAACTTAGTGAGACCCTGTTTCCAAATAAAAAAATATAAAATAGGTCTGGGAGTATAGCCCGGAGATGGAAAGCCTCTGGGTTCCACCCCCAGTACCACCAAAAAATAAAAAAATAAGTAGAATAATTATCTAGAACTTTAACTTCATGGTAATGGCCAGTTTTACATATAATCAGCTTCTGAGGAATCCATTTGCTAAAAGAATAGCAAAGAAGAAATGTAGAGGCCTCGGATGTGGTTTTGTGCTTTTTTCCAAAAAAGGCTAATGTCTTTTCACCCTATCAATGCATCAAACCAAAGTATACCAGCATGAAATTCAGAGTTTCTGTAATCTTGTCTCTGGATTGTTCAAGAAGAATTTTCCTTTTCCCTTAAATGGTATGCCCATCTAACCTTTCTCTTTCTTCCCATCTAAATGGGCTAAATTCATAGCCCGGATGATGGAAATCATTACACTTTCTGGAAGCTTTTTCTAAGGAGAACTGCTGTGACTTTTTCCTATTTCTCCTCTTTTTTAACTCCTATGTCATTTGTGAGTTATTTTTTCCTAATTTGGTATAATCACATAATGCTTATTTTGAACTTGTTTTGTGTTTGTGATACTAATACTAGTGTGTCTTGTCTGCTTGCCTATGGATGGTGTAAGCTCCCTGAAGAGCTTTTTCTAGAGGCAGAATAGCACATTGCAAATCTTAAGTAAAGTATTTGCTGAATGAATAGATGAAAATTTTATTGTAGTAGAGACAATAGAGTCTCTTGTCCAACTTATGTTTGTTTACTTTTTTGTTTTTGTTCATTTACTTTTTCAGTTTAGAATGTTTATATCTTGGAGGAAACTTCATCAAAGAAATCCCACCAGAATTAGCAAATCTGCCTTCTCTGAATTACTTAGTATTATGTGACAACAAAATCCAAAGTGTGCCTCCTCAGCTTTCACAGTAAGTACTTTCAGCAGTTTATATATACACACAAATCTGTGCTTAGGAGTTATCATCTTGCATTCACTCACATGCTTTGGCTATACGAAAGAGTGAGGTATTTTCAAAGTAAATGATGTGATAAGTACAGCTCTGAGGTGTTCTGTGAGTTGGGTTATTTCTAATTTTACTTTTAAATGCTCTGGTTTATTGATCAAAATATTTGTTCAGCTTGTTTTGTGTAATCAAAAATAGAATATTAATTTGTCATAAGTTTCCCTAAGTTTTTTGGGACTTCTAGTGATTTTGTTTTTGAAATGAAACATTTCTGTTCCACTGAGGCTTTATTACATCTGAAATCTTTCCCTTTTTTAAAAGGTATCTGAATCATAAAGCAGAATCTTTAAATATAACTTCTCAGCTAGCACATTGGAATATTTTCTAAGTATTCTAAGCTAAGATTCCAGAGGCAAAAGCCTTTCATGACATTTACAAAACTGCCCTCTGATCTGATTTTAGCACCTTTCAATTTCACTTTCATAGACCTTAATCGTAGTTGCTCGTTCTTATGGGGAAGTCAGACTGCTCACACACACACACTCACGCGTATGTACCCATTTAATTTTCTTGGTAGCTGTCTTGCTCATGCTGTTGGTTTGGGCTTTTTTTCCCCCTGCCTTCATTCTAGGTTACATTCGCTTCGTTCTCTCAGTCTTCACAATAACTTGTTGACATACCTGCCCCGAGAAATCCTCAACCTTATTCATCTAGAAGAGCTGAGTTTACGAGGAAATCCATTGGTTGTTCGTTTTGTCAGGGATTTAACCTATGACCCTCCAACTCTCCTGGAATTAGCTGCACGGACCATTAAGATCCGAAATATTTCCTACACTCCCTATGATCTTCCTGGGAATCTTCTTAGGTACTTGAGTTTAGCCAGCAATTGCCCAAACCCAAAGTGTGGAGGTAAGTAACTTCAGCATTTATATTATCTACTTACTTAGATGTTTTTAAATTTTAATCTAAATGTTGTTTTAATTAACTACAATTTCAGAGAAAGGCAGTTTCTTTTTTTTTTTTAATCTTTTTTTTTGGGGGGGGGTGTACTGGGAATGGAACCCAGGGGCTTTCTACCTCCAGGATATACCCTCGGACCTATTTTTATATTTTATTGGAAACAGGTTCTCACTGCTGAGGCTGGCTTTGAACCTGTGATCCTCCTGTTTCAGCCTCCTAAGTACTGGGATTACAGGTATACCACCACACCCAGCTTTCTTTATCCTTTTACCAGAAAGTAAGACATTTTATTCTCTAAGGATATCTTGCATACCTCTTCCTCTTTCTCTCCCCCTCCCCTCTTTCTCCCTCTCCCCTATCTCCATCTCCTAACTCCTTTTTTCTTTTTCCTTCCCTTTTTGTTCTGTCATACTGAAGATTGAATCCAGGGGCATTCTACCTCTGACTTATACCCCTAGCCCTACTTTATTTTTTATCTTGAAGCAAAGTCTCACTGCCCTCAAACCTTGAGATCCTCCTGTCTCAGCCTCCCAAATACTGGGACTAGAGGTGTGCCATGGTGCCTGGCTTCTTCCTTTTCTAAATTATTTGCATAATATTTTTAGATTCAACACAAAAGACATAGGAAATCTCATTCTCTCTTGGAACAATCATAAGATTCTAAAGTAAGGTGGTAAAATGAGCGAAACAAAGGAAATGTAAACAGCCTAATTATTTAGAAGGTTTCTAGATTGAGCACAGGGGCACACACATGTAATCCCAGTACTTGGGAGACTAAAACAGGAGGACTACAGGTTTGAAGCCAAGCTCAGCAACTTAGCAAACCTCTTAACAATTTAGCCATGCCTTGTTTCCAAATATAAAATAAGAAATAAGACTAGGGGTATCGCTTAGAGGTAGAATGCCCTTGGGTTTGATCCCTAGCACCACACACAAAAAAATTTTTTTAATATTTTTTAAAATGTTTCTACAATGTTTTTATACCTTTCATGTTTATTTAAAGGATGCATTTTTAGACTCACCATTTTTATTACCTTTTAAGGGTTTGACTTGGGATATATGAAAATGGGCTGAATGCATTGCAATTTAAGGATGTACCCTTGAACATTCTTTTAGATTCATAGTTGAATTTAGAGCATTTGGAGGGGATTAAACAAATGATAGAATGTAGGGTAGTGTAAGGTAAATATTCCAAAAGTTTTAAAAAGCCAGTGGAAGTCAAAAGAGAGAACGTACATTTCATTAGGTCTCAAAAAAATGAGATGGCTCCTAACGGATGAGCTAAATTTTACTAGGGTACGATGGAGGGTAGATTGAGGATAGAAGTCCTTTCAGGTGGGAGAGCAAGGCGGAAGCAACCGTGTGGGGCAGGGCGTTGGGCAAGTGACAGCTTGGCAGTAATGAGAGAAGAGTGAAAAGGTCCATGCAGACCGGCTTGAAAAGGGCCTGAAGTTCCGGGTCATGTGGGTTGGAATTGGTGCCTAATATTGGGTTATTACATCTTGGCTTCCTCATAAAAGACTGCTCCTGGAAAGGAATGGAGGTAGAGAACAGTATGTAGTGTTGGAGGGCAAATGTACATCCTGCAGAACTGTTGCATAATGATAATTAAAAGCCAAGTGAGATTTTTCTTTAGTCTCTGTTATAGGACTAAAAGGAGAGAAAATGATTAACTTCCTCAAAGATTATTACAAAATTTAAAAAAGAAATGGTTTAGCTTAAAACAAAAAAGACCATACTCTGGATTATTTCTGGCTACCTGCTCTGAGAAGTAGAGATTATAGTTCTGAGTCTCATTAAAAGTGCACAACCCTTTCCTCTGTGGCCCTTTTTTCCTGAATTGGCTTTAGCATTCACTGGAAAAACAGGATAGCATTCACCAAGACCTCAGGCTAAATCTAGTCTGTTTTGAATCCATTTTTTTTTTCTGAAAATTGATCTCTGTAAGGTTTCTCTTTTCTCTAATAAATGCCTTATTGATTTATTTAATACAATTTTAAGAAATATTTTTAAATTATCAGTTTAAACCTGGTACAGTGGCGTATGGCTATAATCCTAGCACTTGGGAGGCTGAATCAGCAAGATCCACAGGTTTGAGGTCAGCATGCAAGTGACTTAGTGAGACCGTTTCAAAATAAGAAATAAAAAGAGCTGGAGGTGTAGTTCAGTGGGAGACTACCCATGGGTTAAATTCTCAGTACCACCCCCCCAAAAAATTACCAGTTTCAAATTTGAGATAATGTATGTAAAATGAACCATTAGACCTTTTCACCCTTAGATTCATTATTGAACTGTAAGTTAAAAGTAATTCTTATTCTGTGAGATATTTTCCTTTTGTATAGTCTGAGATCTTACAAATGACAGGATAGTCTGGTACTTTTTTGGCTTATAGTAACTTTCCATCTGTTGTCAAGAAGCTAATATGTTTTGGGGGATTTATTATCAGCATGTTGACTGACCAGTTTATTTAATACATCTACTTTCTTAAATTGTTTAAAGTAAAAACTATGCAAGGTTAGTATGGATGTATCAGAAGAGGGAAAAATAGCAGAAATCATTATTTCTTCTTTGCTTGGACCACATCTTTTCATTTTAGTCCCTTCTGTAATAAACACACAATAGTTGGGGAACTTAGGTAAAGGTTAAAATTACTCTTCAAAGAAGCAGTGGAACCCAAATACTAGATATTCTGGTTATACTACAACCATTGATGGCCTTTGTGTATTAGAGACGTATTCAGTATCTTTTTAAGATCAACTGAAACTTGGAGGCACATCAAGAGATCTGAGTACTAGCTTTAGTCAGTTGTGCGAGAGTTTTGCGTCAGATCATCAGTGAGTCAGCATTGCAGCCTGCAGATTCATGACCTGTGGACAGTGTGAGATGGCATTTTAGTTCTTCACTATCCCAGTCAGTATATAAGAACAGGCTACCAAAAGCCATTTCTTTCCTTCAAATTTTGTGTATAATAACTAATTCTTTAAAACTTTAATAAAGAAAGTAGGTTCTTTGTTTTTGCTATTTTTGGTTTTTTTTTTTGTTTTTTTTTTTTCCTGTTTTGCCTCATGAGTGTAGTGTAGTGCCAAGGAGGTAGGTTGGAGGGTGGAAGAAGAGCCCTTTAGACATCTGGTAACCTCCATCACCCTCTGTTCCCCAAGTCACCCAGGGAAAGCTGCTAAGTAAACAGTATCCTTTCTGACCCAGCTTCTTTAAGATAAATCTCCTGTCCTTTTCTTTGCATCCAAATCATCATCCCTAAGACCTTCCAATATTTGTATAGACAGTGCTCTAGAAGACTACTAGTTCTGCTGTTTAAGATTCACTAAAGAGAAAACTGTATGACATTTCTCTGGAATGCTGGAGAAAGAGTTGAAAAAGAAACTGTGGCTTTTGGCTTTGTAATAATTACTTTATATTCCTTCTTCCCTCTAGGAGTCTACTTTGACTGCTGTGTCAGACAAATTAAATTTGTGGACTTCTGTGGGAAGTATCGCCTCCCACTGATGCACTACTTGTGTTCGCCAGAATGCTCTTCCCCCTGCAGCTCTGCCTCTCACAGCTCCACATCCCAGAGTGAATCTGACTCAGAAGACGAAGCTAGCGTCGCTGCACACAGAATGCAGAAAGTTCTTCTTGGTTAAACAGAAGTTCTGGGAGTTGTGAAATACAAAAACAAAAAACTGAGCAAAGTTGATTAGAAAAGAAAATAGAGCTAGAAATTGACTAGCTACCCTAGCATCTTCATCTGGAATGTCCATGAAAAAGTCCAGGATGAAGTGAAAGATTTTGTGTTTCATCGATCCATTCAAAAAAAAAAAATGAATCTAGTTTCATGTTTGCATCCATTGAATATAATTTGCTTTGAATGACAGACAATTCCAAATTTTGCTGATTATTTGCTATTTTCACTCAAGTTTTACATGAATCACACAGAAGAACAGTACATTCTTCTACAGTGTAATAATAGACCATGAGTAGTGGACTTGTGGCAGTTGAGATGAAGAAAGGAAGAAATTATTAAGCTGTAATTATCACCAGGTCGTCCTTGTGTTAAAGTTGAACACTATACCATCATGTCTAGATTATAGACTTATTTGTATATGCTCACAGATGGTTACATAGGACCTAAATGTTTCTTACCAACTAACTGGTAAAGGAAAGAATATAACCTAAATGGAATATTCCAATTCTTTAGTTTTTTGCTATGTTCTGTATGGTTGTTATTAACCTTATGTAACCCAGCAATGACTGTTATAGTGCCTTAATTGTAACAAGGGTATAGAACTTACTCAAAGCCAGGCATGGTGGTGCACGCTTGTAATCCCAGCATTTGGGAGGCTAAGACAGGAGGTTCGCAGTTCAAGGACAGCCTCAGCTACTTAGGCCCTTTGCAACTCAGTGAGACCTGGTCTCAAAATAAAGAATAAAAAATAGGGCAGGGGATGTAGCTCGGAGATAGAATGCCCCTGGGTTCCATCCCCAGACCCACCAAAAAAAAAAAAAAAAAAAAAAAAACCTCCAGAAATAGTGCCATACTATGCAAAATACTTTAAAATATGCTTTAACAGAACTATATAAACAACTGTATTTTATAAACAGCTAAGCCCATAGCCATCCTAACCCTTTTTTTTTTAATATGCAGTGAGTGATCCCTTGTAAAAATCATTATACCTAATGGGAGGCCACCATCTTGATAAGTCTATTCATAAGACAAAATAATGATTTCGAATAGAAAAAACTAGAAGATATAAACTAGGAAAGCTTCCTTATGTCTTGAATTAAATGAGTGGGGGAAGTTTAAATTTTTAATGATCAAATATGACCCCTTTGCCTATGTTATATACTAAACTTTATATTTTAAAGGAAAACTAATACATGACAATGAAGATAAACACAATTGGGAGACAGAGTTATTGTGTTCATATACAATAGTTTCCAAGACTAGTTTAACCATGAAATATCTTCTGAAAATAAAGTACTGATGAATAGTAAAAAAATATTCTAAATAGATTATATCCTTCAAGTATAGAAGAAAAATAGTCTCAGAAATTATTAGCCAAGTGTCATGGTGCATGCTTGTAAACCCAGTGCTTGGGAGGCTGAAATAGGATCACAGGTTTCGGGACAGCCTCAGCAATTTAGCAAGGTCCTGAGAGAATGCCCCCTAGTTCCATCCCCAGGATCATAAAAAGTAAAGGAAAAGAAATTATTGCCACTAGAAATTACTCTTTTTATTAACTAGTTTAATATACAATAAAAATAGAATATTATAACTTTAATATTATAAAATATACAGCACTAATAACCATTAGTTAGCCAGCCTATAATAACATGATGGCTAGTTGGCAAGTGTTAATATACAGGTCATATTGCATTTGAACCTCAGATGATCTCTTCTGACTTCTAGCATTCATGACCGGGCACATCTTTTCTTAAAAGCCAATTGTATAATGTGTATGTGTGAGAGGGTTTTTTTTGTATATATTTTTTAGAAGAAAATTTAGTGTAGGATAACTCATGGTTTGTGTGTTTGTGTATTCATTCATGAAACATGAGAGTTTCATGACTGCAGTTGTGAAACGCTGCTATAGTGAATCCCATTACCCTTACCTTGTTACAATGTAGTAAGATTTTTTTTTTCTTTTTTACTTAGAAACTTTCTGTCTCTAGGAGTAATCTATTTCTGCTGCCTAACAAAAGTAGTATGTGAGAAATTATTAAATAGAATGCATCTTCAAGTAAGACTGAGCAAGCTGCTGACTTAGAAAATTATGAAGTGTAAAAGATACTTAGGCACCTAAAATGTTTTGTAACTTATTGACTTTGTTTAAATACATAGTCTTTTCATGGGAAATGATGTATTCATAGTAAACTATGCAGATATGATAGGACCAAAATTTTCTGGCTTATATAGAAATAAGCCAGAAAGTTTTTGGCTTATATAGAAATAATAGAATGCCTCTATTTCTTAAATAACTTATCAGCCATAAATAACAGCTCAACTGATCTTCTAAGAACTAGTCTTTATAAATATAGCGCTTAGCTTTACATACCCTTTCCAGCTTCCTAGAAAGAAAGTATAGTGCTTGATCTCTTACAGACTTAAATGATTCCAACCAGAGACAGTTTCTAGCCTGTGCCAGGTGACGTAGGTGTATGCTATAGCTATAGCGTTCTGTTGGGAAAATGTATGTGACATGTACAGTTGAAAAATCAGTGATCAGTGTGTAACTGTCGTTAGTAACTATTAATGAAATCTACATTTTAGCTGATAGCCTCTTTTTTAATCTTTGACTCTACTCTTACAAAAGCTGCTAGTAACTTCTAAGATTTCCTTTGTTTCTTTTAACACCTTTCCTACTTTTATAATTGGTGATTATAGAAATTAACCAGAAGATGAGCCACAAGGGGCTTGATCATCTGGAAATAATATAATCAGCTCCCAGGTCATAGCACAGACTGTATTTAATGTCTTGTTAGTTGCTAAGTCATGCATTTGTGTTTAACTTCAGTTAATGAACTTTAATTGAGGTTAAAAAAATGCAAAGTCTGATTTTTATAATGAAATTAGCTTTTTATATTCCTCCACTTTTATCTTTTTAGTGAACGAAATTTATGTGGAACAAATTACTTAAGCAAAGCTGTACATTCTTGGTATACTTCACTCTTAGAATTCAGTTTTCAGCATCACCAAACTGAGTCACAGAGAGAGTGTTAGGACGTTAGAGATAGGAGGATTTGCTACTGTGATGTTTTGGTTCCAAGGTGCCAGGGATTGGCTGATGTAAGGACCAGCTGGTCGGGGTTCTCAGCACTCCCTATATTTAAGCAGCAGAGGTAGACACAAAGGCAACTATTCATATTTTATTGAAGTTGTCTCTTGTTCTACAGTTCTTGATATTTGGAATTTTAAGTTACCAAGTTGAAAAGTAAAGACTTTTTTATTTACACTATACCTCAAATATGAGAAATCTTTGTTTTACTGTACATAAAAGTAAAAGCCAAAAGCCGGGCGTGGTGGCGCATGCTTGTAATCCCACGCTTGGGAGGCGGAGACAGGAGGATCGCGCAGGTTCGAAGCCAGCCGTGCTGGTGTAAGAGACTCTGTTTCAAAAATAAAAAATAGGTCTGGGAGTGTAGCCTGGAGGTAGAAGGGCTTCCAGGAACCCCAGTACCACCAAAAAAAAAGTCAAAGGCAAGCGGGGTAGAATGGCACATACCTATAATTCCAGTATTTGGGAGGCTGAGCCAGGAAGATCACAGGTTAAAATGCAGCATAACTTAGCTTAATGAGACCCTGTTTCAGAATAAAAAAATAAGATAGAGCTCCATTGTAGCTCAGAGATAGAATCCCCTTGGTTTAATCTCCAATATCACAGAGAGAAAGATAAGAAGCCCCAGAGTAATCTGCTTAATATCACAGTTCTACCATAAATTGTAAATTTCAGGTTTAAACAAAAGAGAAGGAAGAGGCTGGTTCCAAGAGTATTGAAGAAATCTTTAAAAGAAACAGGGAGCCGGGCATCCTGATGCACACATGTAATACCAGTTCTTGGGAGGCTGAAAACCCTGTTTCAAACTTAAAAGGGCCTGAAGGTATAGCTTAGAGGTAGGAAGTCTCTGGGTTCAATCTCCAGTATTTCTTTCTGTCTCACACACACACACACACACACACACACACACACACACACACACACACACACCACTATTACACACACACACACACCCCTCCAGTATTTGTCACATACACACACACCCCACTGTTACACACACACACACTACCACCAGCATCAACAACAGAGGGATTTGTTTCCAGTTCCTGAAACTGTTTCAGATCCTTTACCTGGACTGTAACCCTGTATCATGGCCTCTTAAACTATATCCCCACTGACCTATAAACCTATGTTCCCCTTTTAAAAAAAGCCGGGCATGGTGGCATGCACCTATAATCCTAGTACTTGTGGGGTTGAGACAGATGGTTCAAGGTCAGCCTCAGCAACTTAGCAAGACCCTGTTTCCAAATAAAAAATAAAATCAGTCTAGGAGTATAACTCGGAGGTAGAATGCCCCAGGGCTCAACCCCAGCAACACACACACACAAAGCAACAATGGGAAAAGTCACTAGACATCCAGGGATATCCCTGAGCCAAGAAAGCCCTTGAATCATAATTGTTTTAAAGTTAAGTTACTAAGTGATCTACTGACATCTAAAAACCTTTATTACTAAATTTATATAGTTATAATTGGGAGATTGTCCACATCTGTCCATAGCAAAGAGTCAACATATAATAAGATTTTCTTACAGCTGACCTTTTCCTTCCCAAAGGGAGAAAGTCGTACCTGTTTAACCTGAAATTTGTGGTACTGCAGGTATCCTTGATTAATGTTTACCCTTTCACTATGTGGGGGGGAAAAAAAACACTAAGCAATTAGTACAAATCTTCTAAAGCATTTTAGCAGTAACTAATAGTTATTATTTCTAAATCTTTATGTAACCTGGTATAGAGAAATGTTTATCAGACCTAGTATTTACATAAAATTGGTTTTGCTGCATTTAATTAGAAACACCTGATTTTTTACCTAAATCTCCTTTCTTCTCATCTGAAAGTAGAGATCTTATTATGTCTTTTTAAATATTACTCTCCATTTAGACCAAAATAGTGAGCTTTTAAGTTGAGCTGAATGTTTAACCCCATGTATAGTAAAGGCTATTGTGTAGGTTTTTAAGCAACATCACCTATAATAATCTGATTTCTATATAGAAAAGAAACACTTGACCTTTACTATCTTTATATTAAGCACTAAGCCCTATATAACATTTAGTGAATTAATAGCATACGGTTTTATATTTTTATTATAGGCATCTTTTTAAAGGATGAAAGGTCTTCATTTAGATTTATGATCAGAAAGTATGTGCCTTAAATCCTTTATTCTAGACTTGAAGTTTGGGGAACTCTATCATTTAATAAGTTGTGACAGCCTCATGATCTTTTGTATTTGGCTTGAGGGATAAAGACTGATACTGAGAGGTTCCTTTGCCTAAATTGAGGTCCAGTACCTGAGTATAGGGCTTCTGGGGCGGGGTAAGGGGCCCTCAATTATGTGTATTTTTTACAGGAAGTCAAAGCCATGAGGATCAGGGTCCTCAAATAAAATCAGTAAAAAAGTTGTATTTTCTTATAAATTATGTTTAAGAATTTGGTACCAGCAGGGCACAGTGGCACACACCTATAATCCTAGTACTTGGGAGGCTAAGATAGGAGGATGCTAGGTCAGAGGCCAATGTAGATAGTGAGATCCTGTTTTAAAATAAAAAGGGTTGGGGATATAGATCAGGTGTAGAATGCCCCTGGGTTCAATCCTAAGTACTACATAAAGGGAATAAAAAGTAAAATTGTATCTGGTACCGTCAAAAGCTAATAATAATTTACTTCCTAGCCAACTTCCTGTTCATAGCATTGTCTGAAGATAACATCATTATGAGGCCTAGCATATTTTGCCACTGGTTTTCTTTGTACCATTAGTTGAAAGGGTGATGTGTTTTAGTATTTTTTATGTAAATACCTCTATTTTCTGTTTTTTTTAATCCATATTTACTGAGAACTAATGTGAAAATAACGATTGACTCACAACCATTATGCATTATTGAACACTCACAGGGTAATACTGATTTGGGTGCTACTAGACTTGTACTAACTTTGGTTAGTTTTCAGTAATTCATGTAAGAGACAGTATTCAATCTAGTATATATATTTAAAACATCATTAATAAAGGTTATTTATATACTGTCATACCAGAAGGCCATAGCAGAAAGACTGTCTGCATTCCCCAGAACTTACTTTCTTCCTTTGGCTGTAAATATATTGTATAAAACTGTTTTATTCAAAATTCCAGCTAGCAGGAAACTAAAAAAAGATAAAATTGACATTGGTATTACAAAAAACATACTAAATTGGTTAATATTTTGCTTACAATTGATATTTAAGAAAATCCTTTCACTAATTTATACGGTTAACATTGGTTTGTTCCTGAAGAAGAATATTAATTGCAGTAATCTCTTTGCAATCATGTAGACTTCTCTTGAGGTTTGTTGGCCATTTTGTATTAATGAGAAGCAAAAACATTATGGGAGAAAATTTCAGAATAACCAGTATTTTAACTTTTTATAAAAGTTTGAGACTTTTGCCGGGCGTGGTGACACACACTTGTAATCCCCGCGCTTGGGAGGCGGAGACAGGAGGATCGCGCAGGTTCAAAGCCAGCCGCTTGCTCTGGCTTAAGAGACCCTGTTTCCAAATAAAAATATAAAAATAGGTCTGGGAGTGTAGCCCGGAGGTAGAAGGGCTTCCAGGAACCCCAGTACCACCAAAAAAAAAAAAAAAGAAAGAAAGAAAGAAAAAGTTTGAGACTTTAAAATATCAACAAAGGATACTAAAGATACATTGACCTTTGGTTAATATCTGATTTCATAATTTATGTATTTGAAATCTTAGGAGTTAGGAATATCTTTATAAGTATATATATAATTAAAACAATGGTGAAATAAATGTAATTCAGCAGTATGACTCAGCAATTAAGTTGTATTTTTCAGGATGAGATACAGCTTATATCATTTATGTTACTTTCTAGAAAGAGTATTTAATCTATTTCAATTCTAGTACCTCCCCTTTTCCCCCCAGGACATATAAAAGAATGTGTCTTTACATTAACTGTTCTTCTATGTGAATTTTGCCTTATTAAACATTGTGCCTTACTTTATTAAATTGTTTTATTGGAATCCAGTTCTGAATTTAGAAAAGTAACAGTGTATTTTATCCTTAATTAACAAGCATTTACTATTTTGAAAAATCTAAAATCCCTATCATGTTTGTATTTGCCTGTTACATGTTATATCATTGCTTATCTGTTTATTAAATTTATTTAATACATAAATTCACAAATCATGTCTTAACATTTTTTATGCTAGGTTCAAGGGATAAGAGGTGAATTAGACCAGGTCTCTGTCTAGTGGAGTTCCTTCTGCTTCCAAAATCTTAACAGACTTACAGACACACACTCTAATAAATTGGCAAGATCATCTTGCTGACTAAGGGCAGTTAAATCTTACGTTTAGTCCAGAATCGATCTTAATCCTCAGTAATATAGGTGTAACCAAGTAAAGTGATTTTACAGCAATGTGTATCACTGTGCTCTGATGCCATTATTTTGATGACCTTAGAACACCTGCCATTTTTCTAGATCCCAAAATATGGAAGAATACTGCTTGGTTATTATTTAAGTTTAACTGAGTGGGTAGGAAGGACATGTTCTTTGCCAAACTGCTAAGCATTTCAAATTTGCTCAGATGGACCAAGCTCAGGCCTTCCAGGTCAGTGTAGAGGAAGGCTTCTTGGTGAAGACAGGACCAGGAAGTGAAAGGGAAAGAGAGAAAATGCTGAGCATTACGCAGATCTCTTACCTTTCCTAAGGATAAAACAATTATCTGGACACCTGGTTCTCTTTAGAGGTAGTTTTAAAAGAAAGTGTTATTCCTCAATGACTTGTGTAACATTTCAGGGGTCGTGTGAGATTTGGAGGTGTCCCATCCCATCGCACCAGTTGCTTCCAGCTTTGTGAGCAATTTGTGTTCTCCAGACTATTAGCGCCCCCACTCCAAAAAAAAAAAAAAGCCTTAGAAGGTTGAAACTTACTTGATTGAGAGACTTGTCCAAGACTCCACATGGCTGAATCTTGAATTGTAGCTTTTGGATTCTCACTTGCCACTGTAGAAGGCTGCTTTGCTTACATTTCCTTCACTTAACATACCGTGACAGGAAACCCGCAACGATGTTGGTACTGCGCTGTAAGTGGTCTACTGGCATCGAAGTGATGCTGCCTGCACTGTATCTCCAATGGAACTAGAAGTTTATATTTGATGGGAAGCCTTAAGATAGAGTAAACATTGGGCAGATCTCTACTATTTAGGAAGCCCATCAAGAGCCTACCTGAATCAGTCCTCATGACATGGGTAGTACTAGATTTGGTGAGGTTCATTGGTGTGTCAAAGATTTCTCCCTTTCCTCCCTACCCCAGAATTTGGGATCAAGTAAGAAACTGACATAGCCTCACAGTAGGGATCTACACATCAGCTTTATCAAATCAGACTTGAGCTTCCTATGTTCTTCCCCTTAATTGAATGTAACCCAAATTACAGGCTTATCCCGCAGGGACTGTGCCTTCCCCTGCACAGTAGTCTACGAGGTAAACACAACACACCACTTTGAGCAGGCAGACCCAGAGGAGAACAGGAAAGTCTTAAACCCCTTACTTAGTGCTGATCAAGGGAGAAGCCTGTACCAATTATCTTCAGCTGTTCTTAAATCTGCTGCATAAAATCAACAGGGAAGCTTTCAAAATATGCAGATGCTGAGCCTCATTCTCAGACCAATTTAAACCTCATCTCTAATGGTGTATACCAGGCATCCCTAGTTACAGATATCTCTAGAGGTTACTTGGTCCCCTGGCAAGGGTGATAAATAATCAGTACGTTAAAGTCCACTAAGTGAGGTTGGTGAACTAAGTAAGTTTTTTTTTTTTTTTTTTTTTTTTTTTTTGCAGGTCTGGGGATGAAACCCAGGGGCATTTGACCTCTGAGCTACACCCCTGCCCTATTTTTTTTTTTTTAAACCGGGTCTCACTGAGTTGCAGAGGGCCTCACTAAGTGGCTGAGGCTGTCCACAAACCGCGATCCTCCAGGTCTCAGTCTCCCAAATGCTGGGATTACAAGCGTGTGCCACCACGCCTGGCTTAAGTAAGATACTTTTTAACAGATGCAGAAATGACGAAGTGACTCACCCAGATTTTCTTTGATAAATACTAACAGAGCTGGGGCTAGAACCTATTTATCAAAGATTTTTAACGGAATGCCTACTATAGACCAGGCACTAATTCAGCTAATCTAATCATCTCAGCTCCCTGACGGTCACTTTTCCCCCCTGAACGTAAAATATTTTGAGGTAAGACTGTATTCAAGTGGATTGGCCAGATTGAAGCCAGTAGCGGATAAGTCAGTATGGAAAACAAGGAGTGAACAGATCGACTGGAAGAAAGACATGGGAAGATGGCTTGGTCAGATATTTCAGGAGACCGCCAAAAGAAACCTTTCTTTGTAAAAGGAAACTCTTATCAAGACCTGCACTGGTTATTTTTTACTGCAGATAAACACATGGCTAACGTTAAGCAGTAGGAATGGACACTACGACACTCTCAGAAAGAAAATACAGATATCTACTTCCAGCATGACACTATAGTTCATCCATAAATATGTTCCCATGATAAACAGAAGATTTTTTTTTTTTTTTTTTTTTTTTTGGTGGTACTGAGTTTCCTGGAAACCCTTCTACCTCCGGGCTACACTCTCAGACATATATGTATATGTATATGTATATGTATATTTTTTTAAAACAGGGTCTCCTAAGCCAGTGAGGGTGGCTTCAAACCTGCGCGATCCTCCTGTCTTCGCCTCCCAAGCGCGGGGATTACAAGCGTGCGCCACCACGCCCCAATAAACAGAAGATTTTAACATAACTGCCTCAATTTATTTTAGATCTATCTTTGAGACCATATAATTATTCTATCTAAATATGAGTAATAAGGCAATCTTAAAGACATTGTAAATAGGTGAGAGATTTAAATGGGAAAGAAAACTTGCTCGTGTCATTGTGGGGACTCCGGAAAATAACATTCTTAAAATGTTACTGTGAGCCGGGCGTGGGGGCGCACGCTTGTAATCCCCGCGCTTGGGAGGCGGAGACAGGAGGATCGCACAGGTTCGAAGCCACCCTCAGCTGGCTTAAGAGACCCTGTTTCCAAATAAAATATAAAATAGGTCTGGGAGTGTAGCCTGGAGGTAGAAGGGCTTCCAGGAACCCCAGTATCACCAAAAAAAAAAAAAATTGTCACTGTAAGACACATTTCCCAAGGTTCCTGAGATTTATGCTAGCCAGCTTAGATATATAGGCAACTTTTAAATTATTTTTACCAGCAGGTAAAATGATGCAAGTAAGACAAAGCATGTAGCACTGTATCTATGTATTTGCACAAATGTACAAATAACCCATTCTGTTATTTTTGTACCTTTAGCTCCAAAATGTTGAGGCTCCCTTCCAATCCAAAACTTTCTACCACTATAAAATCAGCACACTCAGCAGTCACACCCCTCATGGTCCTACCTTATGTTTGTGCAACACCTGTCACTCGTCTCAAGAAGAGAAGGAGAAAAAAGAAGCAGAGCTCTATGCAGCTGAGACATTAAGCCCATGTTACAAGGACTGGACGTTGAGCTTTGATAAATTGAGAAGAGACTTTTTTTCTTTTATGTATTTTTATTGGTGCATTATATAGTCTTATAGGAGAAAAGATTTTTCAATCTTGGTATTAAGAAGCAGCCAGACATCTGGGCACAATAGTGCACACCTATGATCCCAGTAATTGGGAGACTGAGACAGGAGGATCCCAGGGTTAAGGCCAGCACATGGTAACTTAGCAAGACTCAAAATAAAAAGGGCTTGGGTTGTATCTCTGGGATAAAATGCCCATTGGTTCAATCCCTGGTATAACGCACACATGTACACACACTAATGTCGATCCAGGAGAGGGAAGGACAAGCATTTCTCAGACTCTCTTCATGATTGCTTCAGTGAGGAAGATAGTGATTAATAGCTGAATCACAGTGAAATTTTGTACACATTTAATTTGAAAATTGCCATAAAAATATATGTATACATTGACAAGCCAAAATCCTTGTGCAGCCCCACATAAACATTCACACCAAAAACCACCATGCAACGATGCATGCTTGTCCAGGCTGGTGGCACACAGTTGTAATCCCCACACTTGGGAGGTGGAGATAGGAGGATCATGCAGGTTCAAAGCCAGCCTCGCTGGCTTAAGAGACCTTGTTTCCAAATAAAAAGTATAAAATAGGTCTGGGAGTGTAGCCTGGAGGTAGACGTGTTTCCAGGAACCTCAGTACCATCAAAAAAAAAAAAACAAAAAACCATGCAAATAATTAGACATATATGCACACCTGAAAACTAAAGTTTGATATTTGGACACAGAAGAATGTTCCCTGGCCACATGGCTCAGAAAGGAGTAGACGGTCACACTGGAGTAGCACTGGGCCCACTGTTTATAGGATTGCTTTTTTCTTCTTTGAGGGGTATAGGAACAAAGCCTTTTTTTTTTTTTTTTTTTTTTGGTGGTGGTACTGGGGTTCCTGGAAGCCCTTCTACCTCCGGGATACACTCCCACGGGCTACACTCCCAGACCTATTTTTTAACTTTTTTATTTGGAAACAGGGTCTCTTAAGCCAGTGTGGCTGGCTCCAAACCAGCGCGATCCTCCTGTCTCTGCCTCCCAAGCGCGGGGATTACAAGCGTGCGTCACCACGCCCGGCCAAAGCCATTTTAAAACAAAGGTCAAGTCATTGATCTCACATAAAGCAGATGTCTCTTAAGTGAGCCCATCACTCTATAAGAGTGAGTTTCCTATGTGCCCAGGAAACAGCGTCTAAAAGCATCTCATCTCTTTCTCACTCTTTTTGTAATGCAAGTGTGAGCACCAAGACAGTATTAGATAATCATTTATATGCCAACAGATCCAGAGAGACAGGCCTCAAGAGTGAACACCCTCATAAAATTGGGCAGTAGGGAAGATGGGAAGGTCATGTAAGGTATAGACATTGACTTAAAGAAATCTTTTGGCACTAAGAACCAACCTCCCAAAGACGGCAACATCACTGAAGAGTTTTAGCACTGTTACTTTGCTTGCCTTCTTTTTCTTCTCATTCTTTTCCTTTTCCTTTTCTTTTTTCTTTTTCTTTTTCTTTTTCTTTTTCTTTTTTTCCTTTTTTTTTTTTTTTTTGCGGGTCTGGGGATGGAACCCAGGGGCATTTGACCTCCGAGCTACACCCCCTGCCCAATTTTTTATTCTTTATTTTGAAACAGGGTCTCACTGAGTTGCAAAGGCCCTCACTAAGTAGCTGAGGCTGTCCAGAACCGTGATCATCCAGTCTCAGCCTCCCGAATGCTGGGATTACAAGCGTGCGCCACCACGCCCGGCTTATTCTTTTCCTTTTTCATTATGATAATGATGTATAGGTCACAGAACTGGATATGGAGGGCCCCAAAGTAGCCTTGTCTTCCAAGGGCTTAGTAAGTCATTGAAAACTGGAATGCTGAGAAGAGGGCCATGTGAGGAGAGTTGCCTTCCCTACAAACAGTGACTCCAATCTGCAGTCAAATGGCAGCTAAGGCCTAATGGGATGTGGATGAAGGATGTGGATGCTGTAGGCGCTGCGTAAGTCACCGAGGAAACAGGGCACCAGGATATCCCCAGAGCAAGAACAAGCCACTAAATCCAGGGGAGATCTGGCTCTCAATCCTAAAGGCAAAGGTGGACTGCAGCCCCCGCACGAACGTGTGGCTTCTCTCTGGGTCCCAAAGAGACAAGAAAGAACTGGATGGGGCACAGTGTCCTCCTTCCTCTAACGCTGAGACAGGAGGATCACAGGTTCAAGTACAGCCTCAGCAATTTAGTGAGACTTGTTAACCTAGTGAGACTCTGCTTCAAAAGAAAAATAAAATAAGCCTGGGAGTGTAGCTCAGAGGAAGAATGCCCTTGGGTTCAATTCCTAGTACCAAAATAAATAAATAAATAAGTAAATAAATAGTTATAGATGAAAAAATATATAGTTCAGAGTGAAGATGTGTAAGTGTATATAACAAACAACATAAACACTAAGGATATAAGGCAAAACTGTAAGGTAGCCGGGCGTGGTGGCGCACGTTTGTAATCCCAGCGCTTGGGAGGCTGAGACAGGAGGATCACACAGGTTCGAAGCCAGCCTCAGCTACATAGTGAGGCTCTCAGCAACTTAGTGAGACCCTGTTTCCAAATAAAATATAAAACAGGTCTGGGAGTGTAGTCTGGAGGTAGAAAGCCCCTGCGTTCCACTCCTAGTACCACAAATGAATAAAAAAAAAAAAAAACTGTAAGGTATACAAAAAGAAATTGATTTAAAAAAATAACTATATTGGGTGCTTTTGATATGTTTACTTCAGAAGTGAGCAAAGGTCATGTATAACAAATATGGAATGACAGGAATTAAATAATATAGTCAGTGAACAATAACTATGTATAAATTCTAATATCCCTCAAACAAACAACAAGAAAACAAAAAATGTTTTGCTACCCATAGGATATTGACAAAAGTCAGTCACATTTGACCACAAAGAAATCCTTAAAAAAAAAAAACCCTCTACTCTTTGGTCCTTTGTGTTTTGTTTTATTGTGGTACCGGAATCGAACCAGGACCTGGTGCAGGCAAAGTACACATTCTGCCTCTGAGCTACAGCCCAAGTCGTATTCTCTGATCTTAATCTAGTAGAGTTGAAAATAGGTATGAAAAAAATGACCAACCATCATATACAGAAGAAAAAATTTAAAAGGATAAAATGACTATAAAGCAATGAAAAAGAGAACCCAAATGTCGCCAGAGAAACTATACTCAAAAAAAAGTATAAGTTAACTGTTTTCATTACTGTGGAAGGGAATATTTTTCAATAAAATATTTTTAAAGTTTGAAAAAAATAACAATAAGGTAAATAAAAACCAGGAACAGGAAAGGGGTCATAATAAAGATAAGAGACAGCCAGGCGTGGTGGCGCACGCTTGTAATCCCCGCGCTTGGGAGGCGGAGACAGGAGGATCTCACCAGAAGGTTCGAAGCCAGCCGCACGCGCTGGCTTAGGAGAGCCTATTTCCAAGTAAAAATGTAAAAATAGGTCTGGGAGTGTAGCCCGGAGGTAGAAGGGCTTCCAGGAACCCCAGTACCCCCTCCCCCCCCACACACACACAAAAAAAAAAGCATAAAAAATAGGGCTGGGGGTGTGGCTCGGAGGTAAAAATAGATAAAATTAAGAATTCTATAAAAGACCACAACAGAGGAGCAGTTAAAAGTACAAAAAGAGAAACCTATGTAAAAAAAAAATAGAATCTTAAAGAAGAAAGACAGACAGACAGACAGACAGACAGGAAGTCCACTTTCATATGCCTGGCCAAACTCTTCTGAATCACTTTTCAGGTCAAAGAGAGTGAGGCCAGTGACTTCATACAATATTTCCTGTACTATCAAAAGTATTGGAATATGACCTTTTCCAAAAGAAAAGTTCATTATTGTCTTTGGGATTCTTTTCCAAAATGCTGACATTCTCTTGGCAAGTTGTTGTTGTTGCTGTTGTTGTTTTGCAGTACTGGGGATGGAACTCAGGTACATCCTACCTCCCAGCTACACCCCCAGCCCTATTTTTTATTCTTTATTTTGAAACAGGGTCTCACTGAGTTGCAGAGGGCCTCAATAAGTAGCTGAGGCTGGATTCCAACCTGCACAATCCTCCTGTCTCAGCCTCCCAAATGCTGGAATTACAAGCATGTGCTACCACACCTGGCTTTCTCCTGGAAAGTTGTGATATAATAGCTTTCACGCCTTTGCTAGCAGGTGTCAATGGAACGTTTCAGACAGGTTCACATAGGCACTGGGCATGGATGATGACGGCCTGACCTACAACCTGCATTCGGAGATGCTAAGATGTGAAAAAATACACATCCTGGAATTGGTGCAATCTAGTAGCATAAAACCAGGAAACAGACTAATCTCACAAATGAAGTATAGGCACAAACTAAGGCATCCGCAATCAGAATCATGCAATGTATCAAAAATAATAATAAGCTAGGCATGGTGGCGCACACTTATAATCCCAGCATTTGGGAGGCTGAGACAGGAGGATTGCAGTTCTCAGACGGCCTCAGCTACTTAGGCCCTTTGCAACTCAGTGAGGCCCTATTTCAAAATAAAGAATACAAAATAGGGAAGGGGGTATAGCTCGGAGGTCGAATGCCCCTGGATTCCATCCCCAGACCTGCAAAATAATAATAATAATAATAATAATAATAATAATAATAATAACCAAATACCACCACACCCTCAATTATAAGGAGCAGTTGGGTAATTAACAGGAAGAGCTGAAAAATGGTTAAGCCATAAGTACTGGTGTCACTTTTTTTGTAAGAAAAACATTGCTTGTCCTGGGGCCTGGAGGCCTGAGTTACAATGCGGGTTTAGTCTCTTGCCTTGCTAGCTCAGTGTTTTCAGTAAAAGGTGGTCATATCCAAGGTCCTTTTCAGTTCTGATATTCTAGGAGTCTGGGAGCCTAGGAAAATTTCTCAACCACTAGTAATCCAGCCCAGGTTTTATCTAGGGCCTTGTGCAAGTCAAACCCTTGGTTACTCAGGAAGAAAACTGGTCATGCTGCCCAATAAATCCTCCTGCTCTTTAATTTCATACAACAGTGCAGAGTCTAATCCCAACTCAGATGGAAATAAATAATTACCAGGTTCCTCTCCCCAGCTTATTCCAGACAAATATGCATGTCCTGGCTCCTTTCTACACCCCATAAAAGCTTCAGCAGGCCTCCTCCGCAGTAGGCCTGGAGGAGAGCCTCCAGACAGGCCCACAGCTGGTTTTATTGCACCCAGAGCTGCACACACTCAGCCAGCTGCTCTTTTAGTAACTCCCTCTTCCCTTGATATTTCTTCATTAAAATATATATATATATATATATGCACAAGTACATATATATTTACTTTCTTATGGATATATACATTTTAACCACTTTTAAGCATACAATTGAGTAGTATTCATCATTGCTGTTCAATCTACTTGCTTACTTTGTGTGTGTGTGTGTGTGTGTGAGAGAGAGATACTGGGAATGGAACCCAGGGGCATTCTACCTCTGAGATACACCCCCAGCCCTATATTTTTAGTCTTTACTTTGAAATAAACAGGGTCTCACTGAGTTGCAAAGGATCTCACTAAGTAGCTGAGGCCGGTCACCAACCATGATCCTTCTGTCTTAGTCTCCAAATGCTGGGATTGCAAACGTGCTCCACCACGCCCAGCTGCTTACTTTTTATATTAAAAAAAAAAAAAAGAAACATTCCCTCAGTAACATATGTTTGCATCTGTGTATGCATATACTGGGGATCAAACCCAGACATTCTACTTCTGAGCTACACCCTCAGATCTTTTTGAAATTTTTTTTATTTGAAACAGCATCTCACTAGGTTGCTGAGACTCTTGCTACATTGCTGCAGCTGGTCTCAAACCTGAGATCCTCCTGTCTTGACCTCACAAGTACTGTCAAAACAAATTTAAATAGCGCCTAAAGGTATAAAATGAAAATGAAAATTTCACAGTCTTTTGATGTAAACAAAACTGTTCAAGTTTCTTATGGATCCTTCCGGTGATATTTTAAGTGTATTTTTCAGTACATGTGTGCTTTTTATATTTATATAGTATGAATAGTTCTTTTTATTTTTAAATATTTATATACATTGTGTTACCCATTGCTTTTTTCATTTAATAAAAAATCTTGGCCGGGTGTGGTGGCGCACGCTTGTAATCCCCGCGCTTGGGAGGCAGAGACAGGAGGATCGCGCAGGTTCGAAGCCAGCCGCGCGCACTGGCTTAGGAGACCGTTTCCAAAATGAAAATGTAAAAATAGGTCTGGAAGTATAGCCCGGAGGTAGAAGGGCTTCCAGGAACCCCAGTACCACCAAAAAAAAAAAAAAAAAAAAAATCTAGGAGTTGGTTCTTTTTCTATGTCAATACATACAGCTCAGCCGGGCATGGTGGCACACACTTGTAATCCCAGCGTTTAAGAGGCTGAGAGAGGAGGATCGCACAGGTTCAAAGCCAGCCTCAGCTACTTAGTGAGGCTTTCAGCAACTTAGTGAGACCCTGTTTCCAAAAAATATATTAAAAAGGTCTGGGAGTATAGCCTGGCGGTAGAAAGCCTCTGGGTTCCACCCCCAGTACCACCCAAAAATAAATAAATAAATAAATAAATAAATAAATAATAAAAAAAATAATAATGCTGGAGCCGGGCGTGGTGGCACACGCTTGTAATCCCCGCGCTTGGAAGGCAGAGACAGGAGGATCACGCAGGTTTGAAGCCAGCTGTGCTGGCTTAAAAGACCCTTTTTCCACATTAAAAAAAAAAAAAGTATAAAATAGGTCTGGGAGTGTAGCCCGTGGGAGTGTAGCCCGGAGGTACAAGGACTTCCAGGAACCCCAGTACCACCAAAAATAAATAAATAAATAAAATTATTTAAAAAAATAATGCCGGAGCCGGGCATGGTGGCGCACGCTTGTAATCCCTGCGCTTGGGAGGCTAAGACAGGAGGATCGCATGGGTTCAAAGCCAGCCTCAGCTACTTAGTGAGGCTTTCAGCAACTTAGTGAGACCCTGTTTCCAAAAAATATATAAAAAAAGGTCTGGGAGTATAGCCCGGAGGTAGAAAGCCTCTGGGTTCCACCCCCAGTACCACTAAAAAAAAAAAAAAAAAAAAAAAAAAAAAATGCTGGAGGTGTGGCTCAGAGATAGAATGCCCCTGGGTTCCATCCCCAGTACTGGAAAAAAAAAAAAAATCACTATTTCATTTTTCTTCTTTGGTTGTAAATGTGTGATTATAAAATAATCAATTTAACTAGCTTCCTATTGATTAGATTATTTTTTGTCCTGCTTTTTGTTGCTATTACTTATTTTTGTAGTGGGGACTGAACCCAGAGGCATTACATCTTTGAGCTATATCCCCATCTGGTTTTATTTTTTAATTTTAAACAGGAGCTCACAAACTTGCTGAGGCTGGCCTAGAACTTGTCACCCTCCTGTCTCAATTTCCCAAGTACGGAGATTACAAGTGTGAGCCACTGCGCCCAGCTTTTGTTGCTATTAATTTTCTTCATGTTTTTACTATTGCAGATAACATCCTTGTATATATAATTTGTCATACATTAGCTATTATATCGGTAGTCTCAATTCCTAACTATGGAACTTTAAGGCATGTGCACATAACTGGTTTATTTTAAAGACTCTCTTCTTGGTGAAGTATAAATGTGATGTGGTTTTGTTTTTGCAATCATTATTTTGCTTTCAACTATGCTATAATGGACACCCTTCAGGCTCTTAAGGTCATCTTGAGCAGATTCAGTAACTTTGGTGTGAATTAAAAACTTCAAAGCTGCTGGGCATGGTGGCACATGCCTGTAATCCCAGTTATTTGGGAGACTGAGATAGGAATATGACAGGTTCGAAGACAGCCTCAGCAATTTAGCAGGTCTCTCAGCAAGACCCTCTTTCAAAACAAAAAGTAAAAAGGGCTGGGGTGTAGGTCAGAGGTAGAATGTCCCTAGGCTTGATTCCTATTACCAAAATAAATAAATAAAATAAAATAAATAAATAAATAAATAAAGCCACTTCAGCCGGGTGTGGTGGCACACACTTGTAATCCCAGCATTCGGGAGGCTGAGACCAGAGGATCGCGGTTCGCGGACAGCCTCAGCTACTTAGTGAGGCCCTCTACAACTCAGTGAGACCCGGTTTCAAAACAAAGAATAAAAAATAGGGCAGGGGGTGTAGCTCAGAGATCGAATGCCCCTGGGTTCCATCTCCAGACCTGCAAAATAAATAAATAAATAAATAAATAAAGCCACTTCAAAGCTGATTTAAAACTTTCCCCTTCCTTTAATGACAGAAACAGGAAAGAGGAATGGAGGAGGAACTGGCAAACTGCAAATGACTTTAAATATCTTGGCCATTCTTCATCTCTGGCTGACACAGAGCGAGAAGGCTGATGTTACTCGTGAGTCAGGCACCAAGAACTGGAGTCTCGTGGCGGGGTTTTGTGAGCTTTCCCCCTGTGTTGCACAGTTCTCCTCTGGCTCCAGCTCAGCCCCTTCCACCTGTCTCTCACCCCAGTGGATCTCTGAGGTTCAATTCGCAGCTACTGCAGAAGTAGAGCGCTCAGTTGAGATGAACGCGCCGGGCACAGTCTCATCACCTAAAAGGAGGGCTCCCAGTTGCAGCTGCCTGTCTGGGGTCCATCCTGCTGGGGCGCTCTGACCTGCCTCAATGTCATTGTACACACCCCACAGGAAATCATCTGGGTCCTTGTCCTGTTTCTGACAAACTTTCGTTTCTCCTGGCATTCTTGCATACTTTGGTAGGAAAGGATACCTGCAGGTCTCGGCAATCTGTTATTATTTACTGAGGAGATCAGCCACAGGCCAAAGTCCTATCTGTGGGCCTTTGAGCCTGACCATAGGAATCACAAGGCCTGGCGGAGGAGAAGCTGCCTTCCCCAGCCCACACTTGATGCATTGCCAATGGAAGGAATCATGTCTTGTCAAGAGGCCCCTGCCTCTTTAAGGACCCTGGGCCCAAGAGATGAAGGAGTCAGGAGTGGAAAAGGCAGCTTACTGGAGAGAGTTGCCAGGAGACTGGACCTTCCTCCTACTCCAGCCAGCTGGGCTCCTTGGCTGCCTTTCTGAGACACTTCCCCTGAGACCTCCTTCCTGGAGGAGCTGAGGCGCTTTTTGCACTTTGACTCAGTTCTTTTCCACTCCTAGTACTTCCCTCCCTCGTGCTAAAGAGGCAGAAAGTGCCTTTTGTTCAAGGCTCCTCGACAGCGCCATGATTCCTTCACATGCACTGCGTCACCTGAAAAGCTTTTGAGGTATGTGCGTGAACAACCTAAACACCCAGCAAAAAGAAGCGTGCAACTAAAATTTGGCGCATTTATCAGATAAAATATTATGCGGGTATTACATGATAATGGATATAAATGAACGATTGTTTATTATTATAAGTGGTTCAAGATGTTATATACTCCATACTTCCATACAGGTTAAAAAAAAAAGTATGCAGCCGGGCGTGGTGGAGCACGCTTATAATCTCCCCGCTTGGGAGGCTGAGACAGGAGGATCGCACAGGTTCAAAGCCAGCCTCAGCTACTTAGTGAGGCTCTCAGCAATTTAGTGAGACCCTGTTTCCAAATAAAGTATAAAATAGGTCATGGAGTATAGCCCGGAGGTAGAAAGGCCCTGGGTTACCACCAAAAAAAAAAAAAAAAGAAAGAAAGAAAGAAAGAAAGAAAGAAAGAAAGAAAGAAAGAAAAAAATATGCAAACAGAATAGTTACTAGTTACATTCACAGTATTGCTATGAGTTATCTCTGGGTGATAAGGATGTGTACCTTTCACATTCTTGCCTTTCTGTATTTCCTAACCTAGGATGGCCATGTATATTTCTTTAATAAGAAAAAAACAATAGAAGTTATTACTTTAAATAATATACTGTTTGAGCATGCATTTATATACCTTACGAATATATAAGTTCACCTTAAGGATATACTTTTAAGCCTGCATGCCTGTAAATATTTACCAATAATAATGATTATTAAAAATTGTTTAAAGAGCTGGGTGTGGTGGCGCACGCTTGTAATCCCTGTGCTTGGGAGGCGGAGACAGGAGGATCGCTCAGGTTTGAAACCAGCCTCGCTGGCTTAAGAGACCCTGTTTCCAAATAAAAATATAAAAATAGGTCTGGGAGTGTAGCCTGGAGGTAGGAGGGTTTCCAGTAACCTCAGTACAAAAAAAAAATTGTTTAAAGAAGTGAAAATGTAGTAGCATATGCCTAAAACATCAGTACTTGAGAGGCTGAGACAAGAGGATCTCAGGTTCAAGGCCAGTTTCCAAATACAACATAAAACAGGGCTGAGAGTGGAGCCTGGAGATAGGATGACCCTGGGTTCAATCCCCAGCACCAAAAAAAAAGTAGTGAAAATTGAGAAGTAACTCAATTTCTAGTGGTAGGGGGATTGGGAAAACAAATGGAATATGCACACAAATTATTATATTAGGCAGCTAAATTAAATAGTCAACGATCTGGGGAAAGTTACACAATATAGTAATAGGTTAAAAAGTTCAGGCTACACAACTGAATTTTCGTACCCTTTGACCTGTAATTCCACTTCTAGGAAATACAAGTACAAAGAAACAAGTGTAAATATTGTCTCCATTTCAGTCAAAACTGAAACTACCCAAATTTTATCAATGGAGAATGCTAAACCAAGTAGTGGCACATTCATATAATAGATTTCTAACAACCACTTTTTAAAAATGAGATAGCCTGATACAATGGCACGCACCTGCAATCCCTGCTTTCCTGAAGGCTAGGGCAGGAGGATCATGAGTTTGAGGCCAGTCTGGGCAACTTTTGAGAAATCTCTCAAAATTAAAGTAAAAATAGCTGGGGATATTGCTGAGTAGTTCAGTGCCCCTGGATTCAAGCCCTAAAACAAAACAAAACTAAAAAGAAAGAAATGTCTATGAGAAAACATGAAAAAATTATAATATATTCTTCAATTTTTCTTTTTTCCCCACATGTGGTGCTAGGGGTCAAACCCAGGTCCTCAAGAATGCTAGGCAAACATTCTACTATACCCCTACCCCTCATAATATATTCTCAACTGAACATATATTTATACAGAAGAATTATAAAGCAAATTGTAAATCTTACTTTATATTCCATTTCAATAGCTTTACCACAAGCATTTATAATTTTTGTAATTAGAAAAATAGGTTTAGCTGGGCATGGTGGTGCACGCTTGTAATCCCAGTATTTGGGAGACTGAGACAGGAGGATCACAGGTTTGAGGTCAGCCTCAGCTACTTAGTGAGGTCCTTCTCAACTTAGTGAGAACATTTTTCAAAATAAAGAATAAAAAATAGGGCTGGAGGTATAGCTTAGCGGTAGAACATCTCTGGGTTTAATCCCTAGTATGACAAAAAAAAATATTTGAAAATATATTAACATGCCTGGCATGCCTATAATCCCAGTACTTGGGCTGAAAGAGGAGGATCACAGGTTCAAGGCCAGACCCTATTTCAATATAACATAATAAAAACAGGGCTAGAGGTGTAGCTCAGACATAGAATGCCCCTGAGTACAATCCCTAGTATCTACCTGTCTGTCTGTCTATGTATCTATCTATTAGCATGATATATTGTGCATGTGTGTGCATATATAACATGCATTGTAAATACTCTGAAAGAATGTTCATCCCAATGTCGGCAGTAATTAGTTCTGGGTGGTGGGATAAAAACTGATTTTCACCGTATTGCTTTCGTTATTCTATATTCTTTGAGATTTTCACAATCAATATATTACTCCCATGAGAAACATTTAAACAGCTTTAAGCTCTCCCACTCACTCACTCTCCACTCCTCCTCATGAGCTGCTCTGCCAGGGCCTGCCACGCGCCTGGCTTCCTGACGTAGAAACGCTGCTTCTCAAAGGAGACAGAGAAAGAGAGAGAAAGAGAGAGAGAAAGAGAGAGAGAGAGAGAGAGAGAGAGAGAGAGAGAGAGAGAGAGAGAGACTGAGACCCAGTGACAGAAGACCACGTACTTTATGATTCTGTTCATATGAAAGCCCCAAATAGGGAAATCTGCAGAGACAGGAGGTGGCCGTGTAGGACTAGGGGGCAGATGGAGCAGGGATGGGGGCCGGGGGATAGCAGGTGATTGAGAAAGGGTCGGGAGCCTCTTTTTCTCCTACTTATTTCCTTTTATACTTCATGCCTTTTTACGTTAGGCGCTCCAGTGGTCTAATAGAATTTTAGAGTTCCAGAAAGCTGCACACACAGCCGTTGCTGCTTTATCATCCCCATTCTCCAGATGAGGACGCAGAAGTTAAAGTGACCGCGCAGGCAGCAGCGAGTGGCTGCAACCTTACAAGTACAGGCAGGAAGCCGGGCTGCTGTGCTCCACACCCATTGGCAGTGCCGCAGTGACCTTAAGTCATGCTGGAGACGCTACCCACATTCTTTCTTCCCAACAACAGCCTCTTTATGATGGATTTTTTTTTTTTTTTGTCATCCTGGGCATTAAACCCAGGGACATTCTACATCTGAGCCACCCCCCCCGCCCCACACACACACAGTCTCTTTTATTTCGGTATTGATAAGTCACTGAGGATCTCATAAAATTGCTGAGGCTGGCCTTAAGCCTGCCACCCTCCTGTCTCAGCCTCCCAGGTACTGGAATTACGGGCACTGGCCATTATACCCAGCCATCATAGCCCTTTTTAAAAAAGCAAAATTATGGCAAATATATAAATAACAACATTTGCTATTCTAGATGTTTTTAAGCGTATAGTTTAGTGACGCTGGTATATTCAGATTGTTGTTTAACCATTGCCTCTAACTATCCATCACCAAAACATTTTCATCTTCCCCAGTTGAAGCTCTCTACCTATTAAACATGAACTCTCCATCTGCCATCCCATCGGCGCCTGGCAATCAATATTCTCTTCTCTGGCTCCATGCTTTTGACTACTCTACTTACCCCATATAAGTTTAATCATACAATATTTGTCCTTTTGTGACTATCTCATTTCAATTGGAATAATATCTTCAAAGTTCATCCATCATGAAGCATGTGTCAGAATTTCCTTTCTTTTAAAGGTTGAATAATGCCAGGCGTGGTGGCGCACGCTTGTAAGCTACACACTTGGGAGGCTGAGACAGGAGGATCACACAGTTTTGAAGCCAGCCTCAGCTACTGAGTGAGGCTCTCAGCAACTTAGTGAGACCCTGTTTCCAAATAAATTATAAAATAGGTCTGGGAGTATAGCTTGGAGGTAGAAAGCCTCTGGGTTCCACTCCCAGTACCACCAAAAAAAAAAAAATAATAATAATAATAAATAAAATAAAAGTTGATGATACTCCACTGTGTGCCTAGATCACATTGTGTTCATTCATTCATTCATTAGTAGACTCTTGAGTTGTTTCCAAATTTTGGCTGTCGAGAATAATGCTGCTATGAAAACAGGTGTACAACTATCTCTTTGAGTTCTTGCTTTCAAACTGGAATTCCTGGATCATGAGGCAATTGTATGTTTAACTTTTTTTGTGTGTGTGTGTGGTACTGAGGGTGGAACCCAGGGGCTTTCTACCTCCGGGCTATACTCCCAGACCTATTTTATACTTTATTTGGAAACAGGGTCTCGCCAAGTTGCTGAGAGCCTCACTAATGAGCTGAGGCTGGTTTTGAACATGTGCAATCTTCCTATTTCAGCCTCTTAAGCGCTGGGATTACAAGCATGCACCACCATGCCAGGAAACTTGTAAATTTTAAATGGGTAAGTTGTACTTTTTGTTCTTTTGAGTTTTTTGCTTTTTGGTACTAGGGATTGAACCTAGGCACATTCTACCTCCAACTACACCCCCAGCCTTTTAAATATTTTTTATTTTGAAACGGGCTCTCGCTAAGTTGCTCAAACTGGCCTTGAACCTGTGTTCTTCCTGTCTCAGCCTCCCAAGTACTGTTATTACTGACATGCACCACAAACCCTGGAAGTTATATGTTATATGAAGGAGCAAAGAAAACTATTTCTTTTAAAGAGCAGACAAGCCAGACATGGCGGTGAATGCTTGTAATCCCAGTACTTGGGAGGCTGAGACTGGAGGACTGCAGGTTCATAGCCAGCCTCAGCTATTTGTGAGGCCCCTGCAACTTAGTGAGACCCTGTTTCCAAGTAAAGAATAAAATAGGGCTGGAGGTGGAATGCCCTGGGATTTCAATACCCAGTAACAACACACACACACACACACACACACACACACACACACACACACACCCCAAACCAGCAAACAAGACATATGCTTCAGAGCACTAAAACCATGCTGTTCTTGATTTCCATCCCTGAGAAGGCTAGACAGCCAGCTGCCTTCCCAGGCTCAAAGGACACGCCTTTAGCATGAGCTAGGCTGGATTCTGCACATCTAGTTTCAGAGACTCCGGTGCTCTTGTTAAAACTCTCCCTCTGGCTGCATGGGGCCGCAATGCCTAAGATATTTGGTGACGAAAGTAGGTTGAAGAACATCCATTTTATTAATTTAATTATTCTTAATATAATGTTTACCTCTCTTTCCCACAGCTGCTCTCCTCTGTGTCTTGTTCCTGCCTGTCCCCTGGAACTCACGGTCTGACAAAGGAGGCCCAGGGACAGGTCCCTGCTGAGACTCGTCAATGGCAGCCCTGTCCTCTGGCCTCCCGTGCATGTCAACAAGCAGCAACAAAAGATGTTTCTTCCATTTTTAAAGGCTCACTGGGGGCTGAGAAGTTAACCTAAGACTCATGTGGGTGCGTTACTGTAACATGAAAAAAAAAATCAGCCTAACAATAATCTGCTAATGACTGTGACTCAGGTCCTTCAGTTCACACAAGACCGCCACCCATGCATGTAAGGGCCAGAATCTTGCCACTTACTTCGTAGGAAGTCATTTGATTTGTGTTCCTGAAACAGTTCTCACCCACTGTACTATTGGAACCCTGCAGAGTATCTGCCCTTCTTCTTCAAAGATGCCATTGTTGATGCTTGTATTTCTTGGAATGGATTGCCCACATTGACATTACCCTTTATTTTTTCGGCATACATCTAGGGTTTATATGAATATTCACTTCATCTCTGTGAGCTTCTTTCTTCACTTTTAAAGTGCAAAGGTTGAACCAGAGTATCTCTTAAGATCTTTACCAGTTCTGATATTCTATGAGTGTTTACTGAGTAAACTTCAGAGGAAGTCACTTATTTGGCGGACATTTTCCTATCCATTAACAATTTAGCTTCTATTGAGACACCCCTTTACTCAGGATTGCTGACACTTAGCCATCAGCTCTCTACTTAAGTAAAAGTCGAGAAACCGCATCCTAAGTTTCTAACCCACTCGTCCAGTTACCTCCCCCTGCTCCCCCATGACATGGATCCCTTGAGGTCCATGAGGCTGGCTGTGAACCTGCAGTCCTCCAGGCTCAGCCTCCCAAGTACTGGGATTACAAGCATGCACCGCCATGTCTGGTTTGTCTGCTCTTAAAAAAAAAAAAAAGCTTTCTTTGCTCCTTCATATAACATATAACTTCCAGGGTCGGTGGTGCATGTTAGTGATAACTACTTGGGAGGCTGAGACAGGAAGATCACAGGTTCAAGGCCAGTTGGAGCAACTTAGCAAGATCCTGTTTCAAAATAAAAAAATTTTAAAAGGCTGAGGGTGTAGTTGGAGGTAGAATGTGCCTCGGTTCAATCCCTAGTACCAAAACCAAAAATGTTTCCGCTTGCCTTGAGCATTCCTCTTCCAGGCACATGCTCAGTCTCCTTCCTCAAGGTAAAGGCCAGTCTCAAAGTAAACATTCTGAAACCTCGTTTTCAATTCCAAGTGAAACAAAATGAAAAGGGAATCAAGATAGAATCCAAGAGGGTGGAGAATAGAATAGAAGTTGTCTTTTTCATAAGAAAGGACAGAGCTAGTCTGTTGGCGCACCTCTGTAATCCCAGTCCTTGGAAGGCTGAGACTGAAGGATTGCAGGTTTGTGGCCAGCTTCCGCAGTTTAGCGAGGCCCTCTGCAACTTACTGTGTGCGTGCGTGTCTGTCTGTTTCTGGGGATTGAATCCAGGAGTGTTCTACCTCTGAACTCCACCCCAGGCCCTATTTTATTTATTTATTTATTTATTTATTTATTTATCTATCTATCTATTTATTTATTTTGGTGGTAGTGGGGGTGAAACCCAGGGGCTTTTCTACCTCCAGGCTATACTCCCAGATTTATTTTATACTTTATTTGGAAGCAGGGTCTCACCAAGTTGCTGAGAGCCTCACTAAGTAGCTGAAGCTGGCTTCGAACATGTGCAATCCTCCTGTCTCAGCCTCCAAAGCACTGGGATTACAAGTATGCGCCACCATACCTGGCCCTGTTTTATTTTTTAATTTCAACAGGTCTCAATAAGTTGCTTAGACTATTTGCCAACCTGTTATTCTCCTGTCTCAGCCTCCCAAGTACTGGGTTTACAGACATCCACCACCATGCTCAGCTGGCCCTCTGCAATTTACTGAGACCCTGTTTCAAAAAAATAAAAAGTAAAATAGCTCAGAGTAGTAGAATGTCCCTGGTTTCAATCCATAGTACCACAAAAAGAAAAAAGAATAGTATGGGTGATAGCAAGGGGAGATTTTTAGAACTTAATCTGGTCAGGGTACAAATGCTCATTGTCTAATCTGATCTATTGATTCAGTGTCTTGGTCTGAGAACACTGAGAAGTCTATATCGAGAACAGTGACTCTGCCTGTTCACTATAATCCTAGTCCTTGAAAGGCAGAGGCTGGTTTGTGGCCAGCCTCAGCAAATACCACACCTGCCAGTCTGACACGGGGGTGACTTTCCTTCTGGTCTACCTTGAATCTTCCCACTCCACTTAAGTAGAGTCACTGCTGGCATAATCAATTCAAGCAGGAGTTTCGTCTGTAGGTTTCCATTAAAATG
This sequence comes from Muscardinus avellanarius, assembly GCF_963383645.1. NCBI lineage: Eukaryota > Metazoa > Chordata > Mammalia > Rodentia > Gliridae > Muscardinus > Muscardinus avellanarius. The sequence continues at coordinate 70,173,435 of NC_137790.1, read as the reverse complement.
TGGATAGGTGTGTCCTCTACCTCTCATCAAGTTCCCTTTAGTAGTCTCGCAATTCATAATTCTGATGGCTGAGTGACTCCAGGTTATGAAATACTTCACAAGTTACCTTTAAAAACTGGCCCAAACTGGGTGTGGTGGCACATGCCTGTAATCCCAGTACTTGAGATGCTAAATGTTGGATAACACGTTCAAGACAAGCCCGAGCAATTTAGCAAGACTCTCAGCAAATTACTGAGACCCTGTTTTAAAGAAAAAAGGGATGAGCCGAGCAAGGTGGCGCACGCTTGTAATCCCAGCATTCAGGAGGCTGAGACTGGAGCATCCTGGTTCACTGACAGTCTCAGCTACTTAGCTAGGCCCTTTGCAACTCAGTGAGACACTGTTTCAAAACTAAAAAAAAAAAAAAGACTAAAAAAATAGGGCTGGTGGCGTAGCTTGAAGGTACAATGCCCCTGGGTTCAATCCCTAGTACCACAAAAGAAAGAAAGAAAGAAAGAAAGAAAGAAAGAAAGAAAGAAAGAAAGAAAGAAAGAAAGAAAGGAAGGAAGAAAGAAAGGAAGGAAGAAAAAGAGAGAGAGAAGAAAAAAGAAAAAAGGGATGCAGATTTATCATGGAGGTAGAATGCCCCTGGGATCAATCCTCAATACCAGATAAATAAACAAACAAACAAACTAGCCCAAAGAGTGTTAAGATCTAAATTTAATAGCTCTCCCAAACTTTGTGATTGAAGTACTCAGTTCAATTCAGCATTTAATTGTTGGAAAAATAATTTTTTTTTTTTTTTTTTTGGTGGTACTGGGGTTCCTGGAAGCCCTTCTACCTCCGGGCCACATTCCCAGACCTATTTTTTTTATATTTTTTGAAACAGGGTCTCTTAAACCAGCTCGGCTGGCTATGAACCTGTGTGATCCTCCTGTCTCCACCTCCCAAGCGCGGGGATTACAAGCGTGCACCACCATGCCCGGCTTGGAAAAGAATTTTAACACAAATTATTCAATAAAAAGCAACATCAATTAGTCTAAACAATTCTATTATATCATTTCCATTAAAATCAATCATGAAATTAAAAAGTTTTTATATTATTACTGTTCTCCCTTTTTTCATAGATTTTAGCAGATACATTACAAAAAATTTTTTTCAAGCTAGGTGTGGTGGCACACACTTATAATCCCAGTGCTTGGGAGGCCGAGACAGGAGGATCGCACAGGTTCAAAGGCATCCTCAGCTACTGAGTGCTGCAGACTGCTCAATCAGAATGGCTGTGAGTCCACTCGGGATCGATTTATCTCAGAAAAGATGGGCAAGGATTCGGGTGCCGTTCTGCAGCCACTTATCTGCAGCGATTCTTTCCCCTCTATGAAATAAATTTCTTTAAGTTCCTATTTACGGTGCTTTAGGAAAGAATCTGACATGGACAAAAGCTTCTTGATCTACTGACACTTTATTACAAGAACCTAGAAAAATTTATACCCTTCACCAGTGAAATTAATAGTAAGAAAAAAGAGGGGAGTGCAATCACTGCAAAACAATAGTGAATAACATGTAAACAAAGGTTAAAAAAACTAGTCTGGCATTCAAGAGATTAGCTCCGGATCTTTTCCCGGATCTTGCAGACAGGGGTTCCAAAGGGCAAATTCCAGAAGACACGGCATGCCCAGGGCTTGGAGGCCTCTCATGGAATCTTCTTTAACTTTTTTGGAACTTTCCATCTTTAGGGCTTAGTCCATATGGCAGGCATGGGGAGATGTGGCGATCCAGGTGGATGTGATGGAGTTCTCCCAGGTGTCTTCCTCCTTGCCTTCTAAAATCTGAAAGCTTAAGCAAACTCAAAACACAGTTTGGCAGATAAACACCAAAAAATACCATGAAGTTTTTAGATTTAGTTGTCAGATGTACTTCCTTAGCTGCAGAGCACTTTTCCTCAACCGATAGGTTTATTAGAAACCTATTCATCTTATAAATAATCCATATTCCTGTCCCAGACCCTTTGCAATATCCTTTTCTTAGCCACGTGGCACCTCCCTGTCTCGGGCAAGGCTCATACTGGGTATAAAGGTCAAGAATCTTCATAGCCTTCAGCTCTATTGTATTGGGTAGTATTAGCTGCTCATAAACTAGGTTGCTTTGATGTCACACCCAATGTTTGTCTTCCTGTATCTAGGCAGGATCACAAAGAGAGGGGTAAATAGAGGCACCGGGTTGCCTCCCCTCTAGGGCTTTTGTTGTAAGTTAGTGATTAGGATGAAGGTCAGAGATAAAGGGGAAATCTGCATTTGTAATTACTGGCTGGAATGCTGCCACTGCATCTGAATTCTAACTAGATTTTATTACCATTTGAACAAAGCCGAGGACATTTAGAGGCTTAGACAAATTACCAGAAAGTTTATTTTCCACAGACTCAGTTTCTCTCACAGTCCTGATCTTACACCACCAGAGCAATTCGTGTGGAAAGTTAAAAGAATCATTACCAAAAGAATAATAGTTATAAGAATATCTAAAAGTGGGGGAGTACTTTGGCCAGAGACAACACCCTCTCTCAGAGCTTTGCTCATGTTGAGAACCTGCCGATTAGCTGCGTGGGAGGCCATCACGCAGATGCCGAGAGGAAGCAGGTGGTCTCGGCAACTGAGTGAGGCTCTCGGCAACTTAGTGAGACCCTGTTTCCAAATAAAGTATAAAATAGGTCTGGGAGTATAGCCCAGAGGTAGAAAAGCCCCTGGGTCCCACCCCCTGTACCACAATAAAAAAAATTTTTTTTTCAATTATTACAAATACTAAAAAGATATTTACTTATATTTCGTAGAGATATTATCTAGAATTTTCCTTTAAAATTACTTAAAATTTTTTAAAATTATAGAGTTAAGCTGGGTGTCATGGAGCATGCTGTAATCTTAGTACTTGGGAGGCTGCAACAGGATGATTGCAGGTTTGAAGTCAGCCTCAACAACTTAGTGAGACTCTCAGTAACTTAGTGAGACCCTGTTTCAAAGTAAAAAATAAAGTAGGGCTGTGGTGATAGCTTGTAGGTAGAATGCCCCTGGATTCAATTTCTAGTAACACACATACACACACACACACACACACACACACACACACACACACACATATATTTCTGTATGTGTGTGTATCTATCTACCTGTAGATAGAGATAGATTTAATAATAAAATCAGGAAAAGTGACTAATTTATTTTCCATACTGAAGATGGAACCCAGGGGCATTTTACTTCCCAGCTATACCCCCAGCCCTATTTTTTATTTATTATTTTCATTAGCAATAATCGTGCCTTGGATAAACCTCATTGGCTATGATACTGCCACTGTGCAAAGCTTTATTTATTATTTTGAAACAAGGTCTCACTAAGTAGCTGAGGCCAGCCATGAACCCCTGATCCTCCTGTTTCAGCCTTCTAAGTACTGGGATTACAAGCATGAGCTACCACCCCCAGTTTAAGATCAATTTTAAAACTTGATTGTTTTTCTATATATATTAGTCAACTATGGAAACAGGGAAAATACTCTCTTCAAAATAGTGATAAAGCCTATAAAAATATTTAGTGACAATTTAACTAAGAAGGCAGAAGCACTTTTAGAGGAATAGAAAAAGGACCTACAAAAATTTATGCCTTCATAAAAGCAACAAGAATATGGACAAAAATTGGCCAAATCAACTTTTTCAGAAGTGTGGAAATTAATCAAAGGCCTGAAACAATCTGAAAAGCACTTATTCAAGTGAAATAGCTATATCTTGATCCAGGTTTTGTGGAAAGTTAAATTAGAACCTGCTCTATCCCCATCTCCCTCTCTCCAAATCTGTAGGAGTCCAAGAGCCTCAAAACCCCAAAGCTTTAAAACCACAGCAGCTGAATATACACACAGCTCTGCAGCTATGGGAGGGATCACAATGGGCATGGAGCTCCTCCAAAAGCTACATCCATAGGGAACAACTGTTTAACATCACAGCTGCCAAGGGCAGCAATACCAGCAGGGACAATTAGAATGCTGTCCGGAAAACTTAAACAAGAAATCAGCGAATGAGATGTCCTTATGTTGTGAGGTAACCTACACAGACAAGCCAGACTCCAAAGTACCAAAGAGTTTGTTTTATCTACCAGCCAGCGAGGGCAAACAGTACCCTCTATACTGTTTCCCTAAGCATCAGTCTCAGCCACCTTTTATACCCCTTGGTATAAAACAGAGTTGGGGGCACGAAAAAGCCAGGCTTTTTTGGTTATAAAAATAATTACATTGCCGGGCGTGGTGGCTCATGCTTGTAATCCCAGCACTTGGGAGGCTGAGACAGGAGGATCGCACAATTCTAAACCAGCCTCAGCTACTGAGTGAGGCTCTCAGCAACTTAGTGAGACCCTGTTTCCAAATAAAGTATAAAAATAGGTCTGGGAGTATAGCCCAGAGGTAGAAAAGCTCCTGGGTTCTATCCTCAATAACACACACACACACACACACACACACACACACACACACACACACATCATTACATCATTTGACAAACGCCAGGTGTTCACTTAGAACAGACAACATATTTTACTCAGATGTTATCTTGTGGCCAAGACAGCTTCCTCATATGATGCACAGGGAAGCAGATAATAGCTGTTAAAATTCCTTTCCATGTTCAGGTTTAGTTATGGGATGCACTTGCCTAAGGCTTCTGCTTAAAAGGGACACACCACCTCACTCAGAAGAATTTGAAAGGCTCTGTCATGTTCCTGGGAATACAGAAGGGCAAGTGCATGTGTGCACACCAGAAGAGTCAAGGGAAGGTCTGTGTGCATAACCAGAAAAGAATAGAGAGGTTCTAATTCTGACTTAGAGCTGACCTGAAAGCTATGAAAAGCAGATGAAGACTTAAGACAGAATTACAAATTACAGAAGCACTGAAGTTTCCCGTGGTACACATGCATGTGCACACACATGCATACACACACACCTCCTCAGCAGAGGGTGGAGAAACTATTAGTTCAAGGAATTTAAGGAAGTCTCTGTTCAATCATTAGCTAACAAAGCAAAAATTTTATGGCTATTCCAAAATTTTATGGCTACTCAGGAAAAATTAGTCCAAAGTCAATGAACAAACTTGTAAACAATAACAGCAGTCACAATGATGACAAAAAGAAGCAAGAGCAAACACTGAGGCTGGTGGAGATAAATTTGATTTCCAGAGTTGTCAAATTACAAAATTTAAAAGTCCATTGTTGTAGTTAGATATAAAGTGGTCCCCTGAAGAGCTCATGAGTTGGTGTTTGGAGTTGATATAGTTAAGTCATGGGAATTGCAGTCTCAACAGTGAATAACTCTATTGTAATGGATTTATCTGGGTGGTAGGGTGTGGCTGGTGAAGGTGGGTCCCTGGGGTTACGGGCCTCAGAGGTTCCTCCTCCCTTCCCCTTCTCTCTGCTTCTAGCCTCCATGATGTGAGGAGCCCAGCTGAGGTACTCTTCCTCTCTCTACTTCCTGCCACCATGCCCTGAGATCAAGATGCTAGCCTCACATGGCCAATATCACCCCAATATCTCCAAGAAAAATTGTGAGTAAATGCATCTTCCTTCCTCTACATTACATAGTCAGTTCTTTAGATTATGGCTGTGAGAATGCTGATGAACACACCTATTTTCAACAGAAAGTTGAGAGACACACAAAGAAACATGGAAATAGGTCTCATACATGGGGTAGAGGAGAAGAAAGCAGCCAAAAGAAACTATCTCCAAGGAAGATGGATTTCAAATTTATTAGGCAAGTCTTAAGTCAGCTATTATAAAACATGTCCAAGGAACAAAAAGGAACTACTTCTAAAGAATTTTTTGAAGAATGAGTACACTATTTTACAAAATAGAAAAAAATATGGAGATACATTTTATTTTAAAAAGTTTTACTTTTTATTGCTGTATTATATTCATACATCATATTGGGGTAAAAAAAAACTTGTGTTTACATACATGTACACATCACTGATTTAACCCCTACCCAATTCCCACCCCATTCCCTCATCATCCCTCACTCCCTTGCTCGGCTTAGTGGTTGATTTCAATATGTTCAAGTACATTGGGTGTTTTAGAAATTTCCTTCTTCCCCCCTCCTTTCTCCTCCATTAGGTTGTCTTATTTACTCCTCTATAGGATTTATTTTTTCATCTAGAGTTCCTCCTATGACCCTTTTCTCCTTAGCTTTCACATATTAGGGAAAGCATCTGATTTCTTATTTTTTGTGACTGACAAATCTCATTTAGCATAATGTCCTCCAGTTCCATCCATTTCCCTGAAAATGATGTAATTGAATTTTTTTTTAATGGCTGAGTAAAATTCCATTGTGTACATATCCCACAGTTTTGTAATCCATTCATCTGTTGATGGACATCTTGGCTGGTTCCATAGTTTGGCTATGGTGAATTGTGCAGCTATGAACATAGATACACATGCATTAGTTTGGTAGTTTGGTTTCATATCTTTTGGGTAGTTACCCAGATGTTATATTGCTGGATCAAATGGTATATTTGTTCCCATTCTTCTGAGGATTCTCCATACTGATTTCCAAAGTGGTTGCACTAATTTGCAATCCCACCAACAATGTCTTAGAGTTCCCACTTCTCCACATCCTCACCAGCATCTGTTGTTTGTGTTTTGAATGTTTGCCATTCTAGTTGGAGTTAGGTGAAATCTCAGGTTAGTTTTGATTTGCATCTCTCTAATTGCCAATGATGTTGAGCATTTTTTCATGCATTTATTGGCCATTTGAATTTCTTCTTTGGTGAAGTGTGTATTTAGTTCGCTTGCCCATTTTGTTATTGGATGCTTTGTTTTCTTAGTGTTGAGTTTCTTGAGTTCTCTAATATATTCTAGATATTAGTCTTCTATTGGAGGTGTAGTTGGCAAAAATCTTCTCCCATTCTGTTGGCTGTCAATTGAGGTTCTTGACAATTTCCTTTGCTGAAGAGAAGCTCTTCAGTTTCATGCAATCCCACGTATTGATTTGCCTTTTAATTTATGGGGCCTTTGGGGTCCTGTTGAGAAAGTATTTATCTGTGCCTATGTGTTGCAGTGTTGGACCTATGCCCTCTTCAAGGAGCTTCAAGGTCTCTGGTTTGATTTCCAAGTCTTTGATCCATCTTGAATTGACTCTTGTACAGGGTGAGAAAATGGGATTAATTTCCAATTTTCTGCTTATGGTTAATGCGTTTTACCAACACCATTTGTTGAAGAGGCTATCTTTTTTCCAGTGTATGTTTTTGGCCCCTTTGACAAAAATCAATTGGCTGAAAGTGTGTGGACTTTTTGGGGTCTGCTCAACCGCCTGACAAAACTTCCAATGAATCAGCTACATGTAGCGCTGAGCACGTTGGGGTCTGCACAACTGCCTGACAGAACTTCCGATGAATCTGCAACATATAGCGCCGAGTGGATATGGAGGGCATAACTACTCTCCTTGCCCCCATTAGCCCAATTTGGTAATATTGAGCCTTATTGGCACAAATAATGCTTCTGTGCTCGTGAACCCCTCGTGCATTGTATAATGATTGGCTACAAGTTATGTGCTTTGCACAAGCAAGAGTGACCTTTAGCTTGATATGTTAGAATAGTTTCCTGTTGGAAATCCCCCTTGTGGCTTTTTGCTTTAAATTGTTTTGCCTGAGAGAAATAAATGAGATCCTGCTTGACACATCTCCCGGCTCCGTGTGTTGCTGTTGTTCGGGGCCATCGGCACTCTCCTTCTTGCATAGCCCCACTGCTGATGGGCTGGACCCGTCAGTCTGGTGCCCCGTGTGAGGAACTCTTTCTCGGCAAAACGCTGACAGGCCAATTGGTCCGCGAGTGAGTTTCCTCTCATAAGATATGGGGAAGTCCAGTTCTAAACCTGACCCTGCCCTAGAATCCCTTCAACTCTTTCTCAAGATCCGAGGACTTCTCACTGATAATCAAGCCACCCAGGCCTGGGGGTACCTTTTAAAATATGCCCCATGGCTCCCCAAAAGTAATCTTTTTGATTGGGATACCTGGGATTGAGTTGAGGGACTGGTTAGGCAAGCCCAGACGGAGCAAGGGGAGATCCCCTCCTGGGGGTTCTCCCCACCATCTCCGCGCTTAAAAGTTGTTTTCTCCCACAACCCCCGAAGAAACTCGCTGGCCGTGGCCCCAAGTCAGTGGAAAAAGGGGCCGCCGAGCATACACCCCCCCACCCCCCGTCCCGAAGCCCCTAAGAACTCTCCCGATCCCTCCCTTGATCCCTTTGGGGATGCTCCATGGCCCGGTAAGGGTTCCCCACAATCCCTTTCCCCAGCCAATTCCTTCTCCATACCCTCCGCTCTGCCGCTATATGCGGGCAAAGGGGGAGCTGGAGAAACTGTGGGCCTCTTTCCTGCCAATGTCAACCCGGGAGGAAACCTCCCTGCAGCCTGGTACCCCTGGGAACCACAAGACCTAAAAGCACTTAGAAAGGCTGTGGCAGAGGACGAATCTAACTCACCATGGGCAGACACCCTTATGGAGGGATTGGCTCATCAGACACTTGTCCCATGCGACTGGAGAGATCTACCTAAGGCCGTGCTCCCTGGGGCTCTCTTTCTTAAGTGAACGGCTTACTTTCAGGAGGAGTGCAGAATTTTGGGTGAGCGGGAAAAAAGGCTGCTCTGCCCCCTCCTTACCAAGACCAAGTGAGGGCAGCCACTTTGATAGCACGGAGAAAATTAGATGAAGGGCCTACTGAAGCCCCTATTGCTGGGGTAACCCAAAAAGCAAAAATACAGAAGTCAATTAATGAGGCATCCTTAAGGCAATTTAATTCCACACTGCCTTTAATTTTATATGTTTTCATGGGAAGCACCCTTTGCTTGGCTCTTTTGGCCCAGATGGGAGAGCCCATTCATTGGATACACCTCTCCATAGGAGGAGCACCCCGGATATATTCCATAATTGATCAAGTAGCAGATTGCATTATTAAAGGAGGAGACATAGCAAATCGGCTTTTTGGAATGGACCCTCAAGATATAATTATCCCCCACCAATTATCTGATTTCACCTGGTTCCAAAAAAATAATAAAAGAGTGGTAATAGCATTAAAGGGATTTTTGGGTAATGTTGATTGTCATTATGGTCCCTATAAGTGGATGAGATCTTTTACTAGATTGGAGTGGAGGCTCCAAAAAATCTTTATCCAAGAGCCTAATCCAAATTTCCTGATGGTGTTTACCGATGGGGGGGGCGTATGGGGGCAGCCGTGATTATATATCCTTCATTTGTCAATGGACAAGACCCACAGCCAATTCAAACAATATCCCATCCAATAGAAGGCTCCCTCCAGTTCAAAGAATTATTTGAAGTAGTATTAGTGTTAAATGCCAATCATGAACCCATCAATTTATTTTCAGATAGCCAATATGTGGCTAATCTATTACCTTTATTGATGGAGGCCCATATTAAACTACATTCCAATCCTATTACCCCTCTAATGATTCAAACACAACAATTTTAAAACAACAAATACATTCTATATTTTTACAACATTTGTGAGGCCACCAAAATCTACCAGGCCTCCTCTCTAAAGGCAATCAAACTGCAGACAAATTAGCCTCCTCTATTTTCTCCATAATGGAGTCGACCAAATTCCATCAACTTACATCAATTGGAGGGGCTTGAAACATAAATACCCATAGGCATCAGCAACTGATTTAAAAAAGATTGTGCGTGCCTGTCGATCCTGCCAACCCTTCCTTCAAATGCCCCCCCCCCAAATCTCAGACAGCAACCCTCGAGTATTATGCCCCAACAATCCAACAATCTTTGGCAAATTGATGTAACTCATTATTCCCCCTTTGGTAAATTAAAATACATTTTTGTATCAGTCGATACCTACTCCCAAACATGCTGGGCCTCAGATCACACGGGAGAAAAGACCAAACATGCTATTAGTCATATGCTACAATGTTTTGCCACCCTCAGGTTGCCCGACCAGATAAAAACGGGTACCGGACCATGTTTTATGGGCAAGGCCTTTGCTGTTTTCCTCCAAGCTTGGAATATCTCCCATACTACGTGCATTCCGTATATTCCTAGAGTACAGGCCATTGTAGAAAGATTTAATCATGCCTTAAAGGTTTAATTACAAAAACAAAGGGGGACTCATTACCCCCACATGATCAGCCTAGAAAAGCATTACTTACTCTAAATATATTAAATTTTTCGAAATACAGCCCAGAAGTTTCACCATTCCAGAAACATTGGTCATCCTCAATCACATATACATCTGTCTTGGTAAATGGAAAGACCCACTCACAGGCATATGGAGAGGGCCAGACCCATTGACTACGGCTGGAAGGGGATTTGGATGCATCTTCCCTCCAGATAAAAAAAAGACCCCTGTGGTTTCCAGCAAGGGACATTAAATATCTTCCACCATGCACTAATAATTGTGATTCCAGGGAAAAAGAGATCCCTGAGATTAGCTCTCTCTTCTTAATTACAAAAAGAGAGATACAAAATGAAGATGAAAATCCTCATCAGTCTGATCCTATTAGCACAAATAAGGTATGGTATACAAGGATTTGGAGACCCAGGTAAGGCAAGAGAGATCCTTAATAAAAGGATGGGGCGGCCCTGTAATTGTGGAGGGGGTACCTTCCCAGTACTCCCCATAGATGGACAGGCTATCTAAAGTAATCCATTTTACAAAGCCACCTTTAGACTCCCTTGCAGATGTAGCATTACAAAACCTAAAAGAATTAGACTTGTTAACGGCCGAAAAGGGAGGCATATGCTTGTTTTTACAGGAAAAATGCTGTTTTTATGAAATTGGGCTCAGTCCAGGACAAGATAAAGCAACTCCAAGAAGAAAATGCCGGCAAGATCTACAAGACAACCATTATGGATAAGCTTCAATGGACTTTTGCCTTATTTTTTCCCTCTATTGGGCCCCCTTGTGTCTCTCCTGACTGTTTGTACCCTGGGCTCCTCTATCCTCAATAGATTAGTTCAGTTTGTAGCAGTTAAAATACATCAAGTAGAGATCCAATATCAAAAGCTTACTGAGAGAGAGCCCAATCATTATGACTGGCGTTCTGACAATAAACATCCCTATGGCGTTCTGACCATAAACATCTTCTATGACCCATTCTTCATTCAGAAGTGTGGTGTTCAGTCTCCACATGTTTATGTTGTTTCTCTGGGTCTTCTTCTTCTTTTTTTATTGGTGCACTGTATTCATACATCATAGTGGGATACAAACTTTTGTAGACATACATGCACACATCGCCCAGTCAGCCCCGACCCAATCCCCACCCCATTCTCTCCCCATCCCTCCTTCCCATGCTTGCCTTAGTGATTGACATCTAGTATTATAGCAATTTATCCAAAATTAAAAATGATAATCTCACATAACAGTTTCATTGTCTGATACCAAGCTATTGATGTCTTAAAGATAACATTTCAATATTTCTTTTTGCTTTCTTTCTTACCAGATAATATTTTTTTCTATTTTTTAGGTGAAACTATCATATATTTATATATTTATTTTTCAGAAAAAAATCTATCCTAATATGGAATATGGACTCTAGATACCCAAAATGATCTTGAAAAGGAACAAAGCTAGAAGATATATATTTTCTGATTTCAAACCATATAAAGCTACAATAATTGAAACAGTGTAGTACTGTTCTAAAGGCAGATATATAAACCATTGGAGTTAAATAAAAGCCTAGAACTAAATTCTTCCCTATATTGTCAAGTTATTTTTGACAAGGCTTCCACAAACATTTGGTGGTGGAAATAATAGTCTTTTAACTAAATATTGTTGAAAAATAATAATTACATGGAAAAGAATAAAATTGGACCCTTACCTAATCCCATATACAAATATTAACTCAAAATAGATAAAAGACCTAAATATAAATCTTAAGACTATAAACTTTTAGAAGAAAATCTGGGTCATAAAACCTCACAACATTGAAATTGGCAGTGATTTCTTGATATGATTTCAATGGCACACGCAACAGAAGAGTATACAAACTCCCTAAAAATTAAAAAAAAATATTGTATATCCAAAGACAATATAAACAGAGTTAAAAGTTACTGATAGAATGGGATAAAATATTTCAAAATGCTATATCTGAAGGTATATTAATATTCCAACTAGAAATCCTAAAAATTAACAACAATAAAGGCAAACAATACCATTTAGAGATAGGTAAAAGACTAACATAAATAATGAATCTCCACAGATAACCAATCTTAGTTGTCTGTTGGATGGAAAATCTTGTTTCTCTGGTTCTGGTGTGTGTTACCTATTTCTTCTTTGTAGTTAATCTCTTTGAGTATTTTCTCTAGTGCTGGTTTTGAAGACATAAATTCCTTCAGTTTCTGTTTGTCATGGAAGCTTCTTATTTCTCCATCTAATTTGATAGAAAGTTTTGCTGGGTAGGAAATTTTTGGCTGAAAGTTGTTTTCTTTCAGAGTTTGGAATATGTTACTCCAAGCCCTTCTGGCTCTCATGACTTGGTTTGGGAAGTCTGGAGTGATTCGAATTGGTTTGCCTCTGAATGTCACTTGGCCCTTTGTTTTTGTTGCCTTTAAGATTCTCTGCTTGGCTTCCACAGTGGTCATTTTGACAATTATGTGGCATGGGGTTCCTCTTCTCCGATCCTGTCTAAAGGGAGTTCTATAAGTTTCCTGGATCTGTGTATCAACCTCTTGCTCTGTTTGGAAAATTTTCTGCTATTACTTCCTTGAAGAGATTGTTGATCCCTTTGGTATCACTTTCTTTTCCCTCCACTATTCCAATTATTCTTAGGTTAGCTCTCTTATAATGGGCCCATATTTCTTCAATGTCAGATTCCTGCTGTTGGATATTTTTTTCTAGATTAGAAACTATGCATTCATTTTTGGAATGATCATCTTCTAAGAGCGAGATTCTGTTCTCCATGTGGTCTAATCAGTTGTTTGTGCTTTGAATTGAGGCCTTTACTTCATTAATTGCATCCTTTATCTCTTTTTGGCTCTCTCTGAATTCTTTTCGAAGCACCTCTATTATTTCTATAGTTATTTTCCTGATTTGATCTTCTAGAAATCTCTGATTTTTTGTTTTATCGGGTTCTGATGTTGTGGGGTTGTGGGCATTCATTGCTCCAGTGTTATTCCTCTTTCCCATGATTTCAGAAGTTTGTGCCTTCTCTGGGTTCTTCCTTTGGGTCACTATGACTTCACTTAAGGTGCTCTGGATCTCGAGTCTGTAGTATCTCAGACCCCACTACTCCTTTACTGGGTTGTATCACAGAGTCTCCGACCCAGGGAGTCGATAGAGGCTGCTTTAGACGGTGGGGGGTGCCAGGTTGCGCGTTCTCCTATGGTGTGATATCTCTACCACCGCCACTCCCCCACCGGGTCAAGTTCCAGGGAGTACAGTACTGGGATTTCTCCTCTGTGGCCCGCAATTTGACTCACTGTTCTTGAGTACGCAGATGTAGCTGTACTGGACTCAGTGAATTCTGTGCTGCTGCCGCCGGTGGCAATATGGCGCCGCTGCTATGCCTTCGGCCGTGAGGCTGGCGTATTTCTTCTTGGTTTTGAGTTCCACTCTGAGTCCCAGAAGCGTGTGCTTAGCTCAGCCACTGGGAGCTTTAGATGCTCCCTGCGCTGAAAGATCCTGCCTGGCTGTTCCGCAGCGGCTCACCTCGGCTTGCTGTAGCCGTCCGGTGAATTCACCGCTGCCGCCGGCAGTATGGCGCTGCTGCTGCGTCCTCGGGCGTGAGGCCGGTGTATCTCCTCTGTGGCTCTGAGCTCTGTTCTCAGTCTGCTTTCTCTCTGGAGCCTGGTGATTTTTTTGTTTCTCTGGTGATGGTGTTTTCTGGCTCTGAAAGGCGCTGATTTTATGGTAATGGAGATTGGTTGTTAGCAGGGCTCATAAGCCCCGCTTTTCTCGGTCGCCATCTTCCCGGAAGTCTCTCTGGGTCTTCTTATAGTTGATTTCTAGTTTCATTTCATTATGATCTGAAATGACACAGGGAAGCATGTAACATTTTTAAAATTTGCTAGTGGTCATTTTGTGTCCCAGGATGTGATCTATTTTGGAGAAGGTTCTGTGAGCAGCTGAGAAAAATGTAAATTTCGCTGTAGCTGGGTGAATTTCATATGTTTCCAATAGGTCCATTTGATTAATGGTGTTCTTTAGTTCTGAGGCATCTTTACTGACCTTTTGTCTGGAAGATCAGTCTAATGTTGTGAGAGGTGTGTTGAAGTCTCCCAGTATTATTGTATTGAGATTTATGTGTCTCTTCATGTCACAAAGAGTTTGATTTATGAAAGTAGGTGCACCTATGTTTGGAGCATAGATGTTGATTATTGTTATTTCCTCTTGCTGGATTATTCCTTTTACCAGTAAAATATAACCTTCTTTGTCTTTTCTAATAAGTTTGGGTTTGAAGTCTAACTTGTCTGATATCATAGTTGCTACTCCTGCTTGCCTTCAAGTTCTGTTAGCATGGATTACCTTGCTCCAGCCCTTTACCTTGAGTTTGTTCCTATTTTTACTTGTAAGGTGTGTTTCTTGTAAGCAGCAGATGAATGGATTCTGGTTTTTAATCCATTTAACCTCTTTATGTCTATTTATTGGGGAGTTGAGGCCATTTATATTCAGTGTGATTATTGAGAGATAATTTTTAATTTCTAACATGTTAAGATTTTATTTCTGCTTGAGATACTGTTTATTCTTCTTTGTTTAGTTGTCTGCTGGATGGAAAATCAGGTTGGAGGCCAGTCTCAGCAACTTAGCAAGATCCTGTTTCAAAATAAAACAATTAAGCTAGGTGTGGTGATGCACGCTTGTAATACCAACAGTTGGGAGGCTGAGACAGGAGGATTGCAGTTTGGGGCCAGCCTCAGTTACTTAGTGAGGCCCTTTGCAACTCAGTGAGACCCTGTTTCAAAATAAAGAATAAAGCCTGGTGTGCTGGCGCATGCTTGTAATCCCTTCACTTGGGAGGCGGAGACAGGAAGATCACGCTGGTTTGAAGCCAGCCCCACTGGCTTAAGAGACACTGTTTCCAAAATAAAAAAGTATAAAATAGGTCTGGGAGTGTAGCCCTGAGGCAGAAGGGCTTCCAGGAACCCCAGTACCACCAAAAGAAAAAAGAAAAAAAAAGAATAAAAAATAGGGTTGGGGGTGTAGCTTGGAGGTAGAATGCCCATGGGTTCTATCCCCAGTACTGCAAAAAATAAAAAAGTGAAAGATAAATAAAATAAAAAAGAACTGGGATTATAGCTTAGTGATAGAATGCCCCTGGGTTCAACCCGTAGTACCTCAAAAAAAAAAAAAAAGCACTTAAAGATTCTGGAAATAGAGTAACTGAAATGAAAAATTCATCTGAAATTTGAACAGCAGATTTAATGAGCAGAAGAAACAATCAACTAATTTTCAAGATAAGTCAATTGATATAATCCAGTATGAAAAACAAAATTAAAAAAAAAACAGAAAAATGAACAAGGATTCAAAGACTTGTGTGCACCATCAAGTATAATTAAAAAAGTATAATGGAAGTCTCATAAGGATAGGATAAAGAGAACATGCCAAAAAAGTTATTTAAAGTACTAATGGCTGAAATTTTTCCAAATATGATTTAAAAACACATATTCAAGAAGCTCAACAAACTGTAAATATAATAAACACAAAAGACTCACACCTAGGAAGGCATGGTTGTGCACACTTATAATCCCAGTACTTGGGAAGCTGAGACAAAAGGATCACAGGTTTGAGACCAGCAATCAGCAATTCTGTGAGACTCTCAGCAACCTAGAGGGAATCTGTTTAAAAACAAAAATAAATAAACAATGCTGGAGGGTTAACAAATAAATAAATAAATAAATAAATAAATAAACAAATAAATAAACAAAGCTGGGGGTTTAGCTTAGAGGTAGAATGCCCCTAGTTTAATCTTTAATACCAAGAAAACTCACAACTGAATGTCCCTTTGTTTGTAGATGAGGCTATAACAAAATCCACATTTATCATTTACAAATGTTATTTGTAAGTAATAAAAGTTTATTTCTCACATTTTTGGAGGCTGTAATTCCAAGATCAAAATGTTAGCAGACTCAGTTTCTTTTTCTAAGATGTCTCCTTGTTGCTATATACTCTAGAGAGGATGAACACTGTTTTCTTCCATGGTAAAATGAGGGAGGGCAAAAAAGACAGATTAAATCCAGATTTATTCTACCTCTGAGCCACACCCCAAGCCCTACTTTTTATTTTTTATTTTTATTTTTATTTTTTATTTTTGTAGTACCAGGAATAGAACTCAGGGGCATTCTATCTCTGAGCTCTACTACCAGCTCAAGTTTTTATTCTTTATTTTGAGACAGGGTCTCACTAAGCTACAGCCTCACAAGTTGCTGAGGCTGGCTGTGAACCTGTGATACTCCTGCCTTAGCCTACCAAGTACTGGGATTACAACTGTGCACCACCAGGTGACAAAGGCCACATCTCTTAATGTTATTGTATTAGGATTAAGTTTCAGCATGAATTTTGGAGGGGACGCCATTTTCCAAACTATAGCAGGACACATCATAGTCAAACTAAAGACCAAAGAATGTGTACCAGTATTAGGAAATGGCCTAAAAAGATTTGAAAAAGAGGTTTTTATCATTAAAATATATCTTGGGTTATAGAAAATGGAGCTCAAATCTATAAAGGAATAGGGCAGTTAGGGCCTGGTTACTGCCAAGACACAGGTAACTGTTATAATGCAAAGTACCCTCACTAAAAGTAATTAGCAAGTGAATAGAGGAGTTGGGACCTAGGACTTTCACATTCTAAAAACAGGTTTGCATAATAAATTATATCTTTCAAGGAGCTAAGAATTCCCCAAGAGTGTGGGAGGAGGGTACTGACCTTTGTGAAAGGAGAGCAGATACCACAGAGGCCCTTGACCTTGTGAATCATTCTGATCTAAACAAAGAAACCTAGGTGTATACCAGCAGTTAGGCAGGAAGTTAAGGGGTGGACTTACACCTAGGTCATAGGATTATGTAGTAGAGCAAGATGGGGGACTTTGTATCTATAAAAGGCTGTTTTATATTTTGAACTCCAGTGACTTCGTATAGGGCCATCCTACTATGTCACTCTATGGCATAGTGTTTCATTCTAAGCTCTACCTTTCCCTCTTTCTTTCTTTCTTTTTTTTTTTTCTTTTTGCAGGTATGGGGATAGAACCCAGGGACATTCGACCTCCGAGCTACACCCCCTGCCCTATTTTTTATTCATTTTGAAACAGGGTCTCACTAAGTTGCAGAGGGCCTCACTAAGTAGCTGAGGCTGGCTTCGAACCTGTGTGATCCTTCTGTCTCAGCCTCCCAAGTGCCGGGATTACAAGCGTGCGCCACCTCGCCTGGCTCTATCTTTCCCTCTTTTTAATGGCACCATAATAGTTACAATTTTTCTTTCTATCTTTGTAATAATAAACTCATTTAAGTTTTCAGCAAGAGTTCGGGCTAGTGTATATCGATCCTGGTTCAAAACAAGGACCCGCAGCTATGGGAAGTTTCCAGGAACCTAACAGAGGTCACTGGGAACAGTTCCCCCAAAACATTATGGTTACCCCCAAAACTGTAATAAAAAGAATCATTCAAGCAGAAAGAAACAAATATTTCTTCACAGACAAGTGATCTTCAAAAAGATTAATAACTGACCCTTCATTGTAAACCATGGAGGCCAGAAGGCAGTGAGATGACATATTCAAAGTGTTTAAAGTAAAAACTCATTCAAGAATTCTTTTCTGACTTCTGGGAAGATGGCGACCAAGAAAAGCAGCGTTTACGAGTCCTGCTAAAACTCGATCTCTGTTGCCACAAAATCAGCACTTTTCATAGCCAGAAAACACCATCAGCAGAGAAATAAAAAATGTAAACACAAGGGACAGAGAAGAAAAAACTAGAAGAACAACCAGAAACCAGAAATCAAGCCCACAATGTGGCAGCGGAGCCACGCTGGCACCATCTTCCCTCACAGCACCAGGCTCCAGAGAGGAAAGGTAAAAAGGAGCTGAAGTGAGCAGCTGCGGATCATTTGGGTGTAATTCAGCAGTTCTTTCAGTGCATTGAACATCTAAAACGCCTACTGGCCAAGCTCATCACGTCTTCCAGGAACTCAGAACAGAGCTCAAAACCAGAAAAGAAATACACCAGTCTCACGGCCAAGGGTGTGGCAGTGGCGCCATATTGCCAGCAGCAACAGCGAGTTCACTGCGCCCCGTCACAACTCCAGATCTGCACGCACAATAACCGTGAGTGTAATTGCGGTCCCTAAAGGAGAAATCCCTGTACTGCACTCCCAGGAACTTGCGCAGCTTTGATAATCTCCTTGGGTATGATATTTTGCATTCCAATCCAGTGAAGGAGTAGCGGTGGCAGAGATACCACACCATGGTTGAAGCTCCCTGTGGGAAAACACCCAGCCCAGCACCCCCACGGTCTTATGCAGCCTTGATTAACTTCCTGGCATGAGACTTCTAGATACAACCCAGTAAACGAGTAGTGGCGGCTGAGATTACAACAGACTCGAGATACAGAGCACCCTAAGTGAAGTTGTAGTAACTCAGGGAAGGCACAAAATTCTGAAATCATGGGAAAGAGGAACAAAAATAGAGCAATGAATGCCCACAACCCCATATTATCAGAACCTGATAACACAGAAATTCAGAGATCTCCAGAAAATCAAATCAGGAATATAACTGTAGGAATAATACAGGACTTTCGAAAAGAATTTGGAGAGAGTGTAAAAGAAATAAAGGAAGCAATCATTGAGGTAAAGGCCTCAATTCAAAGTATAAACAATCGATTAGACCACATGGAGAATAGAATCTGGTTCCTAGAAGATGATCACTCCAAAAACAAACGCAAAATTTATAACTTAGAAAAAAAATCCGACAGCAGGAATCTGACATTGAAGAAATATGGGCCCATTTTAAGAGAGCTAACCTAGGAATAATTGGAATAGAGAAGGGAAAAGAAGGTGAAACCAAAGGGATCAATAATCTCTTCAAGGAAGTAATAGCAGAAAATTTTCCAAACATAGAGCAAGAGGTTGATACACAGATCCAGGAAACATATAGAATTCCCTTTAGACAGGATCAGAGAAGAGGATCCCCACGCCACATAATTGTCAAAATGACCAATGTGGAAACCAAGCAGAGAATCTTAAAGGCAACAAAAACAAAAGGCCAAGTGACATTTAGAGGCAAACAATTAGAATCACTCCAGACTTCCCAAACCAAGTCATGAAAGCCAAAAGGGCTTGAAGTAACATATTCCAAACTCTGAAAGAAAACAACTTCCAGCCAAAAATTTCCTACCCAGCAAAACTATCTATCAAAGTAGATGGGGAAATAAGAAGCTTCCATGACAAACAAAAATGAAGGAATTTATGTCTTTAAAACCAGCACTATAGAAAATACTCAAAGAGATTAACTACAAAGAAGAAATAGGTAATATACACCAGAACCAGAGAAACAAGATTTTCCATCCAGCAGACAACTATGCAAAAAAGAATATATTCATATGTTTATAGCTTAATACCTATGGAGAGTCATTATTTATTTTAGTCTTTTACCTATTTCTAAATTATATTGTTTGCTTTTATTGTTGCTAATTTTTAGGATTTCTATTTGAAATATTAATATACCTTCAGATATAGCATTTACAAATATATTATCCCATTCTATCAGTAACTTTTAACTCTGTTTACATTGTACAATATTTTTTATTTTTTAGGAAGTTTGTTTATTTTTTGTTGCCAGTGCCTTTGAAATCATATCCAAGAAATCACTGTCAATTTCAATGTTGTGAAGTGTTATGACCCATGTTTTCTTCTAAATGTTAATAGTCTTAAGATTTACATTTAGGTCTTTTATATAGTTTGAGTTACTATTTGTATGTGGTGTTAGGTAAGGGTCCAATATTATTATTTTTCATGTAATTATTATTTTTCAACAATATTTAGTGAAAAGATTATTATTTCCTTCACCAAATGTTCTTGGAAACTTTGTCAAAAATAACTTGACCATATATGGAAGAATTTATTTCTAAGCTTTTTATTTTACTCCACTGGTTTATATATCTGCCTTTATAGCAGTACTACACTGTTCCAATTATTGTAGCTCCATAAGGTTTGAAATCAGAAAATGTACATCTTCTAGCTTTATTCTTTTTTGAGATTGTTTTGGGTATTTAGAGTTCATATATCATGTTAGGATAGACTTTTTCTGAAAAAAAATGTACGATAGTTTTGCCTTAAAAAAATATAAATCCTCTGGTAAGAAAGAAAGCAAAAAGAAATACTGAAATTTTATCTCTAAGTGATCAAAGTTTGATATCAGACAGATGGATCTGTTATGTGAGATTATCATTGTTAATTTTGGATAAATTGCTATAATATTAGATGTCAACCACTAAGCCAAGCATGGGAAGGATGGATGGGGAGGGAATGGGGTGGAGATTGGTTATGGGCTAACTTGGCGATGTGTGCATGTATGTCTACACAAGTTTTTAATCCCATTATGATGTATGAATACAGTGCACCAATAAAAAATTTTTAAAAAAGAATTCTTTTACACCAAAATTGTCCTTCAAATATGAAAAAAAAAAAAAAACCAATCCGGGTGTGGTGGCACACGCTTGTAATCCCAGCATTTGGGAGGCTGAGACAGGAGGATCGCAGTTCACAGACAGCCTCAGCTGCTTAGTGAGGCCCTTTGCAACTCAGTGAGACCCTGTTTCAAAATAAAGAATAAAAAATAGGGCTGGGGCTGTAGCTCAGAGGTAGAAAGCCCCTGGGTTCCATCCCCAGTACTGCAACAAACAAACAAACAAACAAACAAACATGAAGAAATCAGGCATTCCAGAAAAACAAAAATTCAAATGTTCACAACAAATAGGGAAGGTCTACTAACTAAAAAAAAAAAAAAAAAAAAAGCCAGGCGTGGTGGCGCACGCTTGTAATCCCCGCGCTTGGGAGGCAGAGACAGGAGGATCGCGCAGGTTCATAGCCAGCCGCGAGCGCTGGCTTAGGAGACCCTGTTTCCAAATAAAAATGTAAAAATAGGTCTGGGAGTGTAGCCTGGAGGTAGAAGGGCTTCCAGGAACCCTGGTACTACAAAAAAAAAATAATATTAATAAAATAAAAAATAAAGAGGGGCAGTGGGATGCTTCTAGCTGAAAAAAAGAAGATACTAGATAGTAACTCAAATCCACATGAAGAAATAAACAGCACTGGCAAACATAATTACACAGGTAAATATAAAAGACAACATAAATGTGTTTGTAATCCTTCTGTTGATTTTTTGGGGGACACTACTGGGGACTGAACTCAGGCATGCTCTACCATTGAATTACATCTCCAGCTATTGTGTTGTGTTGTTTTGTATTGTATTGTATTTTGAGACACGGTGGCACTAAGTTGCCATGGCTGGTCTCCGATATAGGATTCTTGTGCCTCAGCCTCCCAAGTTGTTGAGATCACAGGCATGCACCACCATGCCCAGCTCCTTCTAGTGATTTAAAAGACAAGTACATAAGACAATAGCTAATCATAAAATTTATTGATGACTTACATAAAATCATATTTATATGAAAACAATAGCTCAAAGGAGGATGGATGGAATGGAGACATATTGGGAGAAAGATTTTTATACTATTGAAATGAGATTAATATTAATCAGAACTAGATTATTATCAGTTCAGATGTTAATGGCAATGCCCATGGCAAACACTCAGAAAATAAATATATACAATTAAAATAAACAGGGTAGACTTGGGGATTTTAGTGACTGGGATTGAAGACAATTCTTTCGAGATACTACCGTTCTAAAATTCCTGATTCAAATTGTTGGGACAGAGAAACTTTTTATTCTAGTGCGTATCATGTCCATCATTATTGTGGTCAAGAGACTGTATATATTATGGTGTTTCATTTATTAAAACAAATAAAAACTCATAAATACACACAAATATAGTATGTATATGAAAAAGATGTTGGAATGGGGAAAAAAAAAGCCATATAATTTGGTGAGAGAAAAAGGCAGAGAGGTGAGGGGAAAAGTCATATAAGAAAAAAACTACAACTTTCTAAAAGAAAACTGTAGCCGAGCATGGTTACACATGCCTGTAATGTCAGTACTTGGGAGGCAGACACAGGAGGCTCTTGGGTTTGAGGCTAGCCTTAACAATTTAGTGAGACCGTCAGCAACTAGCAAGACCCTGTTTCAAAATAAAAAGAGCTGTGGGTGTAGCTAAGAGGTAGAATGTCCCTAGGCTTAACCCCCAGTCATCACCTCTCCCCCCCCAAAAAAGAAAAAAAACCTCACAGCTGCATGAATTGATTATATATCTGCACAAACATGCATATAATGAGATGCTTGAAGAGATGGTCATCAAAACATTAATACTGCCTATTTCAGGGTAAGGGGGGCTATTCCCTTCCTTATTCATTTATGTATTCAAATTTTTGCAATCAACTCACAGTTTATGTACAATCAAGTAGTGATTATTAATTATTTATTTATTTATTTTGCGGTACTGGGGATGGAAAGCAGGGGCATATTCTACCTCCAGCCTGATTTTTTTATGCTTTTTTGTGTGTGTGTGGGTCTAGGGATGGAACCCAGGGGCATTTGATCTCTGAGTTATACCCCCTGCCCAATTTTTTTTTTTTTTTTTTTTTTTGGTGGTACTGGGGTTCCCGGAAGCCCTTCTACCTTCGGGCTACACTCCCAGACCTATTTTTACTTTTTTTTTTTTTTTTTTTTTTTTGGAAACAGGGTCTCCTAAGCCAGCGCGCGCGGCTGGCTTCGAACCTGCGCGATCCTCCTGTCTCTGCCTCCCAAGCGCGGGGATTACAAGCGTGCGCCACCACGCCCGGCTCCTGCCCAATTTTTTATTCTTTGTTTTGAAATTGCGTCTCACCGAGTTGCAGAGGGCCTCACTCAGTAGCTGAGGCTGTCTGCAAACCCTGATCCTCCGATCTCAGCCTCCCGAATGCTGGGATTACAAGCGTGCGCCACCATGCCTGGCTTATGCTTTATTTTGAAAGAGGGTCTCCCTGAGTTGCAAAGGGCCTCACTAAGTAGCTGAGGCTGTCTGAAAACTGTGATCCTCCTGTCTCAGCCTCTTGAATGCTGGGATTACAAGCGTGTGCCACCCTGCCCGGCGTGATTATTTACTTAAACTCTATGTGGCCAATTGCTCTGTGGGATGAAGATGAGTCAGAAACATAACCTACCTTGCAGGCCCTGACAGTACTAAGAAGACAGGGAGGCAGCGCAGGCCATAACCTAAAGCCAAACTCAGGGAGGGCTGTCAAAGACAGGACGCCAGGACAGCAGCATTAATCGATCCCACAGATCTGACTGGGAGAATCTGGAAAAACACTGTTAAAGGGGAAGGCATTTGACTTGGGCCTTGAAGGCTTGGAAGCAACTCAGCAGGTAAAGATGGAAGTAAGATAAATCCAGGATAAGAGAACAGAGTGAGCAAAATAAACAGAAGTATTAAAAACCCAAGATCGAGCCGGGCGTGGTGGCACACTCTTGTAATCCCAGCATTCGGGAGGCTGAGACCAGAGGATCACGGTTCATGGACAGCCTCAGCTACTTAGTGAGGCCCTCTGAAACTCAGTGAGACCCTGTTTCAAAATAAAGAATAAAAGCCAGGCGTGGTGGCACACGTTTGTAATCCCCGCGCTTGGGAGGCAGAGACAGGAGGATCGCGCAGGTTCGAAGCCAGCCATGCTGGCATAAAAGACCCTGTTTCCAAAAATAAAATAGGTCTGGGAGTGTAGCCCGGAGGTAGAAGGGCTTCCAGGAACCCCAGTACCACCAAAAAAAAAAAAAAAAAAAAAAAAAAAGAAAGAAAGAAAGAAAAAGAAAAAGAAAGAAAAAACAAACAAACAAAAAATTAAGAATAAAACATAGGGCAGGGAGTATAGCTCGGAGGTCAAATGCCCCTGGGTTCCATCCCCAGACCCACAAAACAACAACAACAAAAAAAAAAACCCCAAAATCGATTCAAAGAATGTCTACGGGACCCAGGGGTGGTGGTGCACACCTGTAATCCCAGTACTTGAGAGGCTGAAACAGAAGAATTGCAGGTTGGAGACCAGCCTCAGTAACTCAGTGAGACTCAGAAATCTAGTGAGACAAAAACAAAACAAAAAATAAAAAGGGCTGGGGGTGGCACTCCAGTACCCCCATACACACACACAATAGTAACTGGCATAGCTTGGCCTAACTACAACGGAGATGTTGAGAGGACTAATGTTGGAAAGATAGGCTAGTTCCCAACTGTGACGGTTTAGTCTGCCTCGCAATTGCGTGGTGACATTTACTTGTTTCGTCGTGAAAGTCACAGTCTTAAATCTGTGCTGGTGGTGGGGATGGACAGGAGGCAAGATAACTAACCAGGAAATGATTGAAATGATTCAACCCAAGCTAATCAAAGTCTCAGGACCAGCCGAGCAATGCCCAGGCGGGGAGAAATTCCAGAGACATTTTTTGAGGTATCTATAGCAGGCTCAGGTGGAAGATGAAAACCTTTAGTCCCTAGCAACTGAGGAGCTGGGTTGACTCCAATTTTGGATGAGAGGGGCCGGGAGCAAGATTCCAACAGCTTGCAGAATGTAGAGAACACCAGGCAATGAGATCACCAGACTAAGAGCCTAGAGTTACTTCAACGTCACAGAAAAGCCCCCAAAGATCAGAAAGGCGGTCCTTCAAATTGGAACCACAGAAGATCTGGACTCTGAAAGTGAGCTGTCGCAGAAAAAGACCCTGAAGCCTTCTTAACCGGAGCAACCCCCCCATCCCATCCCCACTCCCAAAGGAGGATCAAGTGGACCTCCTCAGCTTCTACATGTACTAAAGGAAAGGGGCCAGCTGTGCAGAGAGAGAGAGATCAGAGAACTGTCCTGGGTAAAATCTCAGACTCTATTCACGCTCGCAGAAAAGCAGCTCTTTTGAGTCACTGCCCTGAAGAAAACCTTAGCTATTGTTTTTTTTTGTTTGTTTGTTTTCTTCATCTTTTCCTCCTTAGTAGAGTCTTTCCTGGGAAAAGAAGCCTTTTAGTAACAAAATGTGTAAAAAATCATCTAAGAATGTTACTTCTGTACTGACAGACTTGGCCTGCCTTGGTCTCTCCCTTTCCCCCTTCTGCAGCCCAGGATGTAAAAATGTGGAATTGACCAAAGAGCATACATCAGTCTGAGGTTTTAAAATAAAATAAATGAAAATAGAAAAGTCAAAAACAGATCCCCAGGACTCTTTTTAGCTCCCTCACTCTATGACTTATCCTTAAGTGTGTCTTTTTTTTTTTTTTCCCGCTTGGTGAACAGTGTAATGTTAACACCCAAGCAAGTCAAAGTCACAACTCAAGGAAACTGGTAACATAGAGGTCAACATTCCAGAGCTTTGAAAAAAGTACTGATACAACCGAGGAGCCCCCCATAAGATGACAGGCACCCCGAGAAACACGAGCAGCCACGTCCACCCTCTTCAGGAAATGGCTCTGCTGTACTTGTCGTGAAGGTCAGCTACATTGTCACTGGAGACTCGAATCCAGCCGTCCCCTTGCACTGGGTAGAGGTTGACGGAGCCTCCCTAGGAGGCATCTCTGTAGGTGGCTTGGTACACGGCTCGACGGGCCAGATCATAGGCCTGCTCCACTTCCAGGTCATGGGAGTAGCCTCGATCCATGACCCCATAAGCATACACAGAGCCAGAACCCACGGAGAAGGCCACCCCAGAGATCCGGTTCTCTTCACTGACCACGTAGTCGAGACCCGGGCCTCTCTTATCCCAGCCACAGATCATGGTGCCCATGGACAGGCCCATGCCTTTGTACTGGTACACCATGTTGGCATGCAGCTCGGAGGCAGCTGCTACAGAGATGCCTTCCTTATTCCGAAGCTCATAGATGTGACATTGCCGCACCAGTAGCCGCTCCCAGAAGCTGCAATCTGCTGCACCCCCAGCCATGGTGCCCAGGAGGTAGGGATTGATCTCTATCACCTTCTTCACCGTCTGGAAGGCGATGTAAGCACCCGCTGTGGCCCGGGAGTCGGCTGCAACAATGACTCCATGGCGAAAACTTGAAGGCCAGGGTGGTGGTTCCGTGCAGCATCTCTATGTGTGGCTCCTCGGGGGCGCCCAGCTGGGTGCGGCCAGGCTCAGCCCATCGCCGGGGCTCCCGGGCCCAGGTCCAGCAGATCTGCAGGCCCCCAAGTCCAAAAAACCCGTGCCGGTTCACCGGGAGTGGCCTCTCCAACACACTAGCCAGCGCCATGTCTGATCAGGGCACCCCTTAAGTGGGTTTTAAACACAGTCTTTATCTGTACGTACGTACACACACACACACACACACACACACACACACACACACACACACACACTACTGGGGATTGAACCCAGGGGTATTCTACCTCCTAGCTATACCTCCAGCCCTATTTTATTTTTTATTTTGAAAAAGTGTCTCACTAAACTGTTAAGGCTGCCTGGGAACCTGAGATCCTCCTGTCTCAGCCTTCCAAGTACTGTGAGTACAGATGTATGCCACCCTGTTGACTCTTTCTTAAGTAGGGAGATTGAACCCAAGAGTATTCTACCTCTGAGCTACACCCCGAGCCCTACCTCTGAGTATACCCCCAGCCCTATTTTTTATTTTTATTTATTTTTGCCTTATCAGATTTAATTTTTTTTTATTGATGTAGCGTAGTCAAACATCTTAGTGGGGTACAAGATGGTGCAGGCATACATGCACACATCACTCATTTAGCCCTTCCCCACTTCCTCTCCATCCCTTCTCATGTTTGACTTAGTGATTGGCTTTGACATGTTTGTTAATGTACATTATATACATTAGGGAAATTCCCTTATTTTTTTTTCTTTTTTTTTCTTTTTTCATGAAATCCAGAAATCACCTGCTCTCTAAATAATGACTTCCCTTCACTTTTAACTATGAAGATCACTTGATCTCCATTTTTAAAATTTTTATTTTGAAATAGGGTCTAGCTAGATTGATCAAAATCTCGACTTGATGAGGCTGTCCTTGAACCTGTGATCCTCCTACCTCAGCCTCCCAAGTACTGGGATTGCAGATGTACACCACCATACTTAGCCTATTTATTTATTTATTTATTTATTTATTTATTTATTTATTTATTTATTTTTGTGGTACTGGGGATTGTATCCAGGGGTGATCTACCTCCAAGATTCATCCCATCCCTACTTTATTACTTACTTTTTAAATTTTTTATTTGTTGATTATATTTTATTTAGAAACAGGGTCTCAGACTTCCGGGAAGATGGCGACCGAGAAAAGCGGGGCTTAAGAGCCCCGCTAACAACAAACCTCCATTACCACAAAATCAGCGCCTTTCATAGCCAGAAAACACCATCACCAGTGAAACAAAAAATCACCAGGCTCCAGAGAGAAAGCGGACTGAGAACAGAGCCACAGAGGAGATAACCGGCCTATCGCCCGAGGACGCGGCAGACACGGCGGCGGCAGCGCCATACTGCCGGCGAATTCACGGGACGGCTACAGCAAGCCGAGGTGAGCCACTGCGGAACAGCCAGGCGGGATTTCTCCGCACAGAGAACATCTAAAGTTCCCAGTGGCCGAGCTCAGCACACGCTGCAGGGATTCAGAGTGGAAACCAAAACCAAGAAGAAAAAACCAGCCCCACAGCTGAGGGCGTAGCAGCGGCGCCATATTGCCACCGGCAGCAGCAGCACCGAATCCAGCGAGGCCAATACAGCTACATCTGCGTACTCAAGAACAGTGAGTCAAATTGCGGGCCACAGAGGAGAAATCCCAGTACTGTACTCCCTGGGACTTGACCCAGTGGGGGAGGGGCGGTGGCAGAGATATCACACCATAGGAGAACGTGCAACCTGGCACCCCCCACAGTCTAAAGCAGCCTCTAGCGACTCTCTGGGTCGGAGACTCTGTGATAAAACCCAGTAAAGGAGTAGTGGGGTATGAGATACTACTGACTCGAGATCCAGAACACCTTAAGGGAAGTCATAGTGACCCAAGGGAAAAACCCAGAGAAGGCACAAACATCCGAAATCATGGGAAAGAGGAATAATACTGGAGCAATAAATGCCCACAACCCCACAACATCAGAACCCGATAAAACTGAAAATCAGAGATTTCTAGAAGATCAAATCAGGAAAATAACTGTAGAAATAATAGAGGTGCTTCGAAAAGAACTCAGAGAGAGCCAAAAAGAGATAAAGGATGCAATTAATGAAGTAAAGGCCTCAATTCAAAGCACAAACAACCGATTAGAACACATGGAGAACAGAATCTCACTCTTAGAAGATGAGCAATCCAAAAATGAACGCATAGTTTCTAATCTAGAAAAAAATATCCGACAGCAGGAATCTGATATTGAAGAAATATGGGCCCATTTTAAGAGAGCTAACCTAAGAATAATTGGAATAGAGGAGGGAAAAGAAAGTGAAACCAAAGGGATCAACAATCTCTTCAAGGAAGTAATAGCAGAAAAATTTCCAAACATAGAGCAAGAGGTTGATACACAGGTCCAGGAAACTTATAGAACTCCCTTTAGACAGGATCGGAGAAGAGGATCCCCAGGCCACATAATTGTCAAAATGACCAATGTGGAAGCCAAGCAGAGAATCTTAAAGGCAACAAAAACAAAGGGCCAAGTGACATTCAGAGACAAACCAATTAGAATCACTCCAGACTTCCCAAACCAAGTTATGAGAGCCAGAAGGGCTTGGAGTAACATATTCCAAACTCTGAAAGAAAACAACTTCCAGCCAAAAATTTCCTACCCAGCAAAACTTTCTATCAAATTAGAAGGAGAAATAAGAAGCTTCCATGACAAACAGAAACTGAAGGAATTTATGTCTTCAAAACCAGCACTAGAGAAAATACTCAAAGAGATTAACTACAAAGAAGAAATAGGTAACACACTCCAGAACTAGAGAAACAAGATTTTCCATCCAACAAACAACTAAGATTGGTTATCTGTGGAGATTCATTATTTATGTTAGTCTTTTACCTATCTCTAAAGGGTATTGTTTGCCTTTATTGTTGTTAATTTTTAGGATTCCTAGTTGGAATATTAATACACCTTCAGATATAGCATTTGGAAATATTTTATCCCATTCTATTAGTAACTGTTAACTCTGTGTACATTGTCTTTGGATATACAATTTTTTTTTTAGGGAGTTTGTATACTCCTCTGTTGCCTGTGCCTTTGAAATCATAACCAAGAAATCACTGCCAATTTCAATGTTGTGAGGTTTAATGACCCAGATTTTCTCCTAAAAGTTTATAGTCTTAAGATTTATATTTAGGTCTATTATCTATTTTGAGTTAATATTTGTATATGGGATTAGGTAAGGGTCCAATTTTATTCTTTTCCATGTAATTATTATTTTTTAACAATATTTAGTTAAAAGATTAATATTTCCACCACCAAATGTTTGTGGAAACCTTGTCAAAAATAACTTGACAATATAGGGAAGAATTTAGCTCTAGGCTTTTATTTAACTCCAATGGTTTATAGATCTGCCTTTAGAATAGTACTACACTGTTTCAATTATTGTAGCTTTATATGGTTTGAAATCAGAAAATATATATCTTCTAGCTTTATTCTTTTTCAAGATCGTTTTGGGTACCTAGAGTCCATATTCCATATTAGGATAGATTTTTTTCTGAAAAATAAATATATAAATATATGATAGTTTCACCTAAAAAATAGAAAAAAAAATATTCTCTGGTAAGAAAGAAAGCAAAAAGAAATATTGAAATGTTATCTTTAAGTCATCAAAAGCTTGGTATCAGACAAATGAAACTGTTATGTGAGATTATCATTTTTAATTTTAGATAAATTGCCATAATACTAGATGTTAACTACTAAGCCAAGCATGGGAGGGAGGGATAGGGAGAGAATGGGGTGGGGATTGGGTGGGGGCTGACTGGGAAAAGTGTGCATGTATGTCTACAAAAGTATGTATCCTACTATGATGTATGAATACAGTGCACCAATAAAAATAAATAAATTAAAAAAAAAATAGAAACAGGGTCTCACTAAGTAGCTGAGGCTGGCTTCCAACCTGCCCCATCCTCCTGTCTCAGCCTCCCAAGCGGGGATTACAAGCTGAGCCACCACGCCCGGCTTACATCTCCCTGTTTTGAAGCAGGGTATTAATGCTATATTGCTGAGAGTCTATGTTGCTGAGACTAAGTTGCTGACGCTGGCTTTGAACCTGTGATTCTCCTGTCTTAGCCTCTCAAGTACTGGGCTTACAAGCATAGTCACCACACCTGGCTCATTTCTCTATTTTTGAGGAGTGGCCAGAGGGTCTGAATGTAAGCATATTTGTGTGTGGGTCCTTTTTGCATTGCTGGAAAAAAGTAACATTGTATTTCTGATAATAATAATAATAATAATAATAATAATAATAATAATAATAGAAAGCCATGCGTGGTGGCACAAGCTTGTAATCCCAGTATTTGGGAAGCTGAGACAGGAGGATCGCAGATTCAAAGCCAGCCTCAGCAACTTAGGGAGACCCTGTTTCCAAATAAAATGTAAAAATAGGTCTGGAGGTGTGGCTGGGAGGTAGAACACCCCTGGGTTCCATCCCCAGTACCATAAATAAGTAAGAAATACAAATTCAATGCAAAGAATTTGAAAACCTCAGAGAGTACAAAATGCAATTTTAAAACCTTTTTTTTTAAACGTAACTCCACCCCAATCATCGAGCGGAGTGTTTCTGCGTGGGTGCCCGGGGCCGCGCGGCCCGGAGCCGGTCCGGAGCGCGGGAGGCGGAGCTGGGCGGAGGGTGGGCGCTGCGGGCCGGGGCGGGCGAGGCGGCTGCGGGAGCGCGGCGCGCACTGCCCAGGCCGGCCGGTCGCCCGCCTGCACCCCGCGGCCGCGGCGATGGGCAGGGCGCCCGGCCAGCCGGCCAGCCACGAGCCACGCCGACCCCGGGCGGCCGGACCCGCGAGGTGAGCGCGGCCCCGGGGTGATCCCAGATGCGGGGTGTGGGGCCGCCCGGGGGACCCGAGCCACCTACCCCCTGCAAACGAGACCGCGTCAAAAGTGGGGAGCGGGGGGGGGGGTTCTGTCCTCTCCGGACTCGGGGCAGCTTCTTTGGAGACGGTGAAGAAACTTTCTGGGAAGTGGCGGCGAGCACGGGGCGCTCATCAGGGATGCGGGGGGGGGGGGCGTTTTGGGAGGAGGGAGGGATTTGGTGTGAAGAGAGGACCCTGGCTGTTGTGTTTTGTTGGATAGACAGACTGAGCTGGAAAGGAGAGCTCCCCAGAAGTGCTTCCCACTGCCTGGAGGTTTCCAGAGCCTCCTCGGCCCCCAGATCCACTTTGTGTAGGGCGCGCTGGGCCCCAGGTGCGGGGTGGCTGGCAGGTGACCTCCCCGCGGGGAACGCAAAGCCCGGGAGGGGGCGTTTTATTGCTCTGTGGTCTCTGGAACTGCCTCGCTTCTGGGTGCAGAACAGTCGCCTGGACGCCTCAACGTCCTTGTTCCCTGGCGAGCGGTCGGTTCCAAGTTATTAGCTCAGTTAGAAACCAGAGGCTTCTTCTTAGAACTTTAGATAGGCACCTGTTGCTGCAGAATAATAGTTTTCCTCTGAAATTGAGTTTTGTTGTTAACGTTTCAGGATGAAAATTTGGCATGGCAGCCCCTTACCCCTTTTGATTTTCCAGGTCTGTGCATGCATGATTAGTAGGTAAATTAGGTCCTAGCCTACAATGTAATGTCTTTCTTGGTATTTCTAAACCAGGATATAAAGGATAACACTAAATGTTGGCCTCCCTCGGTGAAGGAGATTTTCAGAGGGGGTGAAAAACTGGAAAATTTGTTGACATATTAGGCAGCAATAACTGAAAAGAAAAATTTATTTTTCTCCACCACTGGCTAACTTTGGTCCAGTGGGTCTCCAGGCAGTCTGGGGAGCAGCCAGGCTTGCAAAGACAATCCTTTCATTGCAGGTAGAGAAAATGGGTAGGCAGGCCAACCTGTGACTAAGAAAGGATTTGCATGTGAGTTAAGGCAGTCTGATGGAGAAAAAAGTGATTTTACAAGCGGGCCTGTTGGTGCACGCTTGTAAAAGCATTTGGGAGGCTGAGACCCGAGGATCGGGGTTTATGGACAGCCTCAGCTACTTACTGAGGTCTCACTAACTTAGTGAGATCCTTTTTCAAAAAATAAAGAATAAAAATAGGGCAGGGGCTCTAGCTTGGAGGTCGAATGCCCCTGGGTTCCATCCCCAGACCCGGAAAAGAAAGAAAGAAAGAAAGAAAGAAAGAAAGAAAGAAAGAAAGAAAGAAAGAAAGAAAGAAAGAAAGAAAGAAAGCTAGCTTTTGGGGGGTTTTGCGTGAGTTGGGGATCTCTAGGGAAGTCGAGGTGGCTCTGGGGTCCACATTTTGCCAGCTTAATTCCACTTCGGGGCCCTCATGGTCTCTGCAGTATTCCTTTTGTTTCTCTCTCTCTTACCTCCAGCTTTTAGCTTCTCCCTTTTCCCCAGTAAAATCTAGAGTTGGCCTGGTAAGAAGAGTCATGGTAGCCGGGGGACAGAGAATCTCGAGTCTATGGAAGACAGAAATACTACCTAGGAGAGACCCACAGGGTGGGTGAAATGAAACAACTTCCAGTGTAGAAGGGCCTCAGGATAGTGAAAGAGTGGTTGAGGGGGAAGGATTCTCAGGAAAGAGGAGAGGGGCTTCACAGTTTGTTTCTTCTAATATTTCCTCCTCCCTTCTCTTCGGCCATAAGGGCATTTCCAGATGGAGTGGGAGGACAAGGCCTTCTTTAAGAAATGCCCCCTGTCTCCTCAAATTCATCTTATTCCATCACTTGTAGGTTTCCAAGTCCTTGAGGGCCAGGGAGAGAGGATAAAAGCATAGAGTCCTCATCTGCCACAGAAATGATGGGACAGGGACTGGCTGGGTCAGAGGAGTTGGGTTTGAGAGTTGAAAGTAATATTCTACATTCAATTTTTAAAAAATCTTAGCCTTTATTTTATAGAAAGGATTGGGAACCAAGATACTCATGTTTCATTGTGGTTTACTTTATAAAGGATGAAAATTCCTGTCTCTTTTTCTTCAACATTTTATTATGAAAAATTTCAGATAGACAAAAAGTTACCTACCTCTCTTTTTAAAAAAAAATTTTAACTTAAAACATAAACTTGTTAATAAAAACAGCAGAGTTTATATTCCAGATGAATGTAATCTGGCCTTGGATAGAGTTTGAATCAGAAAGTGGTTAAGAAATTGATGTGTGAAGGATATTAACATAAAAATGGATATTATCCTTCTGCCTGTTCCCTAAGAATGTTGGGCAAATCTCTTACTCTCTTAATTGTCTTCTTTTTCGTGTGTGTGTGTGTGTGTGTGTGTGTGTGTGTGTCTGTTGGGGCAGGTGGCTGGGGGTTGACCCCATGGGTATTTCATCTCCAAGCTATAAGCCCAGCCTTTAAAAAAAAAAATTTTTTTTTTTTTTTGCTTTGTTTTGAAACAAGGTCTCACTAGGTTACTGAGAGTTATGCTACATTGCTAGGATTGTCCCCAAACCTGTCATCTTCCTATTTCAGCTTCCCTAGTACTGGGATTACAGGTGTGCACCACTATACTTAGCTCTTTTTCTTGGTTTTTTTTTTTTTTTTTTTTTTGGTACTGGGGATGGAACCCATGGGCATTCTATATCTGAGCTACACCCCCAGCCCTATTTTTTATTCTTTATTTCGAAACAGGGTCTCACTGAGTTGCAGAGAGCCTCACTAAGTAGCTGAGGCTGTCTGCGAACCGCCATTCTCCTGTCTCAGACTTCCGAATGCTGGGATTACAAGCGTGCGCCACCAACGCCCGGCTCTTTTTCTGGTTCTTAAAGCATTGGTTGGATTGTCTCGCTGCCCTGTGCAACACCCTCCAGTGGCTCCCCTCACACGTGGAATACAGCCCAGCTCCCCACTGGGGATGCGATCTGGCTTGTGTTGCAGCATTCTATCATGTCCTCTCCCTCTTTGCCCTCCTCATTCTTCTCTCTGCTGAACACGCTTCCCTCGGATGCTGGAATGGCTTCAATCTTCAACTCTTTAGGGCTTTATTTAAAAACACGACCGTCTCAGTAGGACCTTCCTGACCACCTGATCTAAAACATTAGCCTCTTGTCTCTGTCTTCTGACACTGCGTTCTCTGTCTTCAAAGCACTGGTCACTACATTATAGATCTCTTTCTTTGTTAATTGAGTGTATCTCCCACTCAAATACAAACCCCATAAGGACAAAGGATTTTTGTTGTTGTTGTTATTGTTTGTAGTTATGTTCCTGTTTGGCCTATTGCAAATAATGAATAAATATTTTTGAACTAATTAGATAATTAAATGATATATATCAAGGCATTGTCTTCAATAAGGATTGTAAAACCCTTGATAAAATACTAGAAGTGCTTTTAGGTAATTCAGCTAATCAATATTTTATAGGTAAATGATGATCCGGGAGATCAGTGACCTCTTTTATCCTCAAAGTGCTTCTAAGCTGAATCCTGTGCTAGAAACTGCCAGTTTTGACAACACAGCCCAAACAAGATATAAGAAATTGCAATCCCAGAAACCTCCCTCAGGCCTCTTTCTAGCCATCACCACCATCTGAAAGCAACCTTTGTTCCAATTTGAATTATCTTGGATTTTGCTGGTTCCCGAGCTTCATATAAATGCAATTACACAGTACAGAGACACCGTCTGGCTTCTTTTCACTCCATATAATGTCTGTGAGATCCATCTATGCTGTTGAGCATATTAGTCATTCATTTCTTTTTATTCCAAGCTAGTATTCATTGTATGAATATCTACTATGTACAGATATTCTTCTTGATGGACATTTGGTTTGTTTACTATTTGGGGTCATTTTGAATATAGCTGCATTTGTTTGCTATTTGGGGGGCGCAATTTCAAAGAAGGCTGACATTCCTTCTAGAGTCTGCCTCATTTTAAATCCTAAGTGCTTTATGTAAAAATCTTCCCTGTGTCATCCATGCTGAGAGAAGTACCGCATGGTTATGGGGCTGCATCTGCAGCCCAGCCAGCGCCCTCCCTAGATAGCTCTACTGGGAGCTGACCCAGCTCCACTCCAGGGAGACAGCGCTTGGAAAATGAGCGCCTGTGCAAATCTGGGAGCCCTCGGGTGCACGTTAAGTGTTCTTAGGTCCTTAAATGTGACACTGCCATAACTGTTGCGTTCCCCTCCTCCTCTCCCAGCTTCCCCATCCCAGTACAAGTTGACTCTAATCAGCCTCTGAGCATTATGCCACTGAGGTGTTTAAACATTTATAAGCAAGAGTCTTGTTCAGAGCCTGATAAAATATTTATGTGTTTCCATCGGGCATTGGTTTCCATCTAGATTTCTCGAGGCATTTTTCTGAGCTGCTTGTCATAAACATGTGGTACTCAGAGACAGATGACCCAGCCTGGGAATGTCCATGTTATTGAATCTCACCTCGCAGAGCACCCTGCTTTCTAGGGGTGAGGGAGAATGAGAACACAGGGGAAAAAAAGAGTATTAATAGTGACTAGATCATCATTTGCTGTTGAAAGTAGCTTGAGAAAAGAGCTTGTTAATGTGCTACCTGGAAAGATGTAAATCTAGAGGAGATGATGAGAATTTGTTTGAATGAGGATGGGTTAATTAAGGGGAGATGCCTTCATTTCAAATGTAAGAATAGAGGACCTGGCCTTATAAAAGGTGCAGTTCCTTTGACATGGTTGTGGTCATCAAGGTCTGTGCAAAACTATGCAGAGCCGGCTGGGTGTGGTGGTGCACACCTGTAATCCCAGTACTTAGAAGGCTGAGCAGAAGGATCATGGGTTTGAGGCCAGCCTCAGCAACTTAGTGAGAACCTGTTTCCAAAGTTTATAAAAAAAATGTCTGGGGTGTAGTTCAGAGAGAGAATGCCCCTGGGTTCAATTCCCAATACCTACCAACTAACCAACAAACATACAATTAGACAGAGTGTTGTAATTTATTACATCCTGATGTGAGATTATAAGGACAGGGGTGGAGGCTAGCCAGAGTTTCGAGAGCTTCTCTGAAAGAAATAATTTTCCTCCCAGGAAGAAGTGGCGGTTGAAACCGGGCTTTAAAGGAAATGTTCCTCTGTAGCTGTGATGCAGACGGTACTTCTAGAGGGGCCGCATAACTTGAATCAGAACCAAAGTGGTTTGAGTTAGGTGGGAAGGAGAGTAAGGGAAGTCAGCACAGGGCTGCTGCAAGAGATGACAGAGAGCTAAAGGCTGTCAGAGGAAGGAATCAGGAGTGTGGACCTTGGTCTGTTTGTCATTGGGAGCCATATATGTTTTTACCAGAGATTGGGTCAGATTTTGTATCATTTTTGGAAGGTACATCTAGCTTCAGCAAATCCACAAGGTATGTTTTGCTTTGTCCAGTCCAGTCTAGAGATTGTTAAGTCTACTCTCTGGGAGGTGGGGAAGAGGAGTTAGATTCGTTTAATGCAGTCCCAGGACTGACTAGAAACAGGTCTCTCCAAACCGCTTCCTGCCCCCCAACAAACTTATACTCAGAAGGCTCTGAATCAAGTGAGATTCATGGATTGCATGCTGTGCCCTCCAGTCTCCCTCATGACCCCTTTGCCTTGGTAGGGGGATTGAGGTCTGAGCATCCTTTTATCATCTGAACCCAGACCTGGGCCTGTATGCTTCAGATGTGTGTTGCCAGGCAACAGAACATTAAGTAATGAGGCTGGCAGACCATCCTGACAAACCCATCCTACCCTGACCAGCCACTAGATAGAGAGGCAACTGGCAGTGGGGTGTTGAGGTCATGCACTTGGATAATCCAGAGGTCTGCTGGTCACCTTCCTGTGTATTCTCCCTTCAGGCTATAGGTTCCTATTAAAAATTCCAACCCTTTTAAATACACTAGAATGTTTATTTTTTAACTCAGAATAAAAGTAGGTGGGAGAGCTGCCATTATCCTATCTGTGATCAAGAAGAGATCATTGTGAAAGTTCTGGTCCTGGGGAAATCAGTTGTTAGTGCTGCAGCAAGGCACTGGGTATCTATGGCCGTCCCTTAGCATCCTTGGCAGACCACTTCCAGGAACCCTTGGGATGGCCCAAGTCTGTAAATGCTGAAGTCCCTCTTATAAAATGCAATATTTTCAAAGATCCTAAACACATCTTCCCATATACCTCAAATTATCTCTAGATTACTCTTATTATCTAATTCAATACAAAGGCTATATAAGTAGTTATTAAACAGCGTTGTTTAGGAAACAGCAACAACAAAAAAGTCTGTATGTGTTTAGCAAAGACACAGTTTTCCTTTCTACAATATTTTCGATCTGTGGTTGGTTGAATCAACAGATATAGCTGTGTAGAGATTAGCCAGGAAGCCCTGGAGTTCTGTGGAGAGAAGGCATTTCGGACAGCAGGACAGACAGTGGCAGTGGAGGCCTCCTAGAGATTCTCCCAGAGCCTTGCTGATGGGAATTGCTCTCTCGCTACTGTGGGTAGCGCAGGTTCCAGAGCGACCATGGGAACACCTAGGAAAGTATGTTCTGAGCTTGCCCGTTGCCATCTGCCTCCACTGGAATATCACTGCTAGTTCTCCATCTTGATTTTCCAAGGGGAATTGGAAAGATGTCTAGAGAGAAGGTAGAAGTGAGTATCTTAACCAGGGGACTGCTCTGAAGATGTGGGAAGGACCTGGAAGTGTTAGTCTGGCAAGACCCCAGATCCACAAAACTTTTATTGGCTCTGATCTGAAACAGTCCTGGCTTGTTTTCGTTTTGTTTTGTTTTGTGAGGTGGAATCTCTCCCATCAGGGCCACGGTAGCTGTAGTATTTCCTCGGAGCAGGTAAAGAGTGCATGCTTCATTGTGTGACTTTTCTGAATGGGAAGTTTGGTGGTTCTGTAATTGTGCCTGGGCTGGTGATGGCTGCCTGCCTGCTTTTGGGTGCTGTAGGTTTAACCTAAAAGGGTGAAGATGGAGAGGGACCGCAAATGGCAGGAGTCAGGGAAGGAAGAGAGTAGTGGCCCACTAGGGTTGAAGATACCCAATTATGTGCAAGCAAGAAACTGGGATGAAAGATCAAATAACCACTCATGGGAATCTTTACATGCAAATATTGCAGACTTCCACAGCCGCCCTGAGGAGAAAGGCAGGAGACACAAAGGCTGTTGTCACAGGCAGTCTGAGGAATATTAATGCAGCGCCACACACAAAAACACGTGGCCATATCACAGCTGTGCAGCCCCCAGCAGGAAGGCTCCATCCAGACCCCTTGTTCACTCTTCCACACACGCTCTATTTCTTCACAGTATTAGTTATATATGTGGACTATTCATCTACACTAGAAACACACACACACACACACACACACACACACACACTCACACAGTAGACTGCTTAAAGGGCAAGCTATTCCAAAATATGAGTGGTAAGATTATATTTGATTATTTTTCTTTTTTTTAGCTTATCTGTGTTTTCCATATTTTCTAGAAGAAGCATGTATTTCTATGATAACCAAGAAAATATTAAGGAAACCTATTAAGAGTTTAAATAGGGAGATGGAAGAAGTGTAGGGGGGTAGAATTGTAGTTAATTCCAGGGAATGGCGGTAACATGTCTATAATCCTAGTACTTGGGAGGCTGGGACAGGAAGAACACAGGTTGGAGGACAGCCTCAGCAACTTCGCAAGGCCTTCAGCAACTTAGTGGACCCTGTTTCAAAATACAAATAAAATGAGTGGGGCGTGGTGGAGCATGCTTGTAATTCCCCGCACTTGGTAGGTGGAGATGGGAGGATCACACAGGTTCGAAGCCAGCCGCGCTGGCTTAAGAGACCCTGTTTCCAAATAAAAATATAAAATAGGTCTGGGAGTGTAGTCCGGGGGTAGAAGGGTTTCCAGGAACCCCAGTACCACCAATAAATAAATAAATAATAAAAAGTCAACATTCTGGCCTTTAAAAAAAATTAAAAATAAGCTGGGCGTGGTGGTGCACGCTTTTAATCCCAGCGCTTGGGAGGCTGAGACAGGAGGATCACGCAGGTTCGAAGCCAGCCTCAGCTGGCTTAAGAGACCCTGTTTCTAAATAAAATGTAAAATAGGTCTGGGAGTGTAACCCAGAGGTAGAAGGTCCCTGGGTTCCATCCCCAGTGCCACCAAAAATAAATAAATAAATAAATAAATTAATTAAAAATAAAAAATAAATAAAAATAAAATGGGGCTAACGGTATAGCTCAGATCACCCCTAGATTCAATCCCCAGTGACACACATGCACGTACATATGTACACACACACACACACACACACACACACACACACGTTAATTCTTCACAGACTGCTAGCTTTTGCATGTTTTTTCTTTGCTATTAAATGTCATGTCTGTTGTTTCCCAGAAGAGCTGAAAGGATCTATTAGCATGAAACCAAACTGCAAACACTGAGCCAGGTATCACAGCTCCGAGGCCATTGCCTTGGCCGGAGCCATTCTGTGGGCGACAACTGCGAGGCCCACAGGTGGCTCCCAGTGGTGCTCAAAGCATCTTCCGCCCAGGTGCGCACACAGGCCGCTTCCAGCCTGGGAGGTACGTGTTTATTCCTGCAGATGATTCCTCCCTTCCTATTTTTGTGCTCCTCTCTGAAGCTGGAAGAGGAGCCAGCAAAAGCTGTCAATAGTGGAGTGGTGGGATTTTCTCAAATGCCTGCGCTGGCCGCGCTGGCTTGGCAGCCCCTGGGAAGCCCCGTGGCCGAGGCTTTGGAGAAGTAGCTCCACTTCTCACTTCACAGCCGCTGGCTCTTTCCAGGGGGCTCTGTTGATCCCGAGCTTTAATTGGCTTCTGTTGAGTGACACAGGTGAGCCCTCACTCCAAGAGCAGAAGTTGCTGTCTGTGTCCACTAGGATCAATTAAAACCAAATGCCAGAGAACCACAGACTCCACTGAACTCTGGGCATTTCTTGCAGTTTTAAAGTCTCAAGAAAGCCTTTCAACATTGTAACTTGATTGTGGTTTAAATAATAAAAGTAACGCATACATTGTAACAAGGCTAGGGAAATGGTATATAAGAAAAATTATCTAAATCTTCATTTCTTTCCCATCCTCATGTTTCTGACAAAATCACTGTTGAAAGTTCATTATGAATTCCTTTACTTCCTTCTACATTCAAACATGTTTAGAGTTGTTAATACCAGTTAATCTATTGGTTTCCTTTCAGATTATGCATGTTATTCTAGATTAAAATATATAATGAGTTCAATTACTATTTTAATAGTTAACTAATATTCCCTTATAGAAAGTTCCATGATTTCTACTGGATGTGTTGGCATATGTCTCTAATCTTGGAACTTGGGAGGCTGAGACAGGGGGATCACAGACTCGAGGTCAGCCTTAGCAAGTTAGGCCCTCAGCAACTAGGTGAGACCTTATTTCAAAATAGGGGTGAAATACAAAAATAAGAAATCAGATGTTCTCCCTAATATGCAGAAGCTAGGGAGAAAATGGTCATAGGAGGAACTCTAGACAAAGAAGGAGGTACTATAGATGAACAGATAAGGTGACCTAACAGATGGGAGGGGAAGAGGGAAACCCTCTAATGTGCATGATGTACACTCACAAACATGTCAAAGTCAGTCACTAAGCCAAACATGAGAAGGAGGGAGGGGGAGGGAATGGGGCGGGGACTGGGTAAGGGCTAACTAACTGGGTGATGTGTGCATGTATGTCTCCACTATCTTGTACACCGTTAAGATGTGTGAATACAATGCACCAATAGAAAATAAAAAAATAAAATAAATTTATTGAATGAAAAAAATAGATGAAATGGACTGAAATGAAATAGGGCCAGGGGTGCAGCTTGGAAGTAGAATGCCCTTGGGTTAAATCCTTAATACCAATGAACAAATAAATAACAAATTTCATAATTTCTCCCATTGTTTCCCCATTGAAAGATATTTATATTTTCCTCTAGGTTTTGTTACAGAACAAATTATGCCACAGCACACATCCCACACAGTTATCCATACAGTTGAGGACTTTGTTTTTGTCCTTTTTTTTTTTTTTTCAGTTGTTGGGGATTGAACCCAGGGCCTTGCATAGTGTTCTACTGCTGAACTACATCCCAGCCCCTGTCTACTTTGTTTTGTATTTCCTTAAAAATCTGGGCATGGTGATGCACACTTGTAATTCCAGTACTTGGTAGGCTGAGACAGGAGGATTGTAGGTTTGAAGCCAGCCTCAGATACTTAGTGGGGCTTTCAGCAATTTAGCAAAACTCTGTTTCCAAATAAGAAATAAAAATAGGTCTGGGAGTGTGGCCTGAAGGTAGAAGGATTCCATCCCCAGTACCACCACAACAAAACAATTCCATGAAAGAGAGTCCCCAAACTGGCATTTCTAGGCCAGCGGGAATATATACAATTTTAATCCTCACGGTGGGTCTCCTCTGTGTCCGTTGTTCTCTTCCCTCCCTCCCCACGGGCAGGCAGGAGGGCTGGCAGCAGGAACGCCTCTGTGCCAACTGTGGGTTCTACCACTCAGTGGGAATGGAGTCTGTGGTGTCTTGGGTGCATTGTGTCTCTCCTGCTTCCAGTTGGCCAGACATGTTACAATCCCCCTTCCTAGTTTATTTCATGCTGTGTAATTATGCATGATGTGCGTCTGAAGCCAGAGGATCTGAGGGGCAGCATATTGGGAAGGGGGGCTGTCAGGGACAATAACTTAATTACAGAACTTTCTCAGAAAGCCGTGTGTGTGTGTGTGTGTGTGTGTGTGTGTGTGTGTGTGCCATGCCCTTTCTTCAGTATTCAGTAGCTGGACTGAGAAAGGTCATTTGATTTCCGTCTCTCTCTGTTCTGTTTTGAGGATTTGAGATTTGGGGAATTTAATAAGTGTATAGTCAATCAACTGTAACTGATTATTTGACATGAGGATAATTAGTTGAGAAGGTAGGGGTCTTAGAGCTTAAGGATCAGTGCCAAGCAACAGATGTGAACACTTTTAAACAAATGATTTTAACAAACTTGGTAGTAGGAGCGAGCTTGCCAGGAGTACTTGGCTTTCAATTTTAGATTTGCTTTTGTTGGGCTGTAAGACTTTAGGCTGGTTTACCAGACCAGAGAAGAGTGGGATTGCCCACCACACCAGGGCTGGAGAAAATATCAGAGAAGCATCAAGGGCATCTGGTGAGTACAGACAGGTAAAACATAAACAGGCAACAAGTAGGTCAGATTTTTACATCCTCAGTGAAGACTGTGGTGTGACCAATGGGCCTCTGAACTGGTGGCCACTCAAGGAAATTTGTGATCTCTAACCTAAACTCCAATGTGAATCTAGACCTAGAATGTAAATATTAGCCCAGAACGGGAAGGAATCGTCAAGTCCTGTTGGCAAGTAGTTTGCTATAGGCTTCTACATGCTGCAGTTTGGCTTAGTAACATTGGAATGGATTTCTCATATAGAGAAATAAAACTAAATTAAGATAAACGCAGAAAACTATGGAAAACTAAGATAAATGCAGAATAGAAGTTACAACCAATTTTTAAGGAGAAAATTTTAACATTAGTTTGTGCATGTGTATACTTGCAAAATAAGCATTACCCTTACTATGAATACATACTTTTATATAAACTTTTAATTTTCAAATATGTACTGAGTAATAATGACAGTAAAACTCGTTCCTATAATAGGTTTGTCTTTCGTAATTTAGGGATTCTATGATGCATCCTAATTGGTCTGACAATTAATAGTAAGTTTAGTTATACCTTATACTGTTTGCACTGTCATTTATGTTTGCAAATTATTATCTTTAAACAATTTGGTCTTGTCAATAAAACATTTTAAGATGAAAGATACTTAGGACATTAAGTATCTGCTTCTGGCAAGACTGCATCATCTAGTATTAAAGTATTGCTCCCTTGGTGGGCAGCCAGAAAAGCTGGATTTAAAGAATTTATTTAGAAGTATACAAGACTGACTAAGGCAGCTAGAACTTGAGAGCTCAGACCTCAGAGAGAAGGGAAACTCATGAAGCACCCCACATTCTAGAGGGCTTTTTTCCCCTTGAAACATTTACCATTTATTAAGTAGCATGTGAGAGAAGCTAGGAACCCAAATAATAAGTAGCTGCTAAGAGTCAGAGAAGCTAAGGACAATAACTCTGCAGTTTTATAGGGCTGAGGAAAAAAAAATGAAATTATAATTCAAGGATTCCAAATGATCTAGGACATGGGAGACCATGCCTGTAGGAAGAAAAGAGGCACAGAAGGCCAGTGCTGGGGCCTCTGAGGCCGGGATCGGAGACTGCCGAGGGGTTAGACCGGTGCCGGGGCCAGTGAGGCCAGGATCAGAGCCTGCTGTGAGGCAAGGCCGGTGCTGGGGCCTCCGAGGCCGGGATCAGAGCCTCCCGAGGGGTTAGGCCGGTGCTGAGGCAAGCGAGGCCGGGATCAGAGCCTGCCGTGAGGCAAGGCCGGTGCTGGGGCCTCCGAGGCTGGGATCAGAGCCTGCAGAGGGGGTAAGGCCGATGCCGGGGCCATCGGCTAGCATTGGAGCCTGCCGTGAGGAATGCCGGTGCTGGGGCCTCCGAGGCCGGGATTGGAGCCATATGAGGGGTTAGGCCAG
The DNA here is from genome assembly GCF_963383645.1 of Muscardinus avellanarius. Classification (NCBI taxonomy): domain Eukaryota; kingdom Metazoa; phylum Chordata; class Mammalia; order Rodentia; family Gliridae; genus Muscardinus; species Muscardinus avellanarius. The sequence continues at coordinate 70,129,765 of NC_137790.1, read as the reverse complement.
TGTCAGGGCCAGTGAGGCCATAACCGGGGCCTCCCATGAGGCAAGGCCGCTGCTTGAGCCAGCGAGGTCTGGATCAGTCCACCAGGTAGCCAGGCCACAACTGGGGCCGTCAAGAGTAGGATTGGGACTTCCGGGAAGATGGCGACCGAGAAAAGCGGGGCTTAAGAGCCCCGCTAACAACCAATCTCCATTACCACAAAATCAGCGCCTTTCATAGCCAGAAAACACCATCACCAGAGAAACAAAAACATCACCAGGCTCCAGTGAGAACGTGGACTGAGAACAGAGCTCAGAGCCACAGAGGAGATACACCGGCCTCACGCTCGAGGACGCGGCAGCAGCGCCATACTGCCAGCGGCAGCGGCGAGTTCACCGGACGGCTACAGCAAGCCGAGGTGAGCTGCTGCGGAAAAGCCAGGCAGAATTTCTCCGCACAGGGAGCATCTAAAGCTCCCAGTGGCTGAGCTCAGCACACGCTGCAGGGATTCAGAGTGGAAATCAAAACCAATAAGAAATATGCCAGCCTCACAGCAGAGGGCGTAGCAGCCGCGCCATATTGCCACCGGCGGCAGCAGCACAGAATTCACCGAGTCCAGTACAGCTACATATGCGTACTCAAGAACAGTGAGTCAAATTGCGGGCCACAGAGGAGAAATCCCAGTATTGTACTCCCTGGGACTTGACCCAGTGGGGGAGTGGCAGTGGCAGAGATATCACACCATAGGAGAACGTACAACCTGGCACCCCCCCCATAGTCTAAAGCAGCCTCTATCGACTCTCTGGGTCGGAGACTCTGTGATAAAACCCAGTAAAGGAGTAGTGGGGTCTGAGATACTACAGACTTGAGATCCAGAGCACCTTAAGTGAAGTCATAGTGACCCAAGGGAAGAACCCAGAGAAGGCACAAACTTCTGACATCATGGGAAAGAGGAATAACACTGGAGCAATGAATGCCCACAACCCCACAACATCAGAACCCGATAAAACAGAAAATCAGAGATTTCTAGAAGATCAAATCAGGAAAATAACTGTAGAAATAATAGAGGTGCTTTGAAAAGAACTCAGAGAGAGCCAAAAAGAGATAAAGGATGCAATTAATGAAGTAAAGGCCTCAATTCAAAGCATGAACAACCGATTAGACCACATGGAGAACAGAATCTCACTCTTAGAAGATGATCATTCCAAAAATGAACGCATAGTTTCTAATCTAGAAAAAAATACCCGACAGCAGGAATCTGATATTGAAGGAATATGGGCCCATTTCAAGAGAGCTAACCTAAGAATAATTGAAATAGAGGAGGGAAAAGAAAGTGAAACCAAAGGGATCAACAATCTCTTCAAGGAAGTAATAGCAGAAAAATTTCCAAACATAGAGCAAGAGGTTGATACACAGGTCCAGGAAACTTATAGAACTCCCTTTAGACAGGATCGGAGAAGAGGATCCCCAGGCCACATAATTGTCAAAATGACCAATGTGGAAGCCAAGCAGAGAATCTTAAAGGCAACAAAAACAAAGGGCCAAGTGACATTCAGAGGCAAACCAATTAGAATCACTCCAGACTTCCCAAACCAAGTCATGAGAGCCAGAAGGACTTGGAGTAACATATTCCAAACTCTGAAAAAAAACAACTTCCAGCCAAAAATTTCCTACCCAGCAAAATTTTCTATCAAATTAGATGGAGAAATAAGAAGCTTCCATGACAAACAGAAACTGAAGGAATTTATGTCTTCAAAACCAGCGCTAGAGAAAATACTCAAAGAGATTAACTACAAAAAAGAAATAGGTAACACACACCAGAACCAGAGAAACAAGATTTTCCATCCAACAGACAACTAAGATTGGTTATCTGTGGAGATTCATTATTTATGTTAGTCTTTTACCTATCTCTAAATGGTATTGTTTGCCTTTATTGTTGTTAATTTTTAGGATTTCTAGTTGGAATATTAATATACCTTCAGATATAGCATTTTGAAATATTTTATCCCATTCTATTAGTAACTTTTAACTCTGTTTACATTGTCTTTGGATATACAATATATTTTTTTTTAATTTTTAGGGAGTTTGTATACTCTTCTGTTGCCTGTGCCATTGAAATCATATCAAGAAATCACTGCCAATTTCAATGTTGTGAGGTTTTATGACCCAGATTTTCTTCTAAAAGTTTATAGTCTTAAGATTTATATTTAGGTCTTTTATCTATTTTGAGTTAATATTTGTATATGGGATTAGGTAAGGGTCCAATTTTATTTTTTTCCATGTAAGTATTATTTTTCAACAATATTTAGTTAAAAGATTAATATTTCCACCACCAAATGTTCGTGGAAACCTTGTCAAAAATAACTTGACAATATAGGGAAGAATTTATCTCTAGGCTTTTATTTAACTCCAATGGTTTATATATCTGCCTTTAGAACAGTACTACACTGTTTCAATTATTGTAGCTTTTTATGGTTTGAAATCAGAAAATATATATCTTCTAGCTTTGTTCTTTTTCAAGATCGTTTTGGTTATCTAGAGTCCATATTCCATATTAGGATACATTTTTTTTCTGAAAAATAAATATATAAATATATGATAGTTTCACCTAAAAAAATAGAAAAAAATATTCTCTGGTAAGAAAGAAAGTAAAAAGAAACATTGAAATGTTATCTTTAAGTCATCAAAAGCTTGGTATCAGACAAATGAAACTATTATGTGAGATTATCATTTTAAATTTTGGATAAATTGCTATAATACTAGATGTCAACCACTAAGCCAAGCATGGGAAGGAGGGATGGGGAGGGAATGGTGTGGGGATCGGGTGGGGGCTGACTGGGCGATGTGTGCATGTATGTCTACAAAAGTTTGTATCCCACTATGATGTATGAATACAGTGTACCAATAAAAAATAAAAAAAAATTAAAAAAAAAAGAGTAGGATTGGTATTTGCAACACGGCACGCACAGAGAAATATCGCAGAAAATTAAAACCAGATGCTTCCCCTAATCAGCAATAACTAGGAGGAAAGGGGCAACAGAAAGTGGTTGAGCTATAGAAAGGGCCCTATAGTGAAGCAATTAAGGTGACCAATCAGAGGGCATGGAAAAGGGGAGGATGGAGCTTCTTTAAAGGAGGTACATAAACATATGTATCAAAGTTAATCACCAAACAAGCATGGGATCGAGGGAGGGGGAGGGAATGGAATGGGGGCTGGATGAGGGCTAATTGGATGATGTGTGCTTGTATATCCTCTCAAGTCTTGTATTCCAATGTGATGTATGATTACAATGCACCAATAAAAATAAATTAAAAAAAAAAAAAGAGGCACAGACACAGAGTAAGTCCACTGGTCTAAGCATTTCCCTTCTGGATCATTCACTGATTTGTAAGTAGCACAGGCCAAGAGGTAAGACATCCAAACAAAAAGAGGGTGCCAAAAAGCTGAAAGCTTATCAGAGCTGCTTGAACTCTTATTGGGCTGGGAAGGTAAGAATTGGAGTGTGGTACCCACCAAGATAGAAGGGGCTGAAAAACTACTCTAAGTTTCTAGTTGGGATGCCTAAAGCAGTTAGGGAGAACCAGAAGTAGACCTGGTCTTTTTTTTTTAATATTTAAGTTTATTATAGTTCTTTATATGGTCAAAACTATTAGTATAGCCCAACACAACCAAGTATGCTTACTGTTGATGTAATAGAAAATCTCCTCATTGTTGGAATTCGTATCTCCTGATCTCCCTTCCCCACTGTGGGAGGTCATGGAAGGGATCTGGAATCTGTTCACTTTTTGTTTGTTTGTTTGTTTGTTTGTTTGTTTGAGATAGGGTCTCTCTACGTTGCTAAAGTCAGCTTCAGATTCTTGACATGATCTTCCAGTGATCCTCCTGTTTCAGCCTCACAAGTGGCTTGTATTATAGATACATGCCATCATACCTGGAAATAATCTTTTTGAAGAACAGTCTGGCAATGTGTATTATACTCTGTGACCCAGGAACTCTACTTAAAGGAGTTTATCTTTGGAACAAACTAGATGTATCTCAAATAGGCAAGCTTCTTGTGTCTTAGGAAGACACAGACTGGAAATAAGCCATCAGGAAATAGCCCAATGAACAAAATAATCTTCACAAAGATAATTAGTACAAAATATTATAAAACAGAAAAACTGAAGCCATACAAATTAGACCTTGTCAGCTGGATGTGGTGGCACACACTTGTAATCCCAGCATTCGGGAGGCTGAGACCAGAGGATCGCGGTTCTGGACAGCCTCAGCTACTTAGTGAGGCCCTCTGCAACTCAGTGAGACATGGTTTCAAAATAAAGAATAAAAAAAAAATAGGGCAGGGGGTGTAGCTTGGAGGTCAAATGCCCCTGGGTTCCATCCCCAGACCCACACAAAAAAGAATAACTTTAAAAAAAACAAAAACAACAACAACAGAACAAATTAGACCTTGTCTCGTATAATTTTGAACTCCAGCTTTCAATCAATTCAGTCAGTGATTAGATGATTAAAGTAATCTGTTACTGTTCCAACACCTTAGCAGAAGTCTTTTCCATCATATTTGGAGAAAATGATCCAGATTCTCTACACTTTTTTTTTTTTTTCTGGTGGTACTGGGGATGGAACCCTTCTACCTCTGGGCTACACTTTCAGACCTATTTTATATTTTATTTGGAAACAGGGTCTCTTAAGCCAGCGAGGCTGGCTTCAAACCTGGGTGATCTCCTGTCTCCGCCTCCCAAGCTCGGGGATTACAAGTGTGCGCCACCACGCCCAGCAATTCTCTACACTTTTAATGGATAATTTGTGATATCCAGTCAAACAAAACAAAAGCAGTCATACCAAAATACAATCTCTAGAATATGTTGCAAACAGGGACAACTCAGACTCATTAACTTCAGAAAACAGAGCTTCAGGTCTAGGGAGAAGAGCAAAGCCACTAGCATTCACAGAAAAGAGTATTAAAGAAGAGAAAGCCACGGAGAAAAATGCAGAGATTTACCCAGGGTGCACCTCATGTCTATAGCTGACTATTGTTCAGCACGTGAAGAAATGACCAGGAGATGGAAAAAGAACCACCCTAAAGGATTAGAGGGAGCCATCTTCATTGCTCATATGGGGATGGGAATAGTGCCTGTTCCACCCATTTCTTCTTTGACTAGTGAGTTATTCTGAAGTATATTATTCAGTTACCAAATATTTGAGGATTTCTGTTACTGATTTCTTAATTCCAATGTTTCATGTGTAGTTGAACATGAAACTCAATGAAAGCTCGGATTTCATGAAATATTGGGTAACAGGCTCTGGAAATCATTCTTGGATAGGGGGGAATACTTCACCTTAGATTGAGCACTGCTGTGATACTGCCTAACAAATCTTTAAAGATGAACAATTGAGCCAGGCATGTTGGCACACGCTTGTAATCCCAGCATTCGGAAAGCTGAGACAGGAGGAGCGCAGTTCGAGGACAGCCTCAGCTACTTAGTGAGGCCCTTTGCAACTCAGTGAGACCCTGTTTCAAAATGAAGAATAAAAAATAGAGCTGTGGGTGTAGCTCGGAGGTAGAATGCCCCCGGGTTCCATCCTCAGTACCACACACACACATAAAAGATGAACAATTGGAAAGGAGCAATTGTCCAGTGCCAGCTGTCCACCGCATCTCAGAACAAAGCTGAAGAATATTTGGAGGCATTTGGGGTAGCAATATTAGTATCATATAAAATATATTGCAGAGCAAAGAATATTATCAGGGGAGACAGATCATTTTATAAAAATAAAGGAGTCAATTCATCAGGAAGACAACACCAGTAAACACTTGTGCTTCAAAATAAACAAAATAGAAATTGATAGAGCTTCAGGGGGAAATAGAAAAATCTGTAAGTGTAGTGAAGAATTTCATTAGTTTTCTCTCATTAATTCATAAACATGAAGACAAATAGTTAAGGGTAAAGAAGGTAACAATATAAAGAGCCAACTTGACCTCGTTAATCTTTTTAGGACACTCCACCCAACAGCAGGAACATACACATTCCTTTCAGTTACACCTGGGACATTGGAATTAAGAAATCAGTGATAGAAATTTGCAGATATTTTGTAATTGAGTAATATATTTCAGAATAACTTGCTAGTCAAAGAAGAAATCAAAAGAAAAATGAAAAATTATTTTGGACTGAATGAAAGTAAAAAGTCATATCAAATGCAGTACTTAGGTGGAAATTTACAGTATTTAAAACTTAGAAAAAGAAAATTCTTTTTTTTGAATTTTTTTATTGGTGCACTGTATTCATACATCATAATGGGATAAAAACTTGTGTAGACATACATGCACACATCGCCCAGTTAGCCCCTACCCAATTCCCACCCCATTCCCTCCCCATCCCACCTTCCCATGCTTGGCTCAGTGGATGACATCTAATATTATAGCACTTTGTCCAAAATAAGCAGTGGTAATCTCACATAACAGATTCATTTGTCTGATATCAAGCTTTTGATGACTTAGAGATAACACTTCAATATTTCTTTTTGCTTTCTTTCTTACCAGAGGATTTTTTTTCTTTTTTTTTTTAAGGTGAAACTATCATACATTTATTTATTTATTTTTCAGAAAATAAATCTATCCTAACATAAAATATGAACTCTAAATACCCAAAAAAATCTCAAAAAAGAACAAAGCTAGAAGATGAACATTTTCTGATTTCAAACCTTATAAAGCTACAATAATCGAAACAGTGTAGTACTGCTATAAAGACAGATATATAAACCAGTGGAGTAAAATAAAAAGCCTAGAAATAAATTCTTCCATATATGGTCAAGTTATTTTTGACAAGGTTTCCAAGAACATTTGGTGGAGGAAATAATAACCTTTTCACTAAATATTATTGAAAAATAATAATTACATGAAAAAGAATAAAATTGAACCCTTACCTAACACCATATACAAATATTAACTCAAATTAGATAAAGGACCTAAATGTAAATCTTAAGACTATAAACTTTTAGAAGAAAACCTGGGTCATAAAACTTCACAACATTGAAATTGGCAGTGATTTCTTGGATATGATTTCAACGGCACAGGCAACAAAAGAATAAACAAACTCCCTAAAAAATAAAAAAAATTGTACATCCAAAAACAATGTAAACAGAGTTAAAAGTTACTGATAGAATGGGATAAAATATTTCCAAATTCTATATCTGAAGATAATTAATAATCCAAATAGAAATCCAAAAAATTAGCAACAATAAAAGCAAACAATACAATTTAGAAACAGGTAAAAGACTAAAATAAATAAGGAATCTCCAAAGATAACCAATCTTAGTTGTCTGCTGGATGGAAAATCTTGTTTCTCTGGTTCTGGTGTGTGTTACCTATTTCTTCTTTGTAGTTAATCTCTTTGAGTATTTTCTCTAGCACTGGTTTTGAAGACATAAATTTCTTCAGTTTCTGTTTGTCATGGAAGCTTCTTATTTCCCCATCTAATTTGATAGAAAGTTTTGCTGGGTAGGAAATTTTTGACTGGAAGTTGTTTTCTTTCAGAGTTTGGAATATGTTACTCCAAGCCCTTCTGGCTCTCGTGACTTGGTTTGGGAAGTCTGGAGTGATTCTAATTGATTTGCCTCTGAATGTCACTTGGCCTTTTGTTTTTGTTCTTTAAGATTCTCTGTTTGGCTTCCACATTGGTCATTTTGACAATTATGTGGCATGGGGAACCTCTTCTCTGATCCTGTCTAAAGGGGGTTCTGTAAGTCTCCTGGACCTGTGTATTGACCTCTTGCTCTATGTTTGGAAAATTTTCTGCTATTATTTCTTTGAAGATATTATTGATCCCTTTGGTTTCACCTTCTTTTCCCTCCTCTATTCCGATTATTCCTAGGTTAGCTCTCTTAAAATGGGCCCATATTTCTTCAATATCAGATTGTGGTATGGCTGGATCAAATGGTGGATTTGTTCCCATTCTTCTGAGGATTCTCCATACTGTTTTCCAAAGCCAGATTTTTTTAAACATATTTGTGTAACAATGGCCTTCATATATAAATAGATTACTCCAATTAAAAGATTAGGAGACTAGATAATAAACATATTCAAAATTATTGAATTGCACCAGGTGTGGTGGCACACACTTGTAATCCCTGCACTTGGGAGGCAGAGACAGGAGGATCTCGCAGGTTGAAGCTAGCCTCACTGGCTTAAGAGACCCTGTTTCCAAATAAAAATATAAAATAGGTCTGGGAGTGTAGCCCGGAGAAGGGTTCCATCCCCAGTACCAAAAAAAAAAAAATTATTGAAGTGCTCTAATTGGTGACAGTTTGTCATAGCCTTTATCACAGTAGCACAACACGCTTTATCATCGTGCTGCGTTTGTGGGCAGCCACAAAGAAATATTTGCATTTATGAGAATACTATAAAGAATAATTTACTTGAAAATTTGTATTTCTGGCTTGAGCTGAGTTGTCATTTGAAATGAAGCTGTTCACTTGGTGTGACTGGGCTTTACAAAGGGATGGTAGATAGCCTGTGATCCCCTCAAATTGTGTATACAGCATCATGTGTATTTGTGTACTTTTTCAAGAGACAGTACATAGATTCTTTTTTATGGTACTAGGGATTGAATCCAGGAGCATTCTACCTCCGTGCTACACTGTCAGCCATTTTTGTTTTTTATTCTGAAACAGAGCTTTGCTAAGTTGCTAAGACTGACATCAAACCTCCAATCCTCTTATCTCAGCCTCCCAAATAGTAGGATTACAGGTGTGTATTGCCACACCCAGCTTTTATTATTTATTTATTTATTTATTTTTGTGGAACTAGGGATTGAACCCAGGGGCATTCTACCTCTGAGCTATACCTCTAGTCCTATTTTGTATTCTTTTTTTTTTTTTTTTTTAATTTTGAAACAGGGTTTTACTAAGTTGTGGAGGACCTTGCTAAGTAGCTGAAACTGGCAGCCAACCTGTGATCCTCCTGTCTCAGCCTCCCAAGTGCTGGAATTACAACCGTGCACCACCATGCCCAGCTTACTTTTTGTTTTGAAACAGGGTCTTACTAAGTTGCTGAGGCTGGCCTTGAATCCGCAATTTTCCTGTCTCAGCCTCCTAAGTACAGGTGAACACCATCATGCCCAGAAAGTTCGTAGCTCTTCATTGGTATTATCTTAACACAAAATATTTAAGAATCATGGCTTGGAGAATAAAGGAATTGAGGGCTATTTTTAGCCCTAATTTCCAAATAGTACTTTATCAGAATTAATTTCCAGGGAAGAGAATGAATTGTGAATTCATGTGATTCATGTGGTCATGGAGAGATCAATCTCCATATAGGTCCATGAACCTTATCACAATACTCTGGAACAACAAGTTATATGTTATTCCAAGGTTTGGTGTGGTTCAGACTCTGATTAGAGTCTTGTCTTTCTTTCACTGGACAGGGTTCTCAGGATAGGATTCCCAGATCAGCAGAAGCAGTAGCAGCAGCACTCTCTGGGGGACCTGTTAGTTATGCAGATTCACAGGCCCCTCAGACCTGCTGAATCAGAAACTCTGGAGTTGGGAACCAGCAACCAGTGTTTTATAAGCAGCTCTTCAAGTGATTCTGCTGTACATTAAAATTTGATAATCACTGTGTTAGACTAGACTTGGAAGAACCTATTCTCCGCCATGCTTCCGGGCCAGTCTTAAGATCGCTTTGTAAACCAAATAGCTGCTGAATGACTGGTCTAATGTTGATAATATATATTTCCCTTCTTTTTCTCTTCTAAGAGTCCAAACTGCTGCCACACACGTGCCTTGGGTTGCACAACACCACGGAACAACAATTTAGAGAAATCCAGCTGAAACTGGAGTGTAGAAACACAGCATGTGAATTCACATACAAACATTCTGACCGGGAAGCTTTTCAAGGATGAGCCTCAGTAAATCCAAGGCTTTGGCTCTCAGCCTCCAGTGGGGCAAGGGACTGACCCTTAGGAGTGAGGGCTCTTTACCCTCTTCCAGCGGAGCGTCACCCTCACATGTGTTTTTCATGGAGGACTCAGTATCACCATGCTCCTTTCACAGAAGAGCTAACTGAATTCACCCAGCCCATGTTCTGAGTACCCAGCAGGACAGGGATCTGAGCTGTAGCAGCTGAAAAGTTGAGCTATCCCAAACCAGCCTCGGAAACCCTCAAGTCCTCATTCTCTCTGGTCCCACTGCTGCCTGGAGCTAGATTTGTTATGACACCTGCCTGTTGAGCTGATAAAAAATAGCACGGGCACTTCACTGCAGTTCTCATTAAAAGAGGGCAGCCAAGTGGAATTCATTCTTGGCTCTTAATAGTTTTCGAATGAGAATTTTATTGCATATTAATGAGCACTAATTGACATTTGTGACTGGTTTTTATGGAAATCATGCATGTATCATTTGCATAATAGTACCTAAGTGCTTTGGGGTAACAGGGCAACTCTGAAAAGTTAGTGAAGGTTTTTGTACGGTGCTATTTTTTTTTCCAGTTCCCAAACTCTGGCCCCTGGAATAGTGTGGAATATTAATAGGTTTCTGGGATTCAAATATAAGGCAGTAGTGACACAAAGATCAGTTTCTGTGCTTGTACCATTTTGTACCTTAGAGTCATCAAAATACATGAGGGTACATCTTTGAAGGCAGCAGATGTGCCCACAGTAGTTAGGGGGTATGTTCCAGCCCTCCTTCTGCTTTCACGAGTTGGCTCTCCTGTTCTCCTGAATCATAAGAGTATCTGGTTGGTTCAGAGGATTGTTCCTAGGACTCTATACAATACAATACTCTATATAATATTTTCTGAGCATCTCTGGGTCAACAAATATGTATTGATTGCCTACTATCTACAAGGTACTAGTGATACTAGGTGCTAGAGCAAGACCATTGCTTGTTCACAGGTCCATCCATAGCTCTTAGCCTTATGAATAGCAGGGAACAGCTATCAATAAATGTTAATAGATTTAATGAACATGATCTCTGTTTCTGGAAATCAATAATTCATTATTCTTATAAAATTTCATTTTAAATACAACATAAAGATTATTGTTCTTTATGTTAGAAGAAACATTAATAACTGAGAACTTGAGATTACATTAGTAAATTTAAAGAAACAGATAGATGACTTTAGTTACATATGCCCTAAGTCTTTTGTATAGATGATTCCTCCAAATTGTGGAAATGTGAGAAGCCAATCTTTATTGAAGGTCTAGTATGTGTCATTTGCTTTTGCATAAATTCTGCATCTTATAACTTAATCATCAACAGAACTCATGAGGGGTAGAGAGTTTTATCTCTGCTTCATTGAGCAGACAGATAAGAATTGGAGAAGTGATTATAAGGCACAGTTAGAAAGTATTGGAGCTAAGACTTACATTTAGCCTAGGTTGTCATTACAGTGTTGCGTATTATGTCAGGCGATCCTAGAGTATGTAAAATGAAGCCGAAATCCAAGTACTGAGATGGAGGGTGAATTGGCCCAGGAGCCCTGGGTTGTGCCAAGCATTCAGTTGACCTGCTGTTTATAGAAAAATGCTGTTTTGGAGAGACTGAAGCAGAAGGATCAAAGGTTCAAAACTAGCCTTAGCAATTTAGTAAGACTCTCAACAATCTAGCAAGACCCTATTTCAAAATTAAAATAAATAAATAAATAAATAAAAAGGAGTGGGAGTGTAGCTCAGAGGTAGGATGCCTCTGAGTTCAATCCCCAGTACCCCCTAAACAAATAAATAAACCCTACTGTTGAAAGTATTCTCCTAGATCCTGTGGGAAACCAAACCTTTATAGCCATTCCAGTTCACTATAATTCGACCAAGCAACCAGAAAAATAAAAAAGCTATATAGCAGAGGGGTAAATCAGGTAGAAGAAAAGTTACGTGTAATGTGAAACTGGAAGGTTGAGCAGAGCATTCAGTGGAGTGGAGCAAAAACATCCTCCTGATGGTGGCAAGATCACTGATCGCCAGCCAGGAAGGGAAGGCTTCGAAACACAGGGATCAGAGAGGAGAGGTCAGAAGTCCAACAGTTTGTCCGAAGCTTAATGATTCCAAGGCTTTGTTTTCTCTGGGATCAGATCACAGCAGATTAAAGGAGTGAGTCAGGTCTGTTCCCCTTCACCCACCCCCCCCCCCACCTCCCACCGAGGCTGGGTGCACACAGCGGTTCACTTCTGCTTGCAAAATCCCAGAAGCCTGTGTTTGGAGAAGAACATCTCTTTCCCCTTGCACTTCCTCAGGTGAACCAGGGTTCCTCCCTCTACAAACCCTGTTCCAGGCTCCTGGGAATGATTATTCAGACACCAGGAAAGTGTGCGGAAAACTTAGAGGCACTTCAGAGACGTTAAGAAGGAACTTTTATCATGTTTTCCTCTATTATAAGGCAACTCTGAGGTGTAGGTTTTTTTGTTCCTTTAGTTGTGCCTGCAGTACTGGGAATTGAACCTAGGAGGTGCTTTACTTCTGAGCTACACCCGGGTCCCTGTTTTGTTTTATTTTATTTTATTTTATTTTATTTTTATTTGGAAACAGGGTCTCTTAAGCCAGCCAGGCTGGCTTTGAACCTGCCCAATCCTCCTGTCTCTGCCTCCCAAGCGCAAGATTACAAGCGTGCGCCACCACGCCCGGCATCCCTGTTTTATTTTAAGCAGAGTTTTACTAAGTTATTGAGGTTGGCCTGGAACCTGAGATCCACCTGTCTTACCCTCCCAACTCCTGGGATTACAGGCATGTGCCATCACGCCGGGCTACAATTTTTTTTTATTTACTTACACATTTTCCATTTCCAGAACTCTCTTAATTCCTTTGCATAGATCCATATTTGCACCTGGTATCATTTTACTTCTGCCTAAAGAATTTCTTCTAACATTTATTTCAGTACATGATTCTCAGAGTTTCTTTGTCTGAAAATGTCTTTATTTTGCCTTTATTTCTTCTCCCCCCATCAATCAAATACATTTGAAAAAATCAAGTATATTATAAAATTACTTTTTAAGGGCCTAATAAAAATGGTGAAGCCTACCCTTTTAATCCCAATAATTAATAGTTGGGGGATTTTTAAATTTTTTATTATCCGTATTATTTAGTTGCAAAAGTGTAGTGCTATATTGAAAAAATAATTAAAATTTTAATTAATAATCACTTGGAAGATTTATCTTCATTTCAAAAAGATGTTTTTAGTAGATACTGTATTCTGGATTGACTTTTTTGGCAACACTTTACAGACGTAATTTCATTCTCTTCTGGTTTGCATAATTTTCAATGGTAAAACTGTACAAGAATAAATTTTACCATTTTTGCTCTCCATAATCTGGATGCTCTTAATATTTTACCTTTTCAGCAATCTTATTATGATGTGCCCTTTTTTTGTTTTTTTATTTGTTTAGTGTTTATTCTGCTTGGAGTTTGTTAAACTTCTTGAGTGTGTAGGCTCATATTTTATCAGTTGTAAAGAATTTGGGACATTATTTATTTTAATTTTTTTTCCTAGCTCTTCTTCCACCTTTACCCCCCGGAACATGGATTATACATATGTTAGACCACTTGTTCTAGTTCCCTTAGGTCACTAAGGCTTTGTTAATTTCTCTCTGATTCATTTTCTCTGATTCAGCTTAGATAATTTATATTGCTATATCTGTAAGTTGACCAATATTTCTTTTTACAGTTTGTAATCTGGTGTATTTTTATTTCAGATATTGTTTTTATCTCTAGAAATTCCATTTGCTGCTGCTGCTGCTGCTGCTGCTGCTCCAACTCCTCCTCCTCCTCCTCTTCTTCTTCCTCCTCCTCCTCCTCTTCCTCCTCCTCCTCCTTATTCTTATTCTTATTCTTATTCTTATTCTGTACTGGGGATTGAACCCAGGGGCATTCTTCCTACCTCTGAGCTATACTCTCAGCCCAAGTTTTTATTCTTTATTTTAAAACAGGGCCTAAGTTGCAGAGGGCCTCACTAAATAGCTGAGGCTGGCCATGAACCCAGTTCCTCCTGTCTCAGCCTCCCAAGTCCTGGGATTACAAGTGTGTGCCACCACACACAGCCATTTGTGTCTTCTTTCATTTCTCTCCTGTATGTGTTCATGTTTTGCTTTATATTCTAAAACATATTTATAATCATTGTTTTAAGGTTCTTATGTATGTGTTAGTAATATAACTTATGTTATTTATATGACTTTATTAACCTGGTTTTAAAATTCTGATTATGTGTCATATGTTTTGTTTGTTTGAATGTCTGGTAATTTTTGTTGGTTGTTGGATATTCTAAATTTTATGTTGGTGAGTGCTAGATCCTATTAAATCCTTTAAAAAGCATTAGATTGTGTTCTAGAATACTGTTGAGCTCCTGATGGATCACTGATCCTTTTTAGACTTTCTTTAGAGCATTTTAGGGCAGTTCCAGAGTAGCCTCTAATTTAGGGTTTAGTTCTACTAACAAGGCGTGACAGGAACCATAGTCATATGATCTCTGTTGTACAATGTCTGAAAAGTGGTTTCATCTGGTTTCCAAGTTGTTTACAGGGGTAATTCTCTTGGCAGTTAATTCTTTATGGACAGAAGGAGAAATTCTACCAATAGCAAAATAAATAACATGTTAAAAATAATAGTCATATGATTAATTTTTTCAATAACCAGAAATAATGTGTAGAAGTATAGAGGAGATTTTATGGCAAGATATGTTGGGAGTTGTAAACCTGTAAAAGAATATTTGGGAACAGTGTAGCGGATATAACATCTATTTTCCTGAAACTAATCCCTGGGAAGAATTCTGCAATCTCTGTAAAATCATATAAAGTACTGCCATGCATGGCCTTGGATGTGCTTCTAACAGTTTACCCTTAGAGACTGTGTGTGGGGATGTAGGGAAAGGTTGCTTTTGGAAGGGCCTGTCCTTTTCCCTTGGGCCTTAAGTTCTGTTTCTTTCTTATGGTCCAGTGACTCACTTTTACCCTTTCTGACTACTTCCCACCCATTCTCCTAACCACATCACACTCCGAAAGTACTCAAGTCTCTCTTCTTAATAACTAGGCCCTTACTGGGCATGGTGGCGCACGCTTGTAATCCCCACGCTTGGGAGGCTGAGACAGGAGGGTCACTCAGGTTCGAAGCCAGCCTCAGCTGGCTTAAGAGACCCTGTTTCCAAATAAAATATAAAATAGGTCTGAGAGTGTAGCCCAGAGGTAGAAGGCTCCTGGGTTCCATCCCCAGTACCACCAGAAAAAAAAAAAAATACACTAGGCCCTTCCCTATTTTACCAGTTCCTCATGTGACCTTATATAAATGTGTACCAATTTCAAACTTGTATGTCTCCCCTATAAAGGGGCCTAACATCATGATATATAGTTCCTATACTTGATATCCATGAACTGAAGGGTTCTTATATTTCATGCCAATGAATTCAGTCTACCCAAGGGGACAGTTAGAATATAATCAGAAATTTGTCCCATATCAAAGTTGCATCTTCTAAGATGTCTCATCCAGGTGGACAACCCCATCATGTTCACAGAGTCTCTCAAAAATGATTCGGACTTAACATTGTCAGCCTTTCTGAGACTCAGTGCGGACCAGGGTTTCTCAACCTTAGCACTATCGACATTTGGGGCTGGATAATTCTTTGTCATCTGGACCATTCTATGGTGTAGGATGTTTAGGAGCACCCTTGGCTTATACCTTCTAGATGGCGGCAGCACTCTCCTTTCAGTTTTGACAACCACGAATGTCCTCAGACATTGTCAAATGTCCCCTGGAGGTACAACATTGCCCTAGTTGAGAACGACTGGTTTAAATACGCCATGATATGCTCCAGGGAACCTAGAGAAGCATAGCTCTGGAACTAAACCTGAAGAAACCAGTTCAGTCTACAGTGTCTGCCCCAGTAGAATATATACTGGGAGGACACTGGCCTTGGAATGCAAACTCCTAGATTCAAGTCCTGTCTCTGTAGATTTGGAACAAAGTTCTCTGCTTCTCTGCTCTTTGGTTTCCTTACTTAAAAGTGAGGAATGGTGGCGTTTATGTCACACAACACTGCAGTAGTGAAAACAAAGTGAGGTTTTACATATACATACATACTCATACATATACACATGTACTTCATCCATGTAAAGATTCATACACATGGACTTAATAATGGTTCAAATATACGTGTTCTTAATTTGCCAGCATGATTAAAAGGGCAATATAGGAAAAAATGTATCTTCCAATCCATCATGTAGTATAGTCCTCCCTGTGGTGTGTGATATTGCTTTCTGCTAGAAAGCTCAATAGGGGATATCTAACTTAAAAGAAGAAGAGTGCTATTTCAGCAATTCAAACCTTAACTAAATTAGAATGCAAATAGGATTTTTTGTATTTGCTTTTTAATTTTGTATTCAGTAATCTGACCAGACTGCACAAGAATTTAAATATCTTAACGGGAGATAGTGGATTTTACTTCTCTGGGGATTTCATTGTAATGAACCTGGTAAATAATTCAGAAACATATTAAAGGCCAATGAATGGGCAGCACCTGGTGCTATATTGTTCATGCCTAAGCACACAGAATCCAAAGATGGCATTTTATACCTGTCACTACTGTTCTGGCTTAAATATGGGTCCTATGTTCAGTGGCTGTTGAAATAATAGTAGTTAACATTTTTTTTTTAAATCCAACTTTCACCCACAGTCAAAGAATACTGTGTAGAGCTGTTTTCAAAAGACACAGAAAAAGCATCCTCTTAAATTGCCTGGGTAAAAATTCAACTCTATGTTCTCTATTAAAGGATGGATTGCTTGAAGAAATTAGATTATAGAAAGGCTTGCTTCTCTGCTGGTGCTGAGATGAGCCTTTTTGCCTTTCTGCCTTTGGTCTGCAAGGCTGGGCTTCTTTTTAGATTGCAGTATTCGTATCGTAAACATATTATGAAATAACACTACCCCAGGCGTACATTCAGAACTGATGTCTATATCTTCTGAGTTCCTCTCCTGGTTGTTACCAAGTGGCCTCTCTCTTACCTCCTTTAGTCTATCAGTTGAACAACAAACATGAAATCTTAGCAGCCACAGCTGACTGGTCATAGAATGTTTTTCCACGTGCAAGAAAACAAGTGCTAGAGTGACCGACAGATCCCATATGGCGACAGCATGGGGCGCTTAGCCCAGGGCCACCTGGGATCAGAAGCTTTATGGAAAGATCTCAGAAGGGCAAGGAGTTGGGGGAGGAGGAAGTTGTATCTT
The DNA here is from genome assembly GCF_963383645.1 of Muscardinus avellanarius. Classification (NCBI taxonomy): domain Eukaryota; kingdom Metazoa; phylum Chordata; class Mammalia; order Rodentia; family Gliridae; genus Muscardinus; species Muscardinus avellanarius. Next base: position 70,112,598 of record NC_137790.1, on the reverse strand, counting down.
ATAAGTTTAACATAAGGCCTTTACAGGACTTGGCCATGAAATAGATCTGAAGATTTTTATCTAGTAATTGTTTGATTTGCTTTATCTTTGTTTTTAAGGTATTATTTATTATAATGGTTTAAAATATATTTATTAAAGCATTTTGTATTTTAAACCTTCATGACATATTTAAGTAAATAATTATATGTAATAAAATGTTACTGCATATAACTAAAATGTACTAGTATTGGGAAGAGGTTTTAAAATGTATTAATGTACCAGTATTGGGAAAGATTTCCAATTTTGAAAATATATCGTTTGTACTAAAGGAAGCCAGGATTGTCAGGAAGAAGAGCCTCTTTACATTTCTAAAGAAAAGCAAAGAAAGCCAGAGCCAGGAAAGGGGTCTCTTTACATTTCTAAAGAGAGATAGGATCCCGGAGAAGCAATTTAACACATCTTGGGAGGGTAACAAAAGGTGTAGAGGTCTGTGTTCGGAGATGGAGACAGCAGAAAACTGGGCTAAGAGATAGGGCAGCATATCTACATATCAAAGGACCTACCGCAGACTTGGTCAGGATAAAAACACTCAGCATACTGGGGTTCTTTGGTAAATTCATTCGAATTGCCCCCTGTGCCACTCTTTGGCACAGGGCTGTAACTATCTTCTGTATTTCTATCTTTTTAATAACCTTCTTTAAATCTTCAGCAAGAGTTCGGGCTAATGTGTGTTTATACTAAGCTCAGAACAAGGACCTGCGGTTTTTCTGTTTGTGTGGTTGTGTTGGGGGAATTATTTCTCCCCTCACACACTGAACATATTTCACTGCAACATAAATTTTTTTTTTTTTTTTGGTGGTCTGGGGTGGAACCCAGAGGCTTTCTACCTCCGGGCTATACTCCCAGACCTATTTTATATTTTATTTGGAAACAGGGTCTCAATAAATTGCTGAGAGCCTCACTAAGTAGCTGAGGCTGGCTTCGAACCTGTGCAATCCTCCTGTCTCAGCCTCCCAAGCGCGGGGATTACAAGCATGCGCCACCACGCCCAGCTACCATAAAATAATTTTAAAACTCTGTGTGTGTGTGTGTGTGTGTGTGTGTGTGTGTGTGTGTGTGTGTGTGTTAACAGGTCTAACTGCTTTCCTTTCTTTAAGGCCCAGTATCAAAGTACTTGGAGCAGTGACTGCCCTCTGGTGGTGAGTCGGAATCATCACTTGGTGTGACCTAATGGTTATTGAGATGCCCGCTCTGAACTCACCGGGCACACACTAGCAGCAAGTGACCAGTTGAAGAATGGCTGACGTTGGAGTGTGTCTAATGAAGGAATCTAGTGAAATAATCTTCGCATCCGCCTGAACTGGTTGTTTACCCTGGATTCTGAGCCAGAAGCCGGCTCCAAAATGGGGCCTCTGAAGAAAAGATTTGAGTTGCTTTTGTGTTTTAGTCAGAGGACTGCATCTCGACCAGCTGGTGGCCAAGACTGTGAATAAATGCACACCAACAGGGCACGTGGTGACATGGAGCCTGAAATAAACTGCTCTGACTTCTGTGACAGTTTTCCTGGCCAGGAGCTGGAGCGGAGACCCCTTCACGACCTCTGCAAGACAACGATTGTAAGTGAACAGCCCGGGGCATCAGGGCTGTGCACACACATGTTGCCGTTGGCAACAGGGGTGGTGGAGGAGGAGAAACTTCATTCCTAATAACTTGCTCTTATTCTGTCCTCAGACCTCTTCCCAGCACAGCAGCCACACCATCTCCCCATTGTCCCCTGCCCTCTTGGGTGTCATCTGGACTTTCCTCAGCTGTGGACTGCTTCTGATACTCTTCTTCCTTGCCTTTACGATTCGCTGCAGGAAAAACAGGTAAGCAACCCCGTGCCTGGTTCCTTACCAACCACATCCTGAACTGAGAAACCCGGCGCGCTCACGTCATTTGGGTGCCACAGGCGGCCAGCCAGTACCAGCTGCACAGGTCTCCCCCTGTGGCACTGAGCCACGCAGAGGGTGCCTCTGAAATACACCTGGCCTTCTAGGACACTTCCCTCTACAGAAGCAACAGATGTAGCTCAATATTGTGCCAGCTACTACTTTGGGTATCCAGAGAAGAGAATAAAAGATCTCTCTCCTTAAAGAAGATCCTGCAAGTCCTTCTGAGCAGATCAAGTATTTGTATCAAAAAACAGTGACCCTGGAGAGAAAAGTGCCCAAAATAACATAAAAGTTTATGGTCAGCACAATGGAACCGGTCTGGGTGGGTTAAAGTTTTTGCAAAAACAGTAAAGCTTGACTGCCAGGCTGTTCTGCTGAACAATTGTGGTAGGCCAGTCCATTCCTGGCGCATGAGGGGAAGCATCTATGGTTCTCAGGCTAGCATAAAGGCAAAATGGTGACTTGTGTTGCAGATTCATGCCTTTACCAACTTTTGATTCTTCCCCTCAGGACCCATCCCATCTCTCCTATCCCAAAGCTGTACCCTTATCTGATCCCTGTCCCAGTATGCTTCCTGAGAGGCCCTGCTCCAGCCCTTGTTCTGTTTGGAGCCCACAATCAGAATTCACCCACTCCTCCACAGAGGCCACACTCGCCAGCCCACCCCAGACTCGCACCTCTTGTTGATACAGTGTGTTGTGCTCATTGCCAGTGGATTTGGCACTCAGATAAGGACGGGGCAGCTGGATTTGTCTACCATGCATTGTGGGGTGCTATTTGCCATTTTAGACACCAAGAAAGGCGGTTGCTAAGCGACAGTGGCTTGGCTGGCTGGGTCAACCTCAGCATAGCAGTGACATGTGGCACTTGTCTTGCATCATTGAAGACAAACCCAGGCACTGCTCATTCTGTTCTTCCAACACACTGAAAAGCTTACCCCCATCTCAGGGCCTTTGTGCTTTCTGTCCCTTTACATTTCCTCCTGTCTGATAGCCTTCCTCAGGTCTTCCCATGTCTAGTTCCTCATCATCTTACAGGTCTTGACCCTGCTGGCACCTCTGCAGAGAAACCTTCCCTGACCATCCTATCTAAAGTAGCCTTTCTACCCAATGGCCACCCAGCCCTATTCCATTCCATATCCCATCACCCTGTTTCATTTTCTTCATAGTGAGTATAAACGTCTGATACTGATCGAATTATCCATTTCAGTTGGTATCACCTACCAGGATGTAAAGTTTATGAACACAAGGACCTTGTCTGTCAAGCTTACCACTGTGTTTCCAGTATTTATAACAGACTCTGGAACATAATAAGTACCCAGTAAAAATGTGTTCAGTGATCCTGGAAGGAGGATATTTAAATCCCAATGTTGTCTGGTCCCAAGAAAATGACTAGAAAAAATCATGCATTTCAAGGTTAGAGAACATGAGATTAACAGACTCTTCAGCTGCAATACACTTATATTGTGTAAATTAAAACCCAATTGGCAAATAAGAACAGAATGATATCATTTCACATATAATCTATTCAGGAACAAAGCAGTAGTTTAAAAGTATTTTCTTATAGTTAAAAAAAGCCAGATATAGTTGCTCATGCCTATAATCCCAGTACTTGGGAGGCTGACATGAGAGGTTTTCAGTGTTCCATGCCAGCCTCTACAATTTAGCAAGACCCTCAGTGAAACGCTGTTTCAAAATAAAAAACAAAATAGGGTTGGGGTGTAGTTTTTCTTTTTTTCTGGTGGTACTGGGGTTCCTGGGAGCCCTTCTACTTCCGGGCTACACTCCCACTTCGAACCTGCGTGATCCTCCTGTCTCTGCCTCCCAAGCGCAAGGATTACAAGCGTGCGCCACCACGCCCAGCAAGGGGTGTAGTTTAGAGGTAGAATTTCCTTGGGTTCAGAACACATGTGCATGCGCGTGCACACCACACACACACACACACACACACACACACACACACACACACTATGCCGAGTATGATGGTGCATGTGTGTAACCCCAGTGTGTTTGGGAAGCTTAAACAGGACGATAACAGGTTCAAAGCCAGCCTTACCAGCTTAGTGAGGCTCTCAGCAACCTAGTGAGACCCTGTTCCAAATGAGAAATAAAATCCACTGGGGGTGTAGCTTGGAGGTAGATTACCTTTGGGTTCAATCCCCAGGAAAGAAGAAAGAAGTAAAGAAAGAAGTAAAGAAGGAAGGAAGGAAGGGAGAAAGATGACAGATAAAAAGAAACCTTAAACCAAGAATACTATGGCACTACTCTCCCTTGGTACATGTGGTGGAAGGTTTAGTGTTTTCAGGAACCATGACTTTCCTACCTATGAAGCTGTAAGTATAGATGAAGAAACAGAAGAGACATTATATTTAAAAACTTCAGTTAGAGGCCGGGCATGGTGGCGCATGCTTGTAATCCCAGCATTTGGGAGGCTGAGATGGGAGGATCGTGGTTCATGGATAGCCTCAGCTACTACTTAATGAGGCTCTCTGCAACTCAGACCCTGTTTCAAAAATAAAAAATAAAAAATAGGGCTGGGGGTGTAGCTTGGAAGTAGAATACCCTTAGGTTCCATCCCCAGTACCTCAAAAATAAATAAATAAATAAATAAATAAATAAATAATAAATATTTCAGTTGTTTTTTGAAGCACAGAGCCAGAACATATTTAATTTTGATGACAATGTTATCTGTTGGATATAAATGTTCTAGAACCTACATCTTGAAATTTAAGGCTATAGAAATCACCTATGATCTTGGGTACAAATAGTGTACATTTACTGAGTACTTGTATTTTAATTGGGACATTATTATTTTATCAATACTGTGGTTTGGATATTATTGTATTTTTCTCCTAACCCATTATTTTTATACATGATTTTTCCAGAATGTAATGTTTGTCAAGAATTTATAGATTCTGTTAAAACAGAAACATGTAAACAGCATTAATGTAGGAACACCTATATTTCTTTCATTCTATTAAATATTTTGCTGCCTGTTTTGTTTGCAGTGGAAGCATGACTTGGCATAAAAAATAAAATAATAAGAGGCACTGTGAATAAAATACATTTTGCAATTAAGTAGCTTACAAGGTCAGACAGGAAAGGTAAAATAGCCCACTTTAAGAAGTGCTTTATAGTTAGGTGTGGTAGCGCATGCTTGTAATCCCTGCGCTTGGGAGGCAGAGACAGGAGGATCACGCAGGTTAGAAGCCAACCATGCTGGCTTAAGCAACCTGTTTCCAAATTAAAAAGTATAAAATAGCCTGCCCATGGCGCATACATGTTGTGCTTGCAAGTGATAAAAATGGGATGAAAATCGAAAGGTTTTTTTTGCCATTTTTCATTTGTGAGCTTTTAATATGGTAATATTTTAATATAGCTTTTAATAATAATAATGTAATAATAATGTAAATAACAACAATGTAAACAATAATAATGTAAATATAGCTTTTAATAATATAGCTTTTAATACTAATAATATTTTTAATAATAATAATGTTCATACAATCCAGGTGTTCTGGTGAAAGCCTTTCACCAGGTCAACTTTGTAACAATTATGAATAAGCCTGTTTAATTCTCTGGACAATGCCAGCATTTGATTGTTTTTCAAATAATAAATTTCTCATTCATGTCATGTGAAAAAAATATATAAAATAGGTCTGGGAGTGTAGCCCAGAGGTAGAAGGGTTTCCAGGAACCCCAGTACCACCAAAAAAAAAAAAAAAAGTGCTTTATGAAGCAATAAAATTTGTTGAAAGCTACAGAATCACAGTCAGATGTTCCATGTCATTTCAGTTCCATGGTCTAAATTTGTATGAATGTATGTGTGTGTGTGTGTGTGTGTGTGTGTGTATACATACATACATACATACATACATACATGAGTGTGCTGGAGGAAGAAAAATTCTTTGACAACATAATAATGTATTAGTTCAGTTGTAGATGTTGCATTTTTATAAAAAATATAAATGTAATCTACCACAGAAAATCAGTAAAAATATAGGAAACTTGAACAATACTACCAACCAACCTGACATCTATATAACATTCTACCCAACAATAATAAGCTACAAATTTCTTTTCAAGTACCTTTGGAGCATTTGCCAAGATAAACCATATTCTTGGGCACAGGAAGAGTTTTGTTCAATTTTAAAAAGATTCATATCATCCAAAGTATGTTCTCTGGACACAATGGAATTAAATTAGAAACAGCAACAGAGAGACCTCTGAAAATTGCTAAAATATTCAGAAACTAAATAGAACACGTTAAAATAGCCCATGGTCACTGTTTCTATGGCTAATTGCAGTGGAAAACATACATTCTGAAATGTATAGTCTCCTTGTTGACACTTATATTAAAGATCCCAAAGAAAGGGACTTCCTTTTCAATGACATTGAAACCATGCTGTGTGTGAAGAAGAAAGCAGACTGGGCCTTGCAGTGGCACTTACGGAAAATGGCTTGTAGCCTTTGCTGCTGTGGAAGGAACCTTTTTTTCTATCTCTTTTGCATCAGTATTCTGGCTCAAGAAACGAGGGCTGATGCCTGGCCTCACATTTTCCATTGAGCTTATTAGAAGAGATGAGGGTTTACACTGTGATTTTGCTTGCGTGATGCTCAACCACCTGCTGCACACACCATTGGAGCAACGAGTACAAGAAATAATCACCAACGCCATTAGGGTGGAGCAGGAGTTCCTCACTCCAGCTTGCCTAGGAAGCTCATTGGGACGTTGCACTTCAGTGAAGCAGTACATTGAATTCATGGCAGACAAGCTTATGTTGGAGCTGGGCTTTAGCAACATGTTCAAAGTAGAAAATCTATTTGACTTCATGTAGAATATTTCGCTGGAAGGGAAGACTAACTTCTTGAGAAGAGAATAGGTGAGTATCAGAGGATGAGAGTGAGGTCAAGTCCAACAGAGAATTCTTTTACCTTGTATACTGACTTCTAAATGAACAGATGTGCTCTTTATTTTGCTGATTATTTTTCCCCTGTCATAAAAAAGAAATCAGCTAAAATGAATCAACCAGCTTCACCATACCATGAGTTGGCTATAATGTTTATTAATGGCATCTGTAAAACTTGGAAGCTACCTCAAAGTGAGTCCCGTCTATTAGTCATGTTAGTGGTGTCACCTAGAAGGAAAGGACATTTGAAGTGAAGGCGACTTGGATTTGATGGGCTATCTTGTCCTCCTTGGTTTTGAAAGCAGGCTGGCCAGCTGTGACCTTACCACAGCACTAATGGTGGAACTCGAGGCTTTAGAGTGAGGGAGGGGACCCTCAAGCAAACTTGATCCAGCAGGATCGGGCATTCATTGACTGCCAAGAGGTAGTTGAAAGATGTCAGGCTTACTGCTTCAAAAAAGACTTTAAAGTTTACTTAGTTTGTAAATAAAACAGACACTTTACACACAAATAAACATTTTCCTGTTAAGAGAAAAGCCTGGTTGACTTGGTTTCTGTATCAAACAAAATATTGTATTTACCACAAGTGGGGACTGAAAAAAGTTAAACTTGGGTTGGCTAAGTGTATGATTTCTAAGCTTTGTTTACTTTATTTATTTTTTTATTTTTTATTTTTTGGTGGTACTGGGGGTGGAACCCAGAGGCTTTCTACTTCCAGGCTATACTCCCAGACCTATTTTATATTTTATTTGGAAACAGGGTCTCACTAAGTTGCTGAGAGCCTCACTAAGTAGCTGAGGCTGGCTTCAAACCTGTGTGATCCTCCTGTCTCAGCCTCCCAAGCACGGGGATTACAAGTGTGCGCCACCACGCCCGGCTCTAAACTTTGTTTACTTTAATGAACTGAAATACTCTTTAGTCAACTTCAAGTCAGTCCCGTGTGTACCTGGACTAATATCAGTCTGCTTGTGCCAGTAGAAGGCTTTTATTATGTGGCCCAGATACAGTATTATGGCATCTCCTGCCCAACTGTATAGAGTCTCTCATGGTAAGGAGCTTCGAACTTAAGTCAATAAGAACTGAGGTGTGATTTGGGCAGCTAGTGATCTGGGTTTTATATGTGTGAGGGGACAGTATCATTCTCTTTCTCAAATGGTATTTAACCCAATTGCTAGTTGGTATGAGAAGACTTTTGAAAGGTCTTTGTGGGTGAGATCTAAGACAGTATTAAAAAATTTTTAATCTTCGTTGAACAAAATGACCTGCATAAGTGTTCCTATGAAGTGTAAAACCAGAACTGAGGTTGGCTCTCCAAAAGGTTTTCTGATTTTAAGTGGGTACATTGAGACTTGATCCATTTTTATTTCCTCCATGTCTCTTAAATTAGAAAATGTTATTTTACTATATAGATCCTTTTAAGTTTTAACTATGTACATATTGGAAAAAATATCTCAGTATTGAGGTTAATAATTGATAAGATATTTGCCTAAATATAAGCATTACCCAGTAAATTTTTAACTCCCAGTGGAAAACAAATACTGTATGAGCTACTAAGAATGTGTTCTGCTCAAATGTTAATTTTGGGTGGGGTTATAAATAGGTAGTTAGTAGAGCTAGCTTTAATTTACCTGTCTATGTTTGGGAGAGAAAAAAAGCCAAGATGTTACATGGAATTAGGTGTGTGGATGAGGTTGGTCCTTTGGCCCCATTTGCTAACAACTTGTGTTATATATTAGCTGTCTGACCACTGATCAGTTTCCTTCATTTATTGTATGGTCAATTTTTCAATTCCTGTAATAGGGGACTCTTTTCTATCATTTAAATTATTATTGCTTAAAGTTTAAAAATTCAGATTTTTTAATGTGGATCATATTGGAAATGGCATACATTTACACAGTGCTTGGTGCCCTCCCCCTCCTGCTTCTCCTTTTCCCCCTCCAAATAATGAGTGTCCAGGTTGACCATGCTATATTCACACTTATACACATATTCAAATGTAGCTCCTTCAGTTAATCAACCTCAGCCTTCTTCCTCTCCTACCCTTCCTTTCTAGCTTTGCTGAGGTTTCCCTTCCATTATCTGGAGTCCCTCTGGTATCCCTAATACTCCCTAGTTTGGGCATATTAGAGAAAACATATGTCCCTTCTCTTTCTGTGCTTGGCTAGTATCACTTAATGGAATGTTCTCCAGGTCTTTCCATCTTCTTGTGAATGACATGACTTTGTTCTTCTTTATAGCTGAGTAGAATTCCATTGTGTGTATTTCCCATAATTTTGCAATCCATTCATCTGTTGATGGAGACCTAGGTTGGTTCCATATTTTGGCTCTTACAAGTTGTGCTGCTATGAACATGGGTATGCATATGTTACTGTAGTTCTCTGATCTCAACCCCTTTGGAAAGATACTCAGGGGTGGTATAACCGGATCATATGGTAGATCCATTCACAGTTTTCTAAGGAATCTCCACGCTGATCTCCATAGCGGCTGAACTAGTTTGTACTCCCACCAACAGTGTAAAAGAATTCCTTTTCCCCCACATGTTTGCCAGCATTTGTAGTTATTTGATTTCTTTATACTTGCCACTCTGATTAGGGTTAGATAAAATCTCAATGTAGACTTGATTTGCATCTCCCTAATGGCTAATGATGTTGAACATTTTTTCAGATATCAGTTGGTCACTGTATCTTTTTTTTGTGACGTATCTATTCAATTCAGGTGCCCATTTCTTGGTTGGGTTATTTGTTTTGCTAGTATAGAGTCTTTCGAGCTTTATGTATATTCTGGATATTAGCCCTCTGTCAGAGTGGTGGCTAATAAAGATCTTCTTCCATTCTGTAGGCTTCCTCTTTAGGTTCTTGATGGTTTCCTTTGATAAGAAGAAACTTTTTAGTTTGATGCTATCCCACTTGTTAATTACTGCTTCAATTTCCTGTGCTTTAGAGAGGTCTTGTTGAGAAAGTTACTGCCTATGCCTATATGTTGGAGTATTGAGCCTATGCCCTCCTCTATTAACTTCACAGTCTCTGGTCTAGTTTCCAAGTCTTTGATCCATCTTGAGTTGATTCCTGTGCCCAGTGAGAGATAAGGATTTAGTTCCATCTTTCTACAAATGGAAAGTCAGTTTTCCCAGCACCATTTGTTGAAAAGGCTGTCTTTTCTCCAGGGTGTGAGTTTGGCCCATTTGTCAAAGATCAATTGCCTGTAAGTGTGTGGGTTTGTTTCTGTATCTTCTATTCTGTTCCATTGGTCTGTATGTTTGTTGTTGTGCCAATACCTTGCTGTTTTTATTACTATTGCTCTATAGTATAATTTGAAGTCAGGGTTTGTGATGCCTCCTGCATGGTTCTTATTGCTGAGAATTGCTTTGTCTAATCTAGGTCTTTTCTTTCTCCAAAATAAATAATAAAAAGCCAGGCGTGGTGGCGCACGCTTATAATTCCAGCATTCAGGAGCCTGAGACTGGATCGTGGTTCACGGGCAGCCTCAGCTACTTAGTGAGGCTCTCTGCAACTTAGTGAGACCCTGTTTCAAAATAAAGAACAAAAAATAGGGAAGGGGGTATAACTCAGAGGTCAAATGCCTCTGGGTTCCATCCCCAGACCCGCAAAAAAAAAAAAAAAAAGAATAAAAATAGGGCTGGGGGTGTAGCTTGGAGGTAGAATGCCCCTGGGTTCAGTCCCCAGTTGTGCAAAAATAGATAAGTACATAAATAAAAAATAAACAAAACAAAATAGTATTGGGAGTGGTATCCATCAGCACTCTTGCAGCTATAATCTAAATATGTGTCCACATAACTTAAAGGAAAGATTTATTTTTTTCCGGTTTTGGGCTTAGTCCAGGTGAGGCTGGGGATTGCAGATCTCAGTGCATGGCAGCAGAGGTGGAGGGAGAGCACATGGGCCGTGCTCTTTACATCATGGAGGCCAGCAAGCAGCAAGGGAGAGAGCAGGAAAGGAGGAACCCTTCATACAGTCCCCAAGGCCACACCCCCAGGGACCCACCTCCAGCACACCCTATGGTACCACCCAGGTAAATCCATTAAAGTGGATTTATCTACTTCTGGGATTAGAACCTTCATGACTAAATTACATCAGTGCCAAACAATAAGTGAGCTCTTTAGGGGACATTTTATATCTAACTATAACAGGGGTGTATAGCTCAGAGGTAGAATGCCCCAAGTTCAGTGTCTAGTAAAACACACACACACACACACACACACACACACACACACACATACACACACACACACCTTCTCTTCCAAAGAAAATTAAAAGAAAGCTATAGACTGAAATAAAAAAATAAAATATTTTTAAATCATGTATCTGATAAAATATTTATATTCATAATGTGTTGACATATACTGTTGGTAAGAATGTAATATGGTGTGGCCACTTTGGAAAACAGTCTGATAATTTCTTTTAAAGTTCAACACACACCTACCATATGATCCAACCATCTCACACTCAGGTTTTTATTCAAGAGAAATGAAACTCTGTCTATACCAAGACTTGTACACCAATGTTTATGGTTCATATTTGTAATAGCCCCAAACTAAAAAAAAAGCAGAAATGTCTATCAATGGTGAGTGCATAAGCATATTTTTATATATCCATACAAGAGAATGCTACTCAGCAATAAGAATGAATTATTAACACTGGAAAGAACATAGATCCATCTCAAAATAATTCTACAGAGAGAGAGAGAGAGAGAGAGAGCAAGTGCATGAGGGGGGTTACTATGTAATTCTAATCACAAAGTTGTATAAAATTATATTAATCTATTGCTAGCTCATCTGTAGTGACAGAAAGCAGATCCATGGTTGCCTGCCGGTAGGTGAGGCTGGCAAAGAAAGATGGAAATAAAAGATTTTAAAGGGTCATGTAGAAACTTTTTAAGGTAATAGATGGGTTGGTTGTGGTATTTCAATGATCTATGCATATCTTAAAGCTTATTATATCATGCACTTTAAATATGTGCAATTTTGTATATTAACTAAGCCTTGATAAAGTTTTTTTGTTTTTGTTTTTTGTTTTTTTTTTTTTTTGGTGGTACTGGGGGTGGAACCCAGAGGCTTTCTACCTCCGGGCTACACTCCCAGACCTATTTTATACTTTATTTGGAAAGAGGGTCTCACTAAGTAGCTGAGGCTGGCTTCGAACCTGTGTGATCCTCCTGTCTCAGCCTCCCAAAGTTTTTAAAATGTTTTATACATTCTTATTTTGGGGGGAAATATATACTATGTCATGTCATTTTCTGAAGGGCTGAGCTAGGTGTCCTAAAACCCATCTGTTAACTTTGCCAAATATTAATAACAAAGGAGAATCTTTTCTTTTTCCTGGATTTTTATGCTGTTTAATTAGGACCACAGTGACTTGACTGTTGGAACAAAGCAGATATTCCAGGCGCAAAGGACTCTCTCCTGGTGCCTGCCCTAAAATGCACAGAATGAAGGCAGTGCTGTAAATTCTGCATTAGACTAAACTTGTTCAATAAGGTCTTTTATCCTGAGACCTTATTTCACTATCACCTGTGATCATGATTGCAAACAGTAGTCGTTACTGACATACTGTTACATCTCAGAATTAAAGGTAGCATTCTCATAAAAATCCTCAGTATCTAGGATTTTACTGTCTGGAAAAATCAAGAAATATGAATTTTTACCCTATTTGCAAACTAACCACTTAACCTGTTACTGATTCGTGGATGTTCGCATGTCTTACTCAAGACTCTTGGCATGGAGACTGAGTATTTCACTTTTCATAGCACAAACAGTATTCAAAGCTTCATGGTGGGTGTGTACTGGTTCTCAGCGTCTCACGAAGACAAGGCAGGGCCCGCCACCGATGCTCGCACATAGGGTGGGCTCACATTTGAAGAGAGGACCCCTGAGTCTAGAGAATTCACTACTCTCAAAATGAGTTATAACAAGCCTGTTTTTTGTTGATGGGAGGTCCTACCTGATTCCTTGAATTCGCTCACTGTAAACACAGTTGTGAGAAATGACCTGGATACGCAGCGGTCAGGGCCTTGCCTCTTGGTGAACCTGCAAGAGTGTGCAGAGCTGCTCAGCACCCATGGGAGGTTTGCCTCTAGCCCCGGGAGCTCAGCATAAAGGCACCTGCCACCTCTGCCTGCTCCTTGGGTAGAAGTGCTGGCCAGAGACCCAGACACTGGCGAATGGCTGGAATGTTCCCTCCATTCCCTCCTCACTCTGACACACCTTCCTCCCCAGTTAGAGCCACCGAGGGGCCCTCGCACTGCATCTGGTAGAGCTGAGCTCCATACTTTCGTGTACCGTGTTACGCTTGCCTTCTCTGCCCTCAGAAAATCCTGCAGACTGCCTGAGTCGTGGCACTCCTGAGTGAGTGTGGCAGCCGTGGCCTTCTCAGAATTTCCTGACTCCCTGGGTTTCACATCACTACCTTGTATTATAAAACTCCTCAAGATTGCTGTACTTCTGAGAAGGTGTAGACCCATCTTTTCTCTCCTTTCTATTCCTCCTGAAAGCCTTAAAGTATCATCTCAGTGAGGTTTATTTATCAGTGTCAATAGTAAAGATTTATTGAGCTGAATTCCTATGGGCCCAGGATACCGTGTAAAGTGTGATTTAGGGGTTTCTGGGAGTTTAAATGCATCCCCTGGGCAGAAAAAATTGAGCCAGAAAAACACTGCATTCCATTTTTTAAAGAATAGCTTTTCAAAAAACAATGCCTTGCTGCAGGGATAGGCGCTATGCTCTTATTGATTGTTTCAGCTTTGTCTTCTTTGTGGTTTAAGCAATTGGAGCTGAAAAAAAAAAAAGGTGTCTGGAAGAAAGGAAGGCAATACTGATTTTTCTTGGCCAAGAAAAAGTTTGCACACTATTGTGTCTTATAAGGATTTTTTTTTTTTTATTGTAAGGGGATTGAATCCAGGGGCATTATACCTCTGAGCTACACTCCAAGCCCTTTTAACATTTTTTCATTTTGAAAAGGTCTTGCTAGGTTGCTGGAAATTTTGCTATATTTCTGAGACTGGTCTCAAACCCACAATTCTTCTGTCTCGGCCTCCCAAGAACTGGGATTACAAGCATGTACCACCATGGCTGTCCCATACTACAAGGATTCCAGGATTGTCTTTATAATCCCTGATTTGATGGCTGTTGACCAAGAAGAAAGAAGAGGAGCCAGTCAGTCTTTATCGCTGGGCGTGGTGGTGCACGCTTTGTGTGTGTGTGTGTGTGATACTGGGGTTCCTGGAAACCCTTCTACTTCAGGGCTACTTGCACGATCCTCCTGTCTCAGCCTCTCAAGCGCTGGGATTACAAGCGTGCGCCACCACACCCGGCTGACCTGTTATATTTAAAAGAGCTACCTGGAGCCACCTTAAATAAAGTGGTCTCCTTGAGGGGCCTTAATGCAAGTACTTCAGTAGCTAAAGGTAGCATCTAAGAGACCCTGGAGCATTTGAAAGGGGCCCTCTTTGTTCTCCTCTGATCATGCCTGGACAGGCAAGTGCCAACTGCACCTCTTCCTTGGCTAAGGTTCCCTAGCAGGGCAGCGTGCGCATGGACTCCTTCTGTGCTCTGAATTTGTCACAGGGACACCATAAGGTTGATAGCACACAAGAGAGGCTCCCTTAAGGGGCAGTGCCCTTCTTTATATAAGCCAAGGGAAATCTGGTCCTGGAAGTAATAAATATTACCGATGGCACTTCATGTACACACTTAGAGCACGGGCTACAGCGTAAAAACTGGGGCAAAGAAAAAAAGAACTGCCAGCTGTTACTGATTAAAGATTGGAGAGGAAGAAAAAGACTTATTTGCACATAATGTGATTGCATGTGTAGATAATTCAAATGAGTGTTCATTTGCGCTATTAGACTAGTAACGAATTTCAAGGAATTCTGGCGGTGGCACTGTGGATTGTTAGATTGATCTTCCTGAGTCTCCACGTGAAAATAGAGCAGCTAGCTAGAAAACACAAAGCCCTGTGGGCAACCGAACAACATCCACTTGCAAGAAAACAAGATGACAGGATATTTCTGTGAACTGCAAAAGATGACCATCTGGGGCAGACCCCCAGGAATCACAAGGACTGTGTTGTTTGTGTCTGTGTAGGAGAAATAGGGAGGAGCAGAGAACATCTAACAGACCCCAGAACAGAGCCGAGAATAGCACAAAGGTATTCACTGGAACGCATGGAGGGGCCATTTGAGATCCAGGTCATGTACCAGACTCAGTACAGTGAAGACAAAGTTTCTTCCTACATTGATATATGTGTTTAATGCAATCACAACAGAATGGCAACTCTTTTTCTTTCTTTTTTTTTTTTTTTGTGTGTGAAAAACAAAGCTGATTCTAAAATTTATAGGAAATTTAAAGGGCCAAAAGTAGGCTAGGGGAGGGGAAGGGAAAAGAGGATTTTCTTCCCTGAGAATCAAGATTTATTATAACTAGTAATTAAGACTTGCTATGTATGCAAGTGGCATACGGAGAGACAGAGTCCAATGGACAGAATGGAGAGACTCCAGAAAGAGTCGAGAATAATACACACTTTTCAATCGATGGTGCAGGGTCGGTTGGCCATCCACTGGGGGAAACACAGCCTGAATGCTATGTCCACAAAGTCACTTCTAGGTGAACTGTAGAGAAGCAAAGCAGTAAAGCTACAGGAAAATAACATGAGGATGTCTGCATGAACATGAGACAGGAAAACATGTCAGACAGATCACACACACAAAGTATTTTTCACAAGGATAAAGACTGTTAAATTGCTCTATGTTAAAATTGAGCAGCTGGGCACAGTGGCACAGACCTGTAGTCCTAGTACTTGGGAGGCTGAGACAGGAGAATTGCAGGTTTAAGGCCAGCCTGGGAAACTTAGTGAGACCCTCAGTAACTTAGCAAAACCCTCCTTCAAAACAAGCAAAAAATTGAAATAAAAAGGGCTCAGGGTGAGCCAGATATTCTGGTGCATGCTTGTAATCCCAGCATTTGGGAGGCGGAAACAGGAGGATCGCGGTTTACAGACACCCTCAGCTTAGTGAAGCCCTTTGCAACTCAGTGAGACCCTGTTTCAAAATAAAGGATAACACATAGGGCTGGGGGTATAGCTCGGAGGAAGACTGCCCCTAGGTTCCATCCTCAGTACCATAAAAAAAGGTGGGGGGGGCTCGGGGTAAGCCAGGTGTGATGGTGAATGCTTGCAATCTCAGTACTTGGGAGGTTGTGACAGGAGAATTGTAGTTCACAGACAGCCTTAGGTACTTAGTGAGACCTCCTGCAACTTAGTGAGACCTTGTTTCAAAATATTTTAAAAAATAGGGTTGGGGGTATAGCTCAGCAGTAGAATTCCCTGAGTTCTGTCCTATTACAGAAATAAAGGGTGGGGGGGGGGGGCTCAGGGTATAGCTCAGATGTAAAATGCTCATGGGTTCAATACCTAGCACCAAAATCAATTAATTAATTAGAGAAAATTTTCTCATTAAAGACAACAAACCCTAAGAGAGGAAAAGGGCATGCCATAGATTAGTAGAATATATTCGCAATGCATTTATCACTAAAGGATTTTTATCCAGAATAAAAAGTATAAAGAATCAATATGAAAAACACAAAGAACCCAGCTTTCATTTATTTGTTTTTATTGTTTTGCAGCACTGGGGATGGAACCCAGGGGAATTTTACCTCCAACCTACACCCCAGCCCTATTTTTATTCTTTATTTTGAAACAGGGTCTCACTGAGTTGCAAAGGACCTCACTAAGTAGCTGAGGCTGTCCACAAACCCACTCTTCCTGTCTCAGCCTCCTAAATGCTGGGATTACAAGCATGCACCACCATGCCTGGCTTGAGAACATAGCTTTTAAAACAAAAAGATGTGAACTGGTACTTCACAAAAGAATGTATCAAGATAGCCATTAAAGGGCTGATCTTCACAAGTCATCAGCAAATGCAGAGTAAAGCCACACTCAGATAACACTGAATGCTCACCTGAATATCTACAATTAAAATAGACTGAGAAACCCAAGCCTTGAGAAGAATGGGGAGCAGTGGGAATTCTTATGCATCGTTGTGGGGGTACAGTCATATGTTGCCTGATGACAGGGACCCTGCTCTGAGAAATGCATTATGAGGTGGTGTCATCATTGTATAAACAGAGTGTACTAACACAAACCTAGACTGTATCACCTTCCGTACAACTAGACTACCTAAGGACCATAAATAGATAGATGATAGATAGATAGATAGATAGATAGATGATAGATAGATAGCAGTCCATTATTACCACAACACTATAAATGGTGCTTAACTGTATACATTGATATGATCACTTTAGAAAACTATTTAGCAGTATCTACTGAACTTGAACATATTCATATCTTAGGTCCCCAAAATTCCAGGAAAATCATACATATATAGTCACTAAAATGCATGTACTAGAATATTCCTAATAGCACTCTTTATTTTATTTTTTTTTTTTTTGGTGGTACTGGGGTTCCTGGAAGCCCTTCTACCTCTGGGCTACACTCTCAGACCAACTTTTACATTTTTATTTGGAAACAGGGTCTCTTAAGCCAGCGTGCGCGGCTGGCTTCGAACCTGTGCCATCCTCCTGTGTCTGCTTCCCAAGCGCAGGGATTACAAGCGTGCGCCACCATGCCCGGCCTAATAGCACTCTTTTTAACATGCCTATCTTAGTCAGTTTTGTGTTGCTATAACAGAATACCCTATGTATACAAAAAAGACGCTTATTTGTCTCCGAGTTCTGGTGGCTGGAAAGCCCCAACAGCCTGGCAGGATCTGGCGAGAGCCACCTGGCTGCATCACAACATGGCTGTTTCAGTCAGCATTCTCACTGCTGTAGTCTAGAACACTTAATCACACAACGTAGAGAAAGGAAGGTTTATTTGCTCATAGTTCTGGAGCTATGGGGGTTCAGTCCATGTTAGGCCAGGTTACATCGCCAGAGGTCAGGGCATAGTGGCAGGAGGAAGCAGGGAGAAAGAGCTCTGCATTCACATCACAGAAGCTAGGAAAGAGAAAGAGGGAGAGCAAAAAGGAGAGAGAAGAAAGGAGAGAGGAGCAAGGGGAGTCAAGAACACATAGACAAGATGGGTGTGGTGACACATACTTGTAATCCCAGCCTTCGGGAGGCTGAGACAGGAGGATCCTGGTTCGCAGCCGGCCTCAGATACTTAGTGAGGCCTTTGCAACTCAGTGAGACCCTGTTTCCAAATGAAGAATAAAAAATAGGGCTGAGGGTGTAGCTTGGAGGTAAGATGCCCCTGGGTTCCATCCCTAGTACAGCAAAAAAAAAAAAAAAAAAAAAAAAAAGAACCCATAGACAGTCCCTAAGGCCACTCCCAGGGACCCACCTCCTCCTCCACCACACTCCACCTGCCTAGGTTCCCACCCAGTTAATCCATTTCAATGGATTTATCCACCAATGAGATCACAACTATTCTGATTTAATCATATAAACTCTGAACATCAATTCATGTGCTCTTTTAGGGAATATTCTTTTAGGGATATTCTCTAACCATAACAATGGTAGGAAAACAGAAATGGAAGTGAACATCTGCAAAATAGACCAAATAAGTGGAGGTGACTTTGCCTTGTAACAATTTGCTGTCATGGTAACTAAGCTAAACCTCAAGACTAAACCCATTCCCACAAGATGGGCATCAATCCTTTCTGGAGGTGATAACCTGTGTGGCCCAAAATACCACTTAAAGTCCCTCTCAACACTTTTACTTTTTATTTACAACTTTTTGATGTTGAGGACCACACTTCAGCATAAGTCTTGGTGGAAATAAACCATATTTAAACTACAGCAAGGCCTGAAATGGAGCAACTCAAAGGTCTACAAGCAGCCAGGAATGGTTGCGCACTTGTAATCCCATTACTTGGGAGGTTGAGCCCAGAGGGTCAAGGTTAGCAGACAGCCTAGGCTACTTAGTGAGAGCCTCCACAACTTAGTGAGACCCTGTTTCAAAATAAAGAATAAAAAATAGGGCTGGAGATGTAGTTCAGAGGTAGAATGCCCCTGGGTGGCATCCTCAATACCACAAAAGAAAAAAAGTTCACTAACAATTTAATGTTTATATAGTTTATGATACACTCAGTAACTGAGTACTGCACAACAGTGAGAGTAAACAGTCTAAAACTACATGGCAAGCCGGGCGTGGTGGCGCACACTTATAATCCAGTGCTTGGGAGGCTGAGGCAGGAGGATCGCACAGGTTCGAAGCCAGCCTCAGCTACTTAGTGAGGCTCTCAGCAACTTAGTGAGATCCTGTTTCCAAATAAAATATAAAATAGGTCATGGAGCATAGCCTGGAGGTAGAAAGCCCTGGGTTCCACCCCCAGTACCACCAAAAAAACAACAACAATAACAACAAACAAAACAAAACTATATGGCACAGTGCAGACAACTCTCAGAAAATGATGTTGATCAAAGAATTTAGACACAGGCTGGGCGTGGTGGCACATGCTTGTAATCCCAGCATTTGGGAGGCTGAGACCAGAGGATCATGGTTTGTGGACAGCCGCAGCTACTTAGCGAGGCCCTTTGCAACTCAGCGAGACCTTGTTTCAAAATAAAGAATAAAAAATAGGGCTGAGGGTGTAGCTCAGAGGTAGAATGCAAAAAAAAAAAAAAAAAATCAGACACAAAGAATATGCCCTGAATGGTTCCATTTAAGCACAAATACACAAAGCTAATCTGTCGGAAATCAAGATATTAAGCTGGGCATGGTGGCGCACACTTGTAATCCCAGCATTCGGGAGGCTGAGACCAGAGGATCACAGTTTGCGGACAGCCTCAGCTACTTAGTGAGGCCCTCTGCAACTCAGTGAGACCTGGTTTCAAAATAAAGAATAAAAAATAGGGCAGGAGGTGTAGCTCAGAGGTCGAATGCTGCTGGGTTCCACCCCCAGACCCCCCCCCCAAAAAGAAATCAAGATACTATTTACCCTAAGGTCAGGACAGAGAGGGGAAGGGAGGAATATTAATCAAAAGAGAGGAAGAGGAAGGCTTTTTGGGTGTGGTTGATGTTTGTTTTATTGCCTGCATGCTGGTTGTACAGATCTGTTTTTTTTTATAAAAAGTTAATGAATTGTGCATTTATATAATATTTTAGTACATATTTTTTTCAACAAAAGTTTAACAAGTTATCTCTTAACAAGACACAAAAGGATGCATGCAAAAGAATACATGTCAGTTTATTAGCAGAAGCAAATTTTTCTAAAATACTATTTTCTTTTTTTTCTATTGGTGCATTATATTCATACATCATATTGGGATAAAAACTTGTGTGTACATACACGTACACATCACTGATTTAACCCCTACCCAATTCCCACCCCACTCCCTCCCCGTCCCTCCTTCCCTTGCTTGGCTTAGTGGTTGACTTCGATATGTTTAAGTACATTGTGTGTTTTAGAGATTTTCCTCTTCCCCCCTCCTTTCTCCTCCTTTAGATTGCCTTGTTTGCTCCTCTATAGAATTTCCTTTTTTATCTAGAGTTCCTCCTATGATCCATTTCTCCCTAGCTCTCACATATTAAATAAGCATCTGATTTCTTATTTTTTGTGACTGACTAATCTCACTTAGCATAATGTTCTCCAGTTCCATCCATTTCCCTGAAAATGATGTAATTGAATTTTTTTTAATGGCTGAGTAAAATTCCATTGTGTACATATCCCACAGTTTTGTAATCCATTCATCTGTTGATGGACATCTTGGCTGGTTCCATAGTTTGGCTATGGTGAATTGTGCAGCTATGAACATAGATACACATGCATTAGTTTGGTAGTTTGGTTTCCTATCTTTTGGGTAGATACCCAGAAGTGGTATTGCTGGATCAAATGGTAGATTTGTTCCCATTCTTCTGAGGATTCTCCATACTGCTTTCCAAAGTGGTTGCACTAATTTGCAATCCCACCAACAATGTCTTAGAGTTCCCACTTCTCCACATCCTCGCCAGCATCTGTTGTTGTTTGTGTTTTGAATGATTGCCATTCTAGTTGGAGTTAGGTGAAATCTCAGGGTAGTTTTAATTTGCATCTCTCTGATTGCCAGTGATGTTGAGCATTTTTTCATGCATATATTGGCCATTTGAATTTCTTCTTTGGTGAAGTGTCTATTTAGTTCACTTGCCCATTTTGTTATTGGATGCTTTGTTTTCTTAGTGTTGAGTTTCTTGAGTTCTCTAATATATTCTAGATATTAGTCCTCTATCGGTTGTGTAGGTGGCAAAAATCTCCCATTCTGTTGGCTCTCGATTGAGGTTCTTGATAGTTTCATTTGCTGAACAGAAGCTCTTCAGTTTCATGCAATCCCACGTATTGATTCACCTCTTAATTTGTTGTGCCTTTTGGGTCTTGTTGAGAAAGTCTTTATCTGTGCCTGTGTGTTGCAGTGTTGGACCTGTGCCCTCTTCAAGAAGCTTCAAGGTCTCTGGTTTGATTTCCAAGTCTTTGATCCATCTTGAGTTGACTCTTGTGCAGGGTGCGAAAGTGGGATTAATTTCCAATTTTCTGCATATGGTTAACCAGTTTTGCCAACACCATTTGTTGAAGAGGCTATGTTTTTTCCAGTGTATGTTTTTGGCCCCTTTGTCAAAAATCAATTGGCTGAAAGTGTGTGGACTTGTTTCTGGATCTTCTATTCTGCTCCATTGGTCTATGTATCTGTTTTTTTTTTTTTTTTTGCCAGTACCATGCTGTTTTTATTACAATGGCTTTGTAGTATAGTTTAAAGTCAGGTATTGTAATTCCTCCTGCGTGGTTTTTGTTGCTGAGAACTACCTTGGCTATTCTGGGCTTTTTGTTATTCCAGATAAATTTAAGGACTGATTTTTCTGTCTGTGAGGAATGATCTTGGTAGTTTAATGGGCATTGCATTAAATTTGTAGATCACTTTTGGAAGGATGGTCATTTTAATGATATTTATTCTTCCAATCCATGAACATGGAAGATCCTTCCATCTTCTAAGATCTTTGATTTATTTTTTCAGTGTTTTATAATTTTCTTTGTAGAGATCTTTTACCTCCTTGGTCAAGTTTAGTCCTAAGAATTTTATTTTTTTGTGGGAGATCCTGAGTGGAAGTGTTTTCTGAATTTCTGGATTTATGGTTGGTGTACAGGAAAGCTTCCGATTTTTAAGACTGATTTTGTATTCAGATACCTTGCTGTATTTGTTGATCAGTTCTATAAGCCTTTTGGTTGAGTTTGTTGGGTTTTCTAAATATAGTATCATGTCATCTGCAAATAGTGAAAGTTTAAGTTCTTCTTTTCCAATTTGTACTCCTTTGATTTCCTTTTCTTGACTTATTACTCTGGATAGAGTCTCTAGTACTATATTGAAGAGAAGTGGTGATAATGGACATCCTTGTCTCGTTCCAGTTTTTAGGGGGAATTCTTGAAGTTTTTCCCCATTTAATATGATGTTGGCAGTGGGCTTATTGTAGATTGCCTTAATAATGTTGAGATATGTTCCTTCTATTCCAATTCTCTGCAGTGTTTTTATCATAAATGGATGTTGAATTTTATCAAAT
The DNA here is from genome assembly GCF_963383645.1 of Muscardinus avellanarius. NCBI lineage: Eukaryota > Metazoa > Chordata > Mammalia > Rodentia > Gliridae > Muscardinus > Muscardinus avellanarius. Next base: position 70,090,237 of record NC_137790.1, on the reverse strand, counting down.
GCTTTTTCAGTGTCTATTGAAATGATCATGTGATTTTTGTCCTTGGTTCTGTTTATATGGTGAATTACATGGATTGATTTTCGTATATTGAACCAACCTTGCATCCCTGGGATGAACCCTACCTGGTCGTGATGAATGATTTTCTTGATGTGGTTTTGAATACGTGTTGCTAGTATTTTGTTTAATAGTTTTGCATCCAAGTTCATCAGAGATATAGGCCTGTAGTTTTCCTTCCTTGAACTGTCTTTATTCAGTTTGGGTATTAGTGTGATGATGGTTTCATAGAATGTATTTGGGGGAGACCTGGTTTTTTCTATTTCGTGAAATAGTTTGAGGAGTATTGGGGTTAGCTCTTCTATAAAGGTTTTATAGAATTCACTTGGGAAACCATCTGTCCTGGGCTTTTCTTTGATGGTAAGCTCTTTATTGCTGTTTCAATCCCTTTGATTGTTATTGGTTGGTTTAAGTATTCTATATCTTCTTGACTCAGTTTAGGAAGGTTGTATTTATCTAGGAAGTTGTCAATTTCCTCCAGATTTTCCATTTTGTTAGAGTATAGTTTTTCAAAGTAGTTTCTGATAATCCTCTGGATTTCTACACTGTCAGTAGTAATGTCTCCTTTTTCATCTCTTATCCTCATAATTTGGGTTGATTCTCTCTTTTTTTTTAGTTAGGTTGGCTAGTGGTTTATCTATTTTGTTAATTTTTTCAAGAAACCAGCTTTGGGTTTTGTTGATTTTCTGTATTTTTTTATTCTCTATTTTGTTAATTTCTGCTCTAATTTTAATAATTTCCTTTCTTCTACTGGCTTTGGGGTTCAATTGTTCCTGCTTTTCAAGGGGCTTTGAGGTTTGTCGTTAGATTGTTTATTTGAAGATTTTCTGTTTTTCTTATGTGAGCACTCAGTGCTATAAATTTTCCTCTTAATATTGCCTTCAAAGTGTTCCAGAGATTTTGATATGTCGTATATTTATTTTCATTTGTTTCTAGAAATTTCTTGATTTCACCTCTTACATCTTCTATGACCCATTCTTCATTCAGAAGTGTGGTGTTCAGTCTCCACATGTTTATGTTGTTCTCTGGGTCTTCTTATAGTTGATTTCTAGTTTCATTCCATTATGGTCTGAAATGACACAGGGAAGTATGTAACATTTTTTAAATTTGCTAGTGCTCATTTTGTGTCCCAGGATGTGATCTATTTTGGAGAAGGTTCCGTGAGCAGCTGAGAAAAATGTAAACTCCACTGTCATTGGGTTAAAATTTCTATACGTGTCCAACAGGTCCATTTGGTTAATGGTGTTCTTTAGTTCTGAGGCATTTTTACTGATCCTTTGTCTGGAAGATCATTCTAGTGTTGTGAGAGGTGTGTTGAAGTCTCCCAGAATTATTGTGTTGGGATTTATGTGTGACTTCATGTTACACAGAGTTTGATTTATGAAAGTAGCTGCACCTATGTTTGGGGCATAGATGTTGATTATTGTTATTTCCTCTTGCTGGATTATTCCTTTTACCAGTAAAATGTGACCTTCTTTGTCTCTTCTAATAAGTTTGGGTTTGAAGTCTAACTTGTCTGATATCATTGATGCTACTCCTGCTTGTCTTCGAGTTCCATTAGCATGGATTACCTTGCTCCAGCCCTTACCTTGAGTTTGTTTCTATCTTTACTTGTAAGGTGTGTTTCTTGTAAGCAACAGATGGATGGATTCTGGTTTTTAATCCATTTTGCCACTTTATGTCTTTATTGGGGAGTTGAGGCCTTTTACATTCAGTTTGATATAGAGAAATAATTTTTAATTCCTAACATGTTAAGATTTTATTTCTGTTTGAGATACTGTTTATTCTTCTTTGCTTAGTTTTCTGCTGGATGGGAAATATTGTTTCTTTGGTTCTGGTGTGTATTACCTGTTTCTTCTTTGCAGTTAATCTCCTTGAATATTTTCTCTAGTGCTGGTTTTGAAGACATAAATTCCTTCAGTTTCTGTTTGTCATGGAAGCTTCTTATTTCCCCATTTAATTTGATGAAAAGTTTTGCTGGGTAGGAAATTTTTGGCTGGAAGTTGTTTTCTTTCAGAGTTTGGAACATGTTACTCCAAGCCCTTCTGGCTTTCATGACTTGGTTTGGGAAGTCTGGAGTGATTCTAATTGATTTGCCTCTGAATGTCACTTGGCCTTTTGTTTTTGTTGCCCTTAAGATTCTCTCCTTGGCTTTCACATTAGGGTTTTTTTTTTTTTTTTTTTTTTTTTTTGGTGGTACTGGGGTTCCTAGAAGCCCTTCTACATCCGGGCTACACTCCCAGACCTATTTTATATTTTTTTTATTTGGAAACAGGGTCTCCTAAGCCAGCGCGCACAGCTGGCTTCGAACCTGCACGATCCTCCTGTCTCTGCCTCCCAACTGCAGAAATTACAAGCGTGTGCCACCACACCCGGCTCACATTAGTCATTTTGACAATTATGTGCCATGGGGATCCTCTTCTCTGATCCTGTCTAAAGGGAGTTCTAGCCAGGCGTGGTGGCGCACGCTTGTATTCCCCACACTTGGGAGGCTGAGACAGGAGGATCGCATGGGTTCAAAGCCAGCCTCAGCTACTTAGTGAGGCTTTCGGCAACTTAGCGTGACCCTGTTTCCAAATAAAATAGATATAAAAGAAGATCTGGGAGTATAGCCCAGAGATTGAAAGCCTCTGGGTTCCACCCCTAGTACCACCAAAAAATAAAAAATAAAAAAATAAAGGGAGTTCTATAAGTTTCCTGGACCTGTGTATCGACCTCTTGCTCTATGTTTGGAAAATTTTCTGCTATTACTTCCTTGAAGAGATTATTGATCCCCTTGGTTTCACCTTCTTTTCCCTCCTCTATTCCAATTATTCTTAGGTTAGCTCTCTTAAAATGGGCCCATATTTCTTCAATTTCAAATTCCTGCTGTCGGATTTTTTTTTTCTAAATTAGAAACTATGCATTCATTTTTGGAGTGATCATCTTCTAGGAGCGAGATTCTATTCTCCATGTGTTCTAATCAGTTGTTTATACTTTGAATTGAGGCTTTTTGATTGCATCCTTTATCTCTTTTAGACTCTTTCTGAATTCTTATCGAAGGTCCTCTATTATTCCTACAGTTATTTTCCTGATTTGATCTTCTAGAGATCTCTGAATTTCTGTGTTATCAGGTTCTGATGTTGTGGGGTTGTGGGCATTCACTGCTCCATTGTTATTCCTCTTTCCCATGATTTTGGAAGTTTGTGCCTTCTCTGGGTTCTTCCCTCGGTCACTATGACTTCACTTAAGGTGCTCTGGATCTCGAGTCTGTGGTATCTCAGCCACCACCACTCCTTTACTGGGTTGTATCGCAAAGTCTCAGACCCAGGGAGTCAGTTGAGGCTGCTTGAGACCATGGGGGTGCCAGGCTGGGCATTCTCCTATGGGGAGCTGTGACTATGGTGTGATATCTCTGCCACTGCCACTCCCCCACTGGGTTGGACTGCAGAAACCTCAGACCCAGGGAGACTATCAAAGCTGTGCAAGTCCCTGGGGGTGCAGTCCTGGGATTTCTCCTCTAAGGGCCGCAATTGGACTCATGGTTGTTGAGTGCGCTGTTCTGTAGTTATTGCGGACTCGGTGAACTCAACGCTGCCGCCACTAGCAATATGGCACCACTGGTACGCACTCAACCGTGAGGCTGGTGTATTTCTTCTCTTGTTTTGAGCTCTGCTCTGAGTCCCTGCAGGGTGTTCTGAGCCTGGCCCTGGGAGCTTTAGACGCTCCTTGTGCCAAAAAAGCTACTGAATTACACCCAGCTTTTCCACAGCTGCTCACCTCAGCTCTCTGGAGCCTGGTGGGTTGTTGAGTGCACTGATCTGGGGCCATCCGGTGTACTCGCCACTGCCACCAGCAGTATGGCGCTGCTGCTGCATCCTCGGCCATGAGGCTGGCGTAACTCCTCTCTGGTTTTGAGCTCTGTTCTGAGTCCCCCTCTTTCCTGGAGCCTGGTGCTGTGAGGGAAGATGTAAAATACTATTTTCTGAAAAAAATTCTTACAACTGTATATTATATATACTGAAGAACATAATGGGTAATTTCACTATAAATGCAGAAGTGAATTTTATAAGACTTATTTGTGGAATCATTGATAATAGTGAAGCAATTAAGAACTTGTGTTTATCAAGACACAAAGCTGGACTATAATTTCAGTATTTGGCAGGTTGAAATAGAAGGTTCACAGGTTCGAGACCAGCCTCAACAACTTAGCAAGATTCTCAGCAACCTGTTTCAAAACAAAAAATGAAAAGGGCTGGGGAATACACACACACACACACACACACACACACACACACACACACTCACAAATTAAATGACACCAAAAGCATAAACAGCAATAAAATAGATACATTAACATCATCATTCACCAAAATTTAAAACTTCTGTGCTTCAAAAAACACTATCAAGAAAGTGAAAAAAACTCTAGAATAAAGAAAATCATTTATATCTAGGTATATAAAGAATGCTTAGCCAAGCTTCGTAGCTCATGCCTGAAATCCCAGTACTTGGGAAGCTGAGACAAGAGTTGTAGGTTTGAAGTCAGCTGCAGAAACTTATTGGGACCTGTTTAAAAAAAGAAAAAGAATTCCCCTAGATTCAATCCCAGTACCAAAAAAAATTTTTTTTTCAAAAGAAAAAGAATGCTCATAATTCAAGAATAAAAAGACAAATAAGCCAGGCGTGGTGGTGCACCCTTGTAATCCCCATGCATGGGAGGCAGAGAGAGGAGGATCGTGCAGGTTCGAAGCCAGCCTTAGCTGGCTTAAGAGACCCTGTTTCCAAATAAAAATATAAAATAGGTCTGGGAGTGTAGCCCGGAGGTAGAAGGGTTCTATCCCCAGTACCACCAAAAAAAAGATGAATAAACCAATTTTAAAACTGGCAAACAATCTGAATAGGTAAATCTCCCCAAAGAAGATATGTAAATGGAGAATATGCATATCATTATCTATGAGGGAAACGTAGATCAAAACCACAACAAGATAGCCTTAACAAGTAGTGAGACTCTCATCAACTAGCAAGACCCCGCATAAAAATAAAAATAAAAATAAAACAGCACTGGTGGTATAATTCAGAGTCAGAATGCCCCCTGGGCTCAATCCCAGTAACACACACACACACACACACACACACACACACACACACAATTTTATACTCAGAAGTGTGAGAAGTGTGGCTATAATAAAAAAAAAATAGCAAGTGCATCCGGGCGTGGTGGCGCACACTTGTAATCCCCGCGCTTGGGAGGCTGAGACAGGAGGATCGTGCAGGTTCGAAGCCAGCCTCAGATACTGAGTGAGGCTCTCAGCAACTTAGTGAGACCCTGTTTCCAAATAAAGTATAAAATAGGTCTGGGAATATAGCCCAGAGGTAGAAAGCCTCTGGGTTCCACCCCCAGTACCACCAAAAAAAAAAAAAAAACATTAGCAAGTGCTTGTGAGGATGTATTAGAATACTCAGGTACTGCTGGTGGGAATGTAAAAGGTACAGATGCTCTGGAAATAGTGTGGCAGTTCCCCAAAATGTTAAACATAGCGTTACCCTGTAACCCAACCATTCAATTGCTAGGTCTGTGCCCAAGATGAAAACTTATCTCCACATAAAAACTTGTAAATGAATGTTATTACCATTATTCATACTAACCCCAAAGTGGAAACAAACCAGATGTCCACCAACTAATGAATGGATAAATTAAGGGTGGTATATCTGAACAGTGAAATATTATTCACCCATAAAAATGACTTACTGACTTATGCTACTACATGAAACTTAAAACGTTAATTTAAAAAAGTCCGTCACAAGCCCATTCAGTATGATTTCATTTATATGAAATATCTTAAGTAGACAAATTTATAGAGACAGAAAATAGATTAGTAGTTATGTATGACTGGAAATATGCAAATTAAAACTACAGTTAGGTATATCCAAAGAATTGTATTTTTAAATTAAAATTTGTGTGTTTGTGGTACTGAGAATTGAACCTAGGGGCATTCTAGTCCCAAGATACACCTCTAACCCTATTTTGTTTATTTTTTATTTAGAAACAGGATCTCACTAATTTTCTAACAGCCTTACTAGCTTGCTGAGTCTGGCTTTGAACCTGAAATTCTCCTGTCTCAGGCTAAGGACTGGGATTACAGGTGTGTACCACCATGCCCCACCTACATTTTTTTTTTTTTTTTTTTTGTCCATGCCGTGGATGGAACCCAGGGGTAATCTGCCTTTGAGCTACACCTCTGGCCCTATTTTTTATTCTTTATTTTAAAACAGGGTCTCACTGAGTTGCAAAGGCCCTCACTAAGTATGTGAGGCTGTCCACGAACTGTGATCCTCCTGTCTCAGCCTCCCGAATGCTGGGATTACAAGCATGCACCACTATGCCTGGCTCTTAAATTTAAAATTTAAAGATAATGTTAAGATGTGAAGCTAAGCCAGGCATTGTGGCCCATTCTTGTAATCCTACTACTTTGGAGACTGAGACAGGAGGATGGCAGTTCGAGGCCAACCTCAGCAATTTAACCCTTGATAACTGAGAGAAACCCTGTTTCAAAATGAAAAATAAAAAGGACTGAGGGTATAGCTCAAAACTAGAATGCTCCTGTGTTCAATCTCCAGTACCTAAAAATTAAAAAAGCAAGGGACGCTAACAAACTCCCATCTACTTATGATGAGAATACAAATCAGTACAAACGTGTGAGTGTGTGTGTGTGTGTGTATGTGTGTGTGAGTGTGTGTGTATGTGTATGTGTGTGAGTGTGTGTGTGTGTGAGTGTGTGTGTGTGTGTGTGTGTGTGTGTGTGTGTGTGGTAATGGGAATGAAACCCAGCGGCTTCCTACCTCCAGGCTACCCTCCCAGACCTAATTTTTATATTTTATTTGGAAACAGGGTCTCACTAATTTGCTGAGAGCCTCACTAAGTAGCTGAGGCTGGCTTCGAACCTGTGCGATCCTCCTGTCTCAACCTCCAAAGTACTGGAATTATAAGCCTGTGCCATCACGCCTGGTTCAGTACAACCATTTTAGGAAATAATTTATCAAATCTTCTAAAATTAGTAATATGTTTACTATACAAACTTACTTGTACATTATACCCAACAGAAATATGGGCACACTTGTATTAGGAGATGTATAAAATATTCATAGAGTGTTATTTGTAATTACCCAAATGCCCATCTGTAGTAGAAGGAATAAATAAGTTGTGTTCTATTCCTGAAATGGAATATGGAATACAATACAGTAGCGGAAGTGAACAGGCTACAGTTACCCACAGCAACATAAGTGAATCTCAGAAACAAAAAATTCAGGGTGATTTTGTTCGGGCTACATCCTCCCCCCCCCCCCCCCCCCGTGCTATCCCTGAATAGCATGGGGCTGTAACTGTCTTCTGTATTTCTATCTTGTTTGTTTGTTTTTGTTGGTACTAGGGTTCCTGGAAACCCTTCTACCTCTGGGCTACACTCCCAGACCTATTTTATATTTTTATTTGGAAACAGGGTCTCTTAAGCCAGCGAGGCTGGCTCCGAACCAGCGCGATCCTCCTGTCTCCGCCTCCCAAGCACGGGGATTACAAGCGTGCGCCCCACGCCAAGCTTATTTCTATCTTTTTAATAATAAACTCCTTTAAATCTTTAGCAAGAGTCTGGACTAGTGCCTGTCTATCCTTAGTCCAGGACAAGGACCCACGGTTATGGGAATAATCTCCAGGAGCCTAACCGAGGTCCCTGGGGATAGTTCCCCCTAAAACCATAAGAGCTCAAACTGTAACATTTTTGTACCCATGCAGGGCTACCTTTGGAGCCAAAGGCAACTCCAGCCGATGGTGGCCTGAAGCCACTGCATCTTGAAGGTGGGATCCCAGCAATCCAAAGTGGAAGCTGGATCTCCACTGGAAGAGAGATCTCATTTTTTTCTGCACCCAAGTATGGTCACAGTATGCGCTGGGGGACGAAGAAATCTGGCTCCTTCAGGGAACTTTTTAACACCATCTGCAATTAGATTTATTATTATTATTATTATTATTATTATTATTATTATTATTATTTTGGTGGTACTGGGGTTCCTGGAAGCCCTTCTACCTCCGGGCTACACTCCCAGACCTATTTTTACATTTTTATTTGGAAACGGTCTCCTAAGCCAGCGCGCTCGGCTGGCTTCGAACCTGCGCGATCCTCCTGTGTCTGCCTCCCAAGCGCGGCTATTACAAGTGTGCGCCACCACGCCCGGCAAGATCTATTTTTTAAAAAGGAGGGCAAATGGATAGAGGTAGCTTATCTTCAGCTGTTCTTTTACCTCCGGGACCACCCAGATTTATTTAATGATTGCAGAATTGAGACAATTGTGGCAGTCTTGGCTAAAACAAAATCTAAAGACTAATTAGAACCAAAAAACCATGACACCAAACTGGCCCATCAGCCACTCTCACTAAAATGCATGCTGGAAAATTAGTGCAGGCTGTTAACTCTGTCCGCTATAATGGAGACTTAAAAAGAGAAAAATGGGAGGAAAAACGCCAAGTCCACAGGAACCCAGGTGCAGGTGCATGAGGCTCAGGTCTGCTTCAGGAGTGGAAAGCCAGGGCATTTCAGAAGCCAGTGCCCTCTCCCAAAGGCTACAAATGCCCTCCAACACCCTGCCTATGCTGCAAGGGGGACCACTGGAAGTCTGAGTACCCCCAGGTCCAAAGGAACCTGGGGTCTCCAGATCCAAGTTCCCACTAATGGGCCCCAGAGCTGCCTCTCTGGGCTTCTACCACCTGGGTAAAGACAGAGGAACCTTGGTAACTTTAACGGGGGTTCACAAGCTGTCTGGTTCCTAGTGGATGCAGGCGCCAGGTTCTCTGCCTCATGGTATTCTCCTGGTCCAAGATCCTCTCTTAAAGTAACAGTTCAGGGCATCTCCAGCAAGCCCTTAGAACACTATTTTTTAGATATAATATCAGGAAACCAACTGTTCTTTTGTTTTTTTCTTTTGCTGGCTGCACTAAAGTTACTGCTCAAAGTTTTTTTTTTTTTTTTAATCTCAACCAGTCTTAGCTAGATGTGATTAAATACAATATACATTGCTTTTATATTTATTATTTATTTATTTATTTATTTATTTATTTATTTTGGTGGTACTGGGGTTCCTGGAAGCCCTTCTACCTCAGGGCTACACTCCCAGACCTATTTTATATTTTTATTTGGAAACAGGGTCTCCTAAGCCAGCGCACGCGGCTGGCTTCGAACCTGCGCGATCCTCCTGTCTCTGCCTCCCAAGCGTGGGGATTACAAGCGTGCGCCATCATGCCTGGCTGAATATACATTGCTTTTAAAGTTCCTTTTTCTTTGGCAAAATTAATGTTTTAAGACACTAGTGATGCTTATATGATGTCTTTGTTTTCTGTGGTAATCTATAATACAGTTATTAAGTTGTGTGATCAAATACGATATGCATTGTCTTTAATTTTATTCCTTTTGCAAAATTAAGGTTTTAAGGTACTAGTGTTTACCTGATTTCTTTTTTTGTTGTTGTTTTTTTATTTTTATTTTTTTTGTTTTTGTTCTGCTGGTACTGGGGTTCCTGGAAGCCCTTCTACCTCTGGGCTACACTCCCAGACCTATTTTATATTTTTTTTATTTAGAAACAGGGTCTCCTAAGCCAGCGTGTGCGGCTGGTTTCGAACCTGCGCGAGATCCTCCTGTCTCCGCCTCCCAAGCGCGGGGATTACAAGCGTGTGCAACCACGCCCGGCTTACCTGATTTCTTAACTTTCCATGGTAATCTGTAGTTCAATTATTAAGTTGGGAAAATGTAAAATGCAATGCTTTAAAGTGCTCTTAACTTCATAAGGTTTAAAGTAACACGTAAGTCTTTTATTTATTATTATTATTTTTTTTTTGCGGGTCTGGGGATGGAACCCAGGGACATTTGACCTCCGAGCTACACCCCCTGCCCTATTTTTTATTCTTTATTTTGAAACCGGGTCTCACTGAGTTGCAGAGGCCTCACTAAGTAGCTGAGGCTGTCCGCGAACCACGATCCTCCAGTCTCAGCCTCCCGAATGCTGGGATTACAAACTGCGCCACCACGCCCGGCAACGTAAGTCTTTTAAATGAGGGTTTAAACTGTTGGTATAAGAACCACATTGTGAAATGGTATTGTTTTGGGTTAGCTCACTTATAGGAAAGCATTTGTGGTATGTTTGTTTGCATATGTGATGAAGATGGTTTTATTAGTTAAAAGAAAGTAGGTTTCTAGTAAGCCAACTTCTTATAAACTGGCTTCAAGGTTGTTTACTGGAGAACAGTTACAGGGGACTGAGTCGTATCATACAGGGATGTGGAATTTGCCTCAGAACTAATCCCCAAAACAGCTTAAGTCCATCAGGCAAGCAACTTAGACTGGTGGATACTTTTAAATCTTTTCTGACTGGGACATAGTCCTAGATAACAGACTATGTTACCTAATTGGCAGCATATCAGCAAGTTTTAAGTAAACTCCAAACAGTACCTGAGTGGAAGGGGGAAACTTTGTTTTGTCCAGGTGACCTGGTACTAATCAAATCATTTAAAATTTTTATTCAAATTACCCCAAAGCCTATTTCAGGTCTTCACAGTACTAATTTCTGGACATTGCCCTTTAGGCTGGTTGGTTTTCTGTTTTAATTTTTCTTATTCCATTATGCCTAAAGGCTTCCAATCTCTCACTTTAGAAGCCATCCCTGGCCGGGCGTGGTGGCGCATGCTTGTAATCCCCGCGCTTGGGAGGTGGAGACAGGAGGATCGCGCAGGTTGGAAGCCAGCCGTGCGCACTGGCTTAGGAGACCCTGTTTCCAAATAAAAATGTAAAAATAGGTCTGGGAGTGTAGCCCGGAGGTGAAGGGCTTCCAGGAACCCCAGTACCACCAAAAAAAAAAAAAAAGAAAGAAAGAAAGAAAGAAAGAAAGAAAGAAAGAAAGAAAGAAAGAAACCATCCCTGGATTAATGTTAGGTGCCTATATGCAAATTAATCAACTTGCCTGTTTATTCACTAAGACAGTTGATGACTCAGCCTTGGCTTTGGCAGCTATCAATACTGAACTTGGCAAAGTATGCCAAGCCACTACAATATAACGGGGTTTTTGTTGGGATATGGTTCATCATGGATGACAGGGCTTATACCCTTTGTAACTCCCCTTCTTATTCTCCTTGCCATTTTGCTTTCTGGGCCATGCCTGCTAAACTGTATTGTGAGTTTTGTCTCTCGTAGGCTTGCAGCTTTCAAACTTCAGATGGTGTTACAAATGGAACCAAAGAGGAACATTTATTGAAGCCTTTTGGATGGCCATAGAAACTCAAGACACCCATGTGACCCCCTCAGAGCCAAGCTGCATGCATGTACCCTAAAGCCAGTGCCCCCTACATCATCCCTGTTCAGCCTGAAGAAGTTTGATTGAGTCAGCGTTCTTATTCCTTTGCTATGGGTACATGCATGTAGTAAAAATAGGGAGGAAATTGATGGGGATTGAGCTCATGTTAAGTGTTAATAAGAATTGTAAAAAAATCAAAATATATTTTCTATTATTACCTTTGGCCTGACAGGTATCGGGAAGTTACTAGAAAGAGGGGGAATGTACCAGTATTAGGAATGGCTTAAAAAGATTCGAAAAAGAAGTTGTGGTTATTAAAATAAATCGGGTTATAGAAAATGGAGGGCAGACCTGTAAAAGGGAAGGCTGGTTAGGGCTTGTTTACTGACAGGCAGTCAGATAGCTGTTATAATGCAAAAGTACCCTGCCTAAAAGTAATTAGCAAGTGGATAGGGGAGTGGGACTTAGGACTTTTCACATTCTAAAGACAGGTTTGCATAATAAATGATATCTAGCTAAGGATTCTCCAAGAGATGGGAGGAGGGGATTGACCTTCCTGAAAGGGGAGCAGATACCACATGGCCCTTGACCTTGTGAATCATTCTGGTTTAAACAAAGAAACCTAGGCGTATGCCAACAGTTAGGCAGGAAGTAAAGGGGCGGACTTAGACTTAGGTCATAGGGTTACATAGTAGAGCAAGATGGAGGACTTGGTTTCTATGAAAGCTGTTTTGTATTTTGTATTTCGGTGACTTCATTCGGACCAACCCCCCATGCTATCCCTGAATAGCATGGCACTGTAACTGTCTTCTGTGCTTCTGTCTTTTTAATAATAAACTCCTTTAAATCTTCAAAAAAATTCAACCACAAAGTAACATATACTAAATAGTTTAAAAAAAAGTTTAAAAAAAAGTTTTTTAAAAAGTGTGTTAATTATAGTGTTAAAAGCCAATGTAGTACTTGCCTTTAAGGAAAAAGGAAAGGCTAATAATTATGAGGTAGAAGTTTTAGGTATTCCAATATTCTCATTTTTTACTTGGATTATAGTCACAGATGTTTTCTTTGTGATAATTCATTGAGCCGCATATTTATTTACTTACTTATTTATGTGTGTATGGGAGTACTAGGCATTGAATCTAGGGATATTCTACCTCTGAGCTATAACCCCAGCCTTATTTTATTTTTTTATTTTGAAACAGAGTCTCACTGCCAGGCGTGGTGAGACCGACCGGAGGATGGTGGTTCGTGGACAGCCTCAGCTACTTAGGCCCTCTGCAATTCAGTGAGACCCTGTTTCAAAATAAAGAATAAAAAATTGGGCAGGGGGTGTAGCTCGGAGGTCAAATGCCCCTTGGTTCCATCCCCAGACCCGCAAAAATAAACAAATAAATGAAACAGAGTCTCACTAAGCTGCCGAGGGTCTCCCTAGGTTGCTGAGGCTGGCCTTGAGCCTGTGATTCTTCTGTCTCAGCTTCCCAAGTACTGGGATTATAGGCATGTGCCACCACACCTGGCTTGAGCTATACATTTATAATACTTCAATAATGCCTTTTCTAGCTAAAGATTATTATTTAAAAATAAAGACAAACTCAGAGATCTATAATTGTAGGAGTCATGACCTGGAAGTGGAGCTTGACAGACTACTATTGAACATAAGAACAGAGTAGACTTCCAAATACCATCTTTACATAATTCCAAATGTGTGGGCAGAATGTATTCCCAAATTTCATATGTTGAAGCTCTTAAGTCCCAATGTGACTGAATTGGAAAGAGTTTTTTGGATTAAGTGAGTTTAGAAGTTCATTAGGTTGAGGCCATCATCTAATAGGACAGGTATCCTTATAAAAGTGGAGGAAGCTGGGCACAGTGGTCTATGCCTATGATCCCAGTAACTTGGGAGGCTGAGGCAGAAGAATCAAAGGTTCAAGGCCACGGATGTGAGGGCGATTTGGCTGCGACATCTGTCATCCTATTGATCTCCAGGGTTGATTCGGCTAATCTGGCTGGCTAGGTGGGTGTCCCCTCCCTCCCTCACTGCTCCATGTGTGTCCCTCCCAAAGCTGTGTGCTTGGTCCAAGAAGATGGCCTTCCCCAAATAGAGGAGGACCAGTCTTCAGTCAAGGGTATAAGAGTAGCTGCACTCCCTTGCTAGAACCTTCAAACAATCTCTCAA
>NC_137790.1:69411703-69474203 GCF_963383645.1 Muscardinus avellanarius | reverse complement strand
TGTGCTCATGAGCACCGGCCGCTAAGGTGGAAGCAGGCCAAGGGTATGGGGGCCAGATGCCATGGCGGCCTGGGAGGGGCTGGGAGCCAGCTGCTCCTGTCCCACCTGAGCAAACCCAGGTAGGTTGTCTTCCCTGGTCCTGGGAGGGAGACTCGCTTCCTCCCTCACAAGGGAAGTCTCCCAGCACACAGGCATGCGGGTATGCACACTGCTTTCTTCCTTTCTGTCCCCCTCTGTGATTTTTTAACAGACAGGGCCATGTCTTGGGGAATGGGGAGAAAGTCTCACAACAGGGAACAGGAAAATGATGGGTCTGTGAATCTCCCTTAGCAGGGACCTCAAAATTACTCTCTCCCTATCTCTCTCCCTATATCTCTCTCTCTCTCTCTCGCTCTCTCTCTCTCTCTCTCTCTCTCTTTCTCTCTCTCTCCTCCCTCTTTCTCCTCTCTCACCTTCTCTGTCTCCCTCTCTCTCTCTCCCTCTCCCTCTCCCTCTTTGCCTCATACTGAGGACTGAACATAGAAGCATACTACTGCCAAGCTAAGCCCCCAGCTCCTTATATTTCTTATTTTGAAATGGGGTCTCACCAAGTTCCTGAGTGTCTCACTAAATCGCTGAGGCTGGCTTCAAATATGCTATCCTCCTGTCTCACCTCCCAAGTCTGGGATTACAGGCATGTGCCACCATGCCTGGCTGAAGATTCTCTTACCCCCAGGCATTCCCCAGGCTTTCCTGCTCAGTGAGTTCCCAGCTGCCTAGACCAGGGGAGGCCTGTTCAGGATGCTGCTCGGAGCTGGAATTGGGAGCCAGATGATCTGGCCCCACAGCCCCACTTCCCCTGTGAACTCCACATCCTCCCTCAGTGCCATGATGTGGGCAGAAGAGTAACCAAGAAATACAGAGAGGGAACAGAGAGGACAGGGTAGGGGCAAGAGGTTGTAGATTTTGGAGTCAGAGAACCCAGAGTTGAGCGGTGACTTTCCCACCCAGCTGTGTGCCCTGAGCCGGTCCCTTAACCTCCCAGGGCCTCCTGTTCTCACATCCTCTCTCAGAGCTGGGCTGTCCAATGAGCTGGCATATATGGAGGTGCGGGGGTAAGCCCCGGTGGTCTCTGAAGCCACAGTGTTCCTGTGAGGCAGCCATGAACTCCCTCCAGTGCAAAGGTAGAAACACCGCCATCTTCCTCCTCCCACACTCTGGTTGACTAAGGGAAGGGATGATTCCTGGTTGGGTTCTGATGCCTGGGCCAGTGCTTCCTGTGTACTATTGTATTTCATCCTCACCATTGATTCCTGTGCGTAGGTGCTGTTACTGTGCTGAGGTTTAAATCCAGGTGTGTGTGAGCACAGTCTGAGCCCTGGGCCCCAGACCACCTTGCACCAGGCCTTCTACTAACAGAAGCCACAAAGACTTTCACTCACTCGACACAAGCTGATCACAAAATCAGCTCCAATTAGGGGAGCTGTACAATTCATCATCCCAACCAGAATACTCATTTGATTTTTGTCTTGTACACACTCAAAGCAGACAAGAAACCTCCAAGACCATATACCTAAACCGGGTAGTAAAGCCACCCTAGTTAAGATACAGAAAGGTGGAGAGGGATGGTGGACCAGCTTGCGACGGATCCTAAGACTGGCTGGCTTTCTACGTCTGTCTTTTACAATCACTGACATCTTAGCTTCACGGACGGGAAGTGAGAAGCAGCGGGGCGGCTGTGTGCGCATGTGAAGGGGGAGGCAGGCAGGGACCAAGTTCTGCATTCCTCCAGGATCCTGACCCAAGTTCTGCATTCCTCCAGGACCCTGACCCAGGAGGCAGCCCTGTGGGCGACAGGGGTGGGCACCGAGGAGGGGGGCGGGAAGACCACAGGCTTTCTGGAGAGAAACCCCTGGAGGGCAAGTTTCAGTGGGGGAAGAAATGCGGATCTGTAGGGTGTCCCCATGTCATCAACAGAGCCATTGACTGGACTCCCTCTCCTGGTTTGGTTCTGTCTAGGACCAGGCGCCGGCCCCCACCTGCCTCCCAGAACACCCTTGCGCCAGTCCTTCACCCGCCGCCCCGCTCGTTGGCAGAGCTGAGCTCGTGCGTCCCTCTCCCGCTCACCACAGTACGGGGCCCTGGACGTGGTCAGGAGGTACACTCTTACTTCCTTGGGGAGCGGCTCTATCTTCACACCACTTTGTTCCCCCAGTCCTGGAGAGAAAGAAGCAGATGGCAGAGCCCTGAGGAGGCCATTTCTGGTCCCACAGTGCCGGCCATGTGTGGAGTAATTCATGTACTCGTATTAGTCTACAGATGTCTAAACTGTGAGACAGGCCATACTATGTTGAGTCCCAGGACCCAGAGTCCAGTGAAACATACAGGCAAACAAGAATACATTCATCAGATGATTTGGCGCTCTCTCTCTCTCTCTCTCTCTCCCCCCCCTCTCTCTCATACTGACTGGGGATTGAACACAGGGGCATTCTAACACTGACCTACACCCTCAACCCTTTTGTAAAATTTTACCTTGAGATAGCACCTTGCTAAGTTGCCCAGGCTGACCTTGAACTTGCCACCCTCCTGTCTCAGCTTCCAGAGTAGCTGGGATTACAGGTGTGCACCACTAGCTCAGCTATATGGACCATTCTGGGGGTTGTTTTTGTTTTTCCCCTGGTAGCAAAGACTGAATCCAGGGGCATTCTCCCTTTGAGCTTTACCCCAGCCCAGTTTAGTTTTTATTTTTAAAACAGGATCTCGCTAAGTTTCTGAGGATCTTGCTAAGTTGTTGAGGATCTTACTAAGTTACTGAGACTGATTTTATTTTATTATTTTATTTATTTATTTATTTTTGGCTGTATGCGCATGTACTGGGGGTGGTACCTTTTCTACCTCTGGGCTATACTCCCAGACCTATTTTATACTTTATTTGGAAACAGGGTCTCACTAAGTTGCTGAGAGCCTCACTAAGTAGCTGAGGCTGGCTTCAAACCTGTGTGATCCTGCTGTCTCAGCCTCCCAAGCACTGGGATTACAAGCGTGCACCACCACACCCAGCTTGAGACTGATTTTAAACCTGTGATTCCCCCAACTTATGTGACCCATGCTTGGCAGGTAATTATAAGAAATTTAAAGCGATGTCTCTATCTTGCAAACCAATCCGTCTGGCTTATATTCTGTGCAGCGGGGATGCGGTAAAAGGGGCATGCTTGACCTGAAGACTCACAGATGACAGCAGGGAGAGGGTGTTCAGGGCAGAGAACAGCGAGGGGCAAAGGCCCACAGGATGAGGAAGCGTGGCGCACACTTGGAAGTGCGTGTGGGTCGCTTCCCTGGGGCTCTCAGTGCGAGGGGGGGGTAGAGTAGAGAGATGTTGCTGGGTGGACAGTGTGAAGCAGCTGAGACCTCAGGGGCCCCCATATGTGGAGGGAATGGAGACCTGTGCCCACCGAGCAGGAAGGGACGCTGATATTTTGTTATGGGAAGATGCTCTTCCTCTAACATTTTATCAAGCTGGTATTGGTTTCATTCATATCAGCAATGGCAGGCTGCTGCAGGTTTTAGTGGCAGCCAGGGGTGTGGCGTAGAGAGTGTGGGATGGAGGAGCCATTCCCAGTACCCAGGAGCTTCTTCCTGGTGTCTTTCACCCCGGATATTTGCAGCGTCGGTGTGCACAGGGGTGTTAAAGGTCAGATCTTTCAGTCTTCTCCGGGTCTGCTCCCCAAACTGGCCTGATGATCCCGGAATGTGCTCACACCACTCAGCAATTAGGCGCCTCTCCCTGCTAGCTGTGGTGACCACAGCTGCACAGCTCAAAGTGGGCCCATATAGCCACTGTGGGGGTTCCCAGCACACTGATAGAAGACTGGAGAGGGACCTACGGAAACATGGTGGGAGAATGGGGCAGGGGCTCTGGACTAGAGTGTCCTGGGGCTGCAGGGACTGTGTGGGGGAAGGTGTGGGACAGAGGATGCAGAGGGAGCTACACAGAGGGTGAGGCTGGGGGGCAGAGGGCCGGTCACCAGCTTCCAAGTGAGAACAGGCTCACCTCACCAGCTCATTTCTCTTCCCCAGGTTAGACAGATCTCTTGACTATAGGATCAGGACACGAAGAGGTGACAACGGGCAGGATTCACACTTTCCCCACATTATCAGAGGGAGCCAAAGGGGTGACACTTTACCTATCCTTGGACAGGAGAGCAGAAAAGGGTTAAAGCAATCCAGACAGAGTCCAGCGAGGAAGTCCTTGTAGCTGGCGCAGGGAAAGGCCGTGAGTGAGCAGGAATTCTCCAGGGCACTGATGTAGAGGTGCACGGCCCTCATGTGATCGCAGATCAGATAACTGTAACCTGAACAGGGGAAAACACAAGACCCAGGTTTCAGTCTAGACAAATGGAAATTCCCTGCATATCTCTTACTGTAACTGATGAATTTTATATCCCAGAAGACTATAAATACATGGGCTGTCCCTGAGCCACATTTAAAAAATTTTAATGGACACAGATACTGCCGTTTCCCTTTTCCTTTTCATTTTCCTGAGATACAGAAGCTTAATCTGCCAAGAAAGTTGCCTGATGATAACTCTCCCTCATATGTGGGAGCAGAGAGAGAGCCAGGGATGCCGACTCCTCTTCTGGGAAGGGTTCTCTGTCGGCCAGTTTTTACCTTCTTCACCCACTGTTGCCCATACAACCAAATATTTGCAAACTCATTATACTCAACCCAGCAATGAGACACTCGAGGGAGTTGGTGGCAGATTGCGGTCAATGTTTAAAGCCGATGTGCAGAAACTTGCCTGGCCAAACGATGGCTACAGTAAATTTGCCAAATTTTCCAATTTCCTCAAAACGTGGTTTGGTTGTTGTTATTGTTTACTAGTGACGGTGCACAGCAACTCACACTGGGATGGATTGGCTGGGGCTAAGAGGTAATAGTGAGCAACAACCCTCCTTCTCCCCAGGGTTATGGGGTGTTCAGGCTCTCTCTGCACTGCAGGACCCTCGCTGTGGGACTGGCAACCAAGGCTGAGCTGTGCTCTGGCTTTCTTTCCCCCACAGTTGGAAAGTTCCTTCCTCTTATCAACAGGGAGCTGTGCAGAGACAAATTATAGACTCTTCTCCAATTCTGTTGTGAAGAAGAAAAGCGGTAAACTGAAACTCACTGACATTTTCCAAAGCCAGTGAAACAAAACTATGCCACCTGATCAAAATTGCTGGAAAAAGGTTCTAAACTGTTAAAAGAAGCATGTTTAGCCAAGTGTCGTGGCATATGCCTGTAAATCCAGTACTTGGGAAGCTGAGACATGAGAATCGCAGGTTTGAGACCAGCCTCAGTAAACTTAGTGAGACCCTTCGCAACTTAGTGAGATCCTATTTCAAAATAAAAAAGAAGGCCGGGCATGGTGGCGCACGCTTGTAATCCCCACGCTTGGGAGGCAGAGACAGGAGGATTGCGCTGGTTCGAAGCCAGCCTTGCTGGTTCAAGAGACCCTGTTTCCAAAATATAAAATATATAAAAATAGGTCTGGGAGTGTAGCCCGGAAGGGCTTCCAGGAACCCCAGAACCACCTAAATAAATAAATAAATAAATAAATAAATAAAAGAAAAATAAGGCTGGGGAACATCTCTCAGAGAAAGAATTTCCCTAGGTTAAATTTCTAGTACCACACAAAAATTAATTAGTTACTTAATTAAAACTTTAAAAAATAGGGCTGGAAGTGTGGCTCAGAGATAGAACACCTGTGGGCTCAATTAAAAAAAAGAGGCATTTTTTGGAAGTCTAGTAAATTTGGTAAAATAGATTAGTTATTATTCACTAAATCTTCAAAGGAATCCTTAATATGTTAAGAATTTGGTAGCCAGGCGCGCAGGCTTGTAATCCCCGCAATTGGGAGGCAGAGACAGGAGTATCTTGTAGGTTCGAAGCCAGCCTTGCTGGCTTAAGAGACCCTGTTTCCAAATAAAAGTATAAAAGATAGGTCTGGGAGTGTAGCCCGGAGGTAGAAGGGTTTCCAGGAACCCCAGTGCCACAAAAAAAAAAAAAAAAAAAAAGAATTTGGCAAAGCAGTAAAAAACTAAAAAGATAGTAAAGAGAAATGTAAAACTTCCACATAAAGTGTATATTGATTATAGTCATAAGAAGAGTTTAAGAACACTAAGCAATCCTTGATGCTTAGCTTTTGACAAAGTTAATTTATTTAAAATAATGCTATGAAGAATATATTCAATAATATATTCAAAAAGAACATTCCAGAAGAATATATTTATAAGAGAGGATATGTCTATTGATTGAATGCAGTCAAGAAGATTATCCTGAAGATAGATAACTTTAGAGAACTGCTGGACTTAGTGAATCTGGCGGAGGCCACACGGTGGGCCAGTGCTGTGGCCAGCCGGCTCGGGCTCACTGGCTTCCGCCACATCCGTGTCCTGTGGGGGATGCAGCTGCTGCGGGTTGTGCTTCAGGCCAGGGCCCAGGGGAGACAGAGGTCACTGGATTGAGTAATGGTGGATCATAGCAGGGCCTAGGATGAGTGGGGAGACCATTATTCCTGTCTGGAATTTGTGGGCTCAAAGCTACTCAGTAAGTGCTGAGTAAGGCATCATAGGATTGGCAAAGAGCAGCACCGGGAAGACCCTCTGTGGACAGGACTCCAGCCTCTGCTTTCCGACCTGCGTGGATAAACGTGGGGCAGCCAGGCTGGTCTCGGCCTCCATTGACATAGTAGTCCACGTGTCCGACAGGAATCCGAATACCCAAATCTGAAAGAGGCATAATGCGATCAATTTCTTATGTCGGTGACATGTGTTCCAGCTCCTGAGCAGGGTCCCC
Organism: Muscardinus avellanarius; assembly: GCF_963383645.1. Lineage (NCBI taxonomy): Eukaryota > Metazoa > Chordata > Mammalia > Rodentia > Gliridae > Muscardinus > Muscardinus avellanarius. The sequence goes on along the minus strand of NC_137790.1, from coordinate 69,467,390 downwards.
TGGCCACGAGGCCTGAGGTCTGACTTCGGAAGCCCACCTCACTCCATAGGGCCGTGGGGCTTTGCGAGATGAGCCATGCTGAGAGGAACCAAGGAAGAGTTCGTTTATAAGATACTCATATTCACCTAACAAAATCAAGAAAATATCCTTTGAGCTAGGTGTGGTGACACACAACTTTAATTCCAAGAATTTGGGAGACCAAGACAGGAGGATTGCAGGTTCAAGGCCAGTCTTGGCAATTTATCAAGGCCTTCAGCAATTTAGTGAAACCCTGTTTCAAAATAAAATGTAAAAATAGGGCCGAGAGTATAGCTCAGGGTATAGTAGAATGCCCCTGAGTTCAATCCCCAGTACAAAAAAAAGAAAGACGGAAGGAAGGAAATATCTCTCGACACAAGGTTATGTAAATCGGCAAATATTAGGTATTTGCTAAATTACCTTGTTGATTAGTTTTCCATTTCCCTTCAACTAATAGTTCAGATAGATAGGTTTGGGGCCATGTCTCCACACTCTCCCACAAAGCATATCTTTGTGCTCTCCTGGCTGAGTGGAAGTATGATGTGGCTCTGAAGAGCTGAGTTTAACAGAGATTACAGCACCCATCTCATCACCATGGCAACAGCCCAGGCCTTCCCATAGGGCACCTCTGACCCCTCAGAATGGGCAAGCCCAACTACCAAAGCCCCTGATCCTCCCCATCACTGTTATTGATTGACTGATTGATTTTAGTACTGGGGTTAAACTGAGGGGCATTCTACCTCTGAGCTACGCCTCCCGGCCTTTTTATTTTTTGTTTTGAAACACATTCTCACTAGGTTGCTAAGAGTCTCACTACATTGCTGAGGCTAGTCTTGAAGCTGTAATCCTCCTGTCTCAGCCTCCCAAGTAATGGGATTACGGATGTGTGCCACCACACCTGGCTCATCTATCACTGTTATAAGAAATCATTTGAGTGAGTGGGAGCCGAGGGAAAGCCCCCAAGTGCTGTGTGCATGTAGGCCACTATCATTATGAACTGCAGCATGATGTAAGACTATAATTCACCAATAAAATTATTTTTTAAACCGGGTGTGGTGGCGCATGTTTGTAATCCCCGCGCTTGGAAGCCAGCCTTGCTGGCTGGTTCAGAGCCAGACTCGCTGGCTTAAGAAAGCCTGTTTCCAAATAAAAAAAATATAAAATAGGTCTGGGAGTGTTAGCCCGGAGAAGGTTTCCAGGAACCCCAGTACCACCAAAAGAAATTTTTTTTAAAAAAGGAAATAGACTGCCGGGTGTGGCGGCACATGCTTGTAATCCCCGTGCTTGGGAGGCGGAGACAGGAGGATCACGCAGGTTTGAAGCCAGCCGCGATGGCTTAAGAGACCCTGTTTCCAAATAAAAAAGTATAAAATAGGTCTGGGAGTGTACTGTGTATTATTTGTTTAATGTCACTGCCCAGGTGTTATCCAGTGATATAGAAGTGACCCTTGACACCTGTCCTTCCCTCAGGTCCCACACTCAGCCCATTACAATTCTGGTCAGCTCTACCTCAAAAATATATTCTGGAACTGGGAGTGGTGGTACATGCTTGTAATTCCAGTCCTTGGGAGGCTGATACAGGAAGATTGTGGTTTGCAGCCAGCCTCAGCTACTTAGTGAAGCTCTCTGCAACTTAGTGAGACCCTGTCTCAAAATAAAGAATAAAAAAATAGGGCTGGGGGTATAGCTCAGAGGTAGAATGCCCCTGGGCTCCATCCCCAGTACTGCAAAAAAATTTTATTTTTTTAATTTAATTTTTTTATAAGTGGAACATATTGAGAGTGGTATACATTTACATTGTGCTTCATGCCCTTCCCCCTCCTTTTCCTCCCCCCCCCCAATAGAGAGTGTCCAGGTTAATCGTGTTGTATTTATACGATTGCACACATATTCGTATGTAGCTCCTCCATTGAACAACCTCAGCTTTCTTCCTCTCCTATCCTTACGTTCAAGCTTTGCTGAGATTTCCCTTCCATCATCTGGAATCTCTCTGGTATTACCACAACTCCCTAGCTTGGACATATTACAGAAAACATATGTCTCTGCAAAAATTTTTTTAAATAATATAATATATAATTTAAATATATAATAAAATATATATAATAATTTATTTTTTTCTGGATCTTTCTGCTACTTTGTCTCTACCGCTGCTGCCTCAGCCCAAGCCAACAGTATCTCATTCAGTCTACTACTGCAAACACCCTGCCTGGACCCTGGGCTTCCCTAGTGCCCCCTCCCCCATGGCCTGTTCTTGGCAGTCATCCTTTAAGGAAACCCAAGTTGCCACACCATTCTTACTGACCTGAGAACCAGTGGGATCCTCCTTGTCACGGGCAGCCTAGAAGGTTCTCTCTTTTCCAAACCCACACGATACCTCTTCCTCCTTGGCTCCTTTACTCTTTCCGGTCTCTAGAACAAGCCAAGTTCTCACCCATCCCCAGGCTCCACCTAGAAATGCTCTTCTCCCAGCCATTCCTAGGGCTGACTCATCTCCTCCTCCTCCTCTTCCTCATCATCTCCTCTTCTTCCTCCTCTCCCCCCTCTTCCTTCTCCTCTTTAATTTATTTTTATTTTAATTTTTTGTGTGTGATGCATCTCCTCCTCCTCTTCCTCATCCTCTCCTCTTCTTCCTCCTCTACCCCCTCTTCCTTCTCCTTTTTAATTTATTTTAATTTTTAATTTTTTTGTGTGTGGTACTGAGGATGGAACCCAGGGACATTCTACCTCTGAGCTACACCCCCAGCCCTATTTTTTAGTCTTTTTTTCTTTTTGCGGTACTGAGGGTGGAACCCAGGGGCTTTTCTACCTCCAGGCTATACTCCAAGACCTATCTTATACTTTATTTGGAAACAGGGTCTAAGTTGTTGAGAGCCTCCCTAAGTAGCCGAGGCTGGCTTCGAACCTGTGCGATCCTCCTGTCTCAGCCTCCCAAGCACTGGGATTACAAGCGTGCGCCGCCTCCCCTGGCTTTCCTTTTTTTATACCAGGGATTGAACCTAGGGCCATTCTACCTCCAAGCTACATCCCTAGCCCTCTTTATTTTTAATTTGAAACAGGATCTTGCTATGTTACTGAGGGTTTTACAAAGTTCCTCAGGCTGGTCTTGAACCAGTGAGCCTCCAGTCTCAGCCTCCTAAGTACTGGGATTAAATAAAACAGGCATGCACCACTGCACCTAGCTTCATTCTCATCTTTCTTCTCACCAGATTGGTTATTGGGTGTTTCCAATAACCCTATCTGAAACAGATCCCATACCCAAATCACCTTTTCTCACATGTCCTTCATTATAATAATCACGATATGTAATGATCTTGTCTGTTTCTGTGGATATAAGCTTCACAGCCGTGGGCCTTTCACCTGTCTTTTATCTTCAGGATCCTTGACATCTAGGATAGCTGAGTGACCAATAAATGGTTACCAAATAAGTGAATGAAGCCTCCGTATAGCCTGTAAGTTCTACATGGCCAGGGACCTCATACAAGTCCGTGTTCACTGCCATATTCTCAGTACTGGCTACATAGCTCAGTAAAGATTGATGAGTCAATGGAATAAAATTTTTGTCAGTCCCATCAGGAAGAGGCTCCAACTTTAAAGGACCTAAGAGGCCTCTCTCAGGTAACTGGGGACCTAGTAAGTCACCTTTTTAGAAAATTGAGGAACAGAAGAGCTGGTGTTATGAATGAACAAGTTTAATTCCTCTAACATAGCCTGCAGGGCGTTGGGTTCCTGTCTGAGCTGTGAAGGTGGGGATGAAGGTTGGGCAGCGTGACCACGTGGGCTTCTTCCAGAATTATGCATCTGGGAATCTAGACATACATCTATTGCTTGATCTATAAGGTCTTCAGGTCAAGAACAAATGTCATTTCTGCTTGCTCCAAAGACACAGAACACAGTGCCGGGCACACTGTAAAAACATTTTACAGCAAGTGAAAATAAGGAGGGTCACGGAGTCTTTTTCGGGTTGGTTAGAAGGCCTGAATCTCATTATAGTGGACTGAGAGTCGAGGGGCCTTTTCTGTCTGTCACTATTGGATGGGGAATTCTCTTTCTCTCTTGGACTGAGGATTGGGCTTATCCACTAGAGAGGAGGAAAGTCCTGACAGGCCTGTGAGCCTGGGGGTGGAATCCTCCCATCATGGGGGACCAGGCACACCTAACCAGAAAAAGCAGTGTGGCTTTCCTGTAAGCTAGCCAGGCAGCCATGCCTCCCGGTCCCACCTCGGCACTGGTTTGGTGTTGAATCAGAGAGCAGAGCAATTTTGGTCCATGTGAGAATCCTCTTGTCTAATGGTGGCTAAAAAGTAAACCATTCAGCTGGGAATGGTGGCGCACGCTTGTAATCCCTGCACTTGGGAGGTGGAGACAGGAGGATCACGCAGGTTCGAAGCCAACCTCGCTGACTTAAGAGACCCTGTTTCCAAATTTTAAAAAAATATAAAATAGGTCTGGGAGTGTAGCCCGTAGGTAGAAGGGTTTCCAGGAACCCCAGTACCAGAAAGAAAGAAAGAAAGAAAGAAAGAAAGAAAGAAAGAAAGAAAGAAAGAAAGGAAGGAAGGAAACCATTCATCTCAGCAGCCACAGAGTGACACCTGAAAGAGACTTTCAAGATTATCCTGGTAGCCGGGTGTGGTGGCGGCTACCTGCATTCCCAGTACTTTAGAGGCTGAGATAGGTCAGCCTTAGCAACTAAGCAGTACCCTGTTCCAAAATAAAAACAAAAGGGCTAGGGGCATAGCTCCGAGGTTGAATGGCCCTGGGTTCCCCAATACAGAAAAGACCATCCTACTAAACTCCTCACTGTACAGCAGAAGCCCTGGGATCTCTGCCCAGGACCTCAACACCAGCCTCCTAGCCCTGCCTGCGCTCACTCTCTCGCCCCGGCCACGTCGCCCCAGCTCTCACTGTCAGTGTCTGTGTGGATGGCTTCCACGAAGCGAGCATCTCCAGGGTCCAAGCGCTCCTCCAGGCTGGCTCTGGTGTACTCTGGTCCAGCGGGATCCAGGCCTACAAGGACAGTCTGGCATCAGGAGCCCCCTCTCCTCTCAGCTGCAGGAACCGCTATGGATCCACCACCATCTACCCTAGCAGCCCCTCCCCCATAGATCTGAGTCCCCAAGGATTAACTGACTCAGGACCACCCATTCAAGAAACTCCTGTATGAGCCGGCCTCGCTTGGGAGGCGGAGACAGGAGGCTTAAGAGAGACCCTGTTTCTAAATAAAAATATAAAATAGGTCTGGGAGTGTAGTCTGGAGGTAGAATGGTTCCGTCACCAGTACCACCAAATAAATGAATATGAATAAATAAATAAAATAAAAAAGAAACTCCTGTGTGTTGTCTCTCTTGAGGTAACCTCTTCGTGAGCCATTTTTTACGGCTCTAAAATGAGTTAGAGGCTAGGTATGGTGGCGCACACTTATTGGGAAGCTGAAACAGGAGGAGTACAGGTTTATGGCCAGCCTCAGCAATGTCCTGAGGCCCTCTGCAACTTAGTAAGCCCCTGTTTCCAAAAAAAAAAAAAAAAATAGAGCTGGGGGTGTAGCTCAGAGGTGGAATGCTCCTAGGCACAATCTCCAGCACCAATAAATAAAAAGTTTGACAACAATGACCCTTTGGCAAAGGCTAATGTGAATATTAATTTTCAGGGGCAACTGGGTCTCATCTCAATAAGGGTCTCTCTGAAAGATTCTGTAGATCATGACTCAGAATCGTCCAACCAAAAGGCCACAAAGCCAGGGTGTTTACCACATAACACTAGTCTACTGACTTAGAGTGGCTCCTGAAGCCTAAAATCCCCCACATCTCCGAAGATATTTAACAAAACTGTCTGAAGGTGATTTCCAGTGAGTCAAGGATAAAGGTGTTACAAGCCATTTTACAGATGTAGACACTGAGGCTCAGAAGTACATGGCCTCTAATCCTGATATTAGAAATCACACAATAATAACAAGGTACCATTTTATGCAAAAAGACCACAAGCTAAATTCTCATTGTGACAGATGTGTCAGTCATAAGAACAATGGCCCGGCCCAGCATGATGGTGCACACTTGTAATCCTAGTACTTGGGAGGTGAAGACAGAAGGATCGCAGGTTTGTTTGTTTGTATGTTTGTTTGTTCCCTGTGGTACCAGGGATGGAACCAAGGGGCTTTCTGCCTCCAGGATACACTCCCAGACCTATTTTATATTTTATTTGGAAACAGGGTCTCACTAAGTTGCTGAGAGCCTCACTAAGTAGCTGAGGCTGGCTTTGAACCTGTGTGATCCTCCTGTCTCTGCCGCCAAGTGCTTGGATTACAAGTGTGCGCCACCACTCCTGGCAGGATCACAGTTTTGACTGAGGACAGCCTCCGCAAGTAGTGAGACTCTCACCAACTTAGCGAGACCCTGCTTGAAAATAAAAATAAAATAGGGTTGGGGGTGTAGCTCAGGGGTAGAATGCCTCTGGGCTCAGTCTCCAGTACCACACACAGGAAAAGAACAAAGGCGTAACACACCCCGCTGCTCACCTCAGAAGAGGCACTTGAGGACAACCTCTCCCTAACTCTAAACCCTGGAGGATGGGCAAAGAAGGAGGTACCTGTAATTCGTCCCAGCTGGCCTTTGTAGAAATGTCCCACCATGCCCCCGACGTGGGCCCCCAGGCTAACACCAATGATGTGGATGGAGGATTCCGACACACCCAGCGCCTGGAATGGGCATTGACAATGAGTTCCTCTGGGGCCACAGGCCCAGGGCCTCACATGATTTGAAGAAACGACCAGACCTCTCATCCATCGGTCACTTCACCTCTTCCTGTACTCTGCACCCCAACAGCCCCCTCACTTCAAAGTGTGGAAGCAAGAGCCACAGACAGTCTTCTGAGGAATGACTAAATGCCCGGCAGTCTGGGGTGACCATCTACCTCACAGTGGCTCAGGAGAGCAGGAGCCTTCGGGAGGTTCTGTACCCTGCCCAAGGTCAGCACTCCAAGGGGCCAACGCCAGACTCGGACAAGACACCGACTCACCCTGGATAGCTCTGCGCCTGCCTGGATCTCCTCCAGGGTGCGCTTTGGACATCCTCCAGGATGTGCCTTTCTGCCCTAAGCCCTTTCTGCCACACCTAAGCCCTTTCTGCCCTAAGCCCTTTCACACCTACCAGGAGTTTACTGAGGAAACGGGAGATTTCAAGGCTCAGCTTCACCACATTGTCCACAGCTGAGAAGTAGACGCCTGTAGACCCATACACCCAGTCCACCGCAATGACGTTGGCATCTGCCGCACGCAGAAGGGCTCTGATAAACGTGTCAATCCAGGAAGGCTTCGTTCCTAAGACCCTAGACAGGAGCCAAAGGAGAGGAAATGACTTGCCAACCTGATATCGCTGTTATGTCTATTTTTTTGTGTGTGTGGGTCTGGGGATGGAACCCAGGGGCATTCAACCTCCAAGCTACACCCCCTGACCTATTTTTTTTATTATTATTCTTTATTTTGAAACCAGGTCTCACTGAGTTGCAGAGGGCCTCACTAAGTAGCTGAGGCTGTCGGTGAACCGCGGTCCTCTGGTCTCAGCCTCCCGAATGCTGGGATTACAAGCGTGCGCCACCACGCCCGGCTCCCGTTATGTCTATTAATCCCAAACCTGGAGAAGTTAACACTAGGGAAAGGCCATAATGGGGGTCCATCACACAGCCCCTTGCACAGGGAAGACATAATTCCAAAGTTGTCCAGCCTTTCCCAGCGCATGTGAACCCTTTGTACCAATTATACAGACTGATTTGTTCTGCCCAGATGCAGCCTCATGTCACGGCTCAGAACCCAGGTTGGATTTCAGCCCCACTTGGCTTCAGTTAGGCACCTTTGTGCAGTCCATAATCTACATAAACCATACGCACTGCCTAACCTTGTTTGTGTTATGTGGAGTGGGGGAGATGGCTTTGAGCTGGATGTGGTGGCGCATGCTTGTAATCCCAGCATTCGGGAGGCTGAGACAGGAGGATATGGGTTCATGACCAGCCTCAGCTACTTAGTGAGGCCCTTTGCAACTCAGTGAAACCCTGTTCCAAAACAAAGAATAAAAAATAGGGCTGGGGGTATAGCTCAGAGGTAGAATGCCCCTGGGTTCCATCCCCAGTACTGCAAAAAAAAAAAAAAAAAAGGCTTTGTACTGTAGAGAGTTAAAATTTGCAATCTTAATTCTTATTCTAGAATATTGGCTCTTTGCTCTCGTCTGGAGGGTGTTTTCATTCATTCATCCACTCATCCATTCATCTATTCATTTGTAAAACAGACATTTACTGAGTCTGGGTCAGTCAGTATGATAAGCGTTTTCCAAAAAATAGAAACAAGTAGCGGGAGGGGGGAGATCATCAAGTGCTGTGTGCACGTGCGTCTCCATCATTATGAGCTTCATAATGATGTGAGATTACAATTCACCAATAACAGTATCCTTAAAAAATAAATAAACCGGGCATGTTGGTGCATGCTTGTAATCCCAGTGATTAGGAGGCTGAGACAGGAGGATTGGAAGATTGCAGGTTCACAGCCAGCCTCAGCTACTTAGTGAGGCCTTCTGCAACTTAATGAGACTCTGTTTCAAAATAAGGAATAAAAAAATGGGAGCCTGGCGTGGTGGCGCACACTTGTAATCCCAGCATTTGGGAGGCTGAGACCTGAGGATCGCAGTTCACGGACAGCCTCAGCTACTTAGTGAGGACCTCTGCAACTCAGTGAGACCCGGTTTCAAAATAAAGAATAAAAAATAGGGCAGGGGGTGTAGCTCGAAGGTCGAATGTCCCTGGGTTCCATCCCCAGACCCGAAAAAAAAAAATAGGGCTGGGGGTGTAGTTCAGGGGTAGAATACCCCTGAGTTCATCCCCTAGTACCTCAAAATAAAATAAGAAAAGAAATAAAAACAAGTGAGATATTGCCCTATCCTTCTAGAACTTAAGATAGGATGAGAGAGACCTCTCCAGAATAAAAATGGTGGGGATTTTTTTTTTTTTTTGAGGGTCTGGAGATGGAACCCAGGGGCATTCTACCTCAGCCCTGAGCAACACCCTCAGCCCTATTTTTTATTCTTTATTTTGAAACCAGGTCTCACTGCACTGAGTTGCAGAGGGCCTCACTAAGTAGCTGAGGCTGTCCTCGAACCACGATCCTCCATCTCAGCCTCCCGAATGCTGGGATTACAAGCGTGTGCTACTGCTCCCGGCTAGGGGACTTTTTTTTTTTTCCCCCAGAAAATTTTTGCAGCAGATTGGGATCAGGAAAGAAGTTTTTCCAATAGCCCCCAGTACAGGAACAATCTGAGCCTGCTCATGTGAGCAGAGGAGCACAGGCTGGGTAGGTGCCATGGAGGGGCCTGGGGGGCTTAGGAGCAGCAGAGTTAGCAGCCCGAAGAGCTCTCCAGCTCTCCTAGCCATCGCTGGCTTGGAGCTACGGACTCAGCCTTGGACAAGGGCTGAACATGAGACTTGCTAGAGAGATCTTGGAACAAGAATGAGGAGGGGATGCCTAAGTAAGTATTATCTTGCCCCTGAAGTCCAAGGATCCAGGAGGCAGAGAGAGGCCAGAGATGGGGAAGTGGTAGTCCTCTGGGCAGTGTCTCTGTGTGTACTTCTTCACTGGACGCCCCCAACTTGAGTTGTTTTATCATGAGACTATTATGCCTCTGTTCTCCTTCCTTCAAGAATGCTATCTCTGTCGGGCGTGGTGGCGCACGCTTGTAATCCCCGCGCTTGGGAGGCAGAGACAGGAGGATCGCGCAGGTTCGAAGCCAGCCGCGTGCGCTGGCTTAGGAGACCCTGTTTCCAAATTAAAAAAAAAAATTTAAATAGGTCTGGGAGTGTGGCCCGGAGGTAGAAGGGCTTCCAGGAACCCCAGTACCACCAAAAAAAAAAAAAAAAAAAAAAAAAAAGAATGCTATCTCTGTCCTTGACCTTGTCACTGGGCTTTGGGAAAAGATGTTTGAGGAAGGTGACTGAAGAGAGACTCAGTGACTTTATATTACATCAAAATTTGGACTCTAGGGTATCAGAGATTATAAGAAAAGTGGTCAAGCTCCAGAGAAATGGCAACCTCTGGGTATGAGGGAAGCACCCATAAATAGAAATTTCTCAGGTCGTGAAACTAGAGAGAAAGTGAAGAAGTAAAGTAAAAGAGAAGGTGAAAAATACTGAATACCATGCTGTCGTTACCCCTGAGCCACTGCAGGAAGCCTGTGACCTTATTGTCTGAGATGAATCATGTCGTACAGTCTGTACTCCTGGGGTAACAGCATAGCATTTTTGCTAAGAGACCTTCCCTGTACTATAACCTCCTCTTTAATTCAGATGGAAACTGAAGCCTATGACTTGTCTGTCTGGAGTGCCTGGTTCACATCACACAGATGTGCTGCTGGTGAGCGTGTAGACGGGACGGGGTGGAGGGTGGGATACATGTCCAACAAGAACGCACAGCAGAGCCTGTGTGCGTTTATATGAGACCCCTTTAAAAACAGCAGGCACGGGAGGGGCCAGGAAGCCCCTTCCTCTTCTCGCTCCCCACTAACTTCCTGTGGCTTTATGGCCCCATCCTAGACCTGTTGGCTGGTGAGTGCCCACCTGAATCCATGAATAATTAGTTTGGTTCCCAGAGTGACGTTGAACTCTGAGTTCTGGAGGTCACTGCTGTCTTCCAGTCGCTGCCCACAGCTGGGGTCCCCAGGGGTGAAGAGGAGAAACTGCACTTTGAGATTGGTGCCTCTGAGGAGATTGGCATTCTGGAAGTCGGTGCACTGTGGCTGCGAGGTAGGCGGTGCCTCCCCTGGAGAAGAACAACACAAGAGCATCCAGAGTGAGGCCATCTGTTTGCAGAAGAAAGAAAGATGTTCTAGGGAGGAAGAAAGGGGCAGGGGCTGGGGGGCGGGGTTACAAGTCAGCTAGAGACTGCATCTTTTTTTTTTTTTTTGTCAGTACTAGGGATTGAATCCAGGGGTGTTCAACCTCCAAACTATACCCCTAAGCCCTATTTTTATTTCTTCCTTTTTTTTTTGGTGGTACTGGGGTTCCTGGAAGCCCTTCTACCTCCAGGCTACACTCCCAAACCTAAAAATTTACAAATTTATAAATTTATAAAATTTATTTAAAAATTTTATTAATTTAAAAATTATAAAATTTGTAAAATATAAAATTTTATATTTTAAATTTTTATATTTTAAAAATTTATATTTTAAAATATAAAAAAATTTATATTTTATTTGGAAACAGGATCTCTTAAGCCAGCGCGGCTGGCTTCAAACCTGCACTATCCTCCTGTCTCCGCCTCCCAAGCGCGGGGATTACAAGCGTGCACCACCACGCCCGGCTTATTTCTTATTTTTGAAACAGCATCTTACTAAGTTGCAGAGGGCCTCACTAAGTCGCTGAAGATGGCTGAGAACCTGTGATCCTCCTGTTTTAGCCCCTAAATACTGGGATTACAAGCATCCACCACCATGCCTGGCTTCACATCAATTCTTTAACCAAAATCTGTGAATATTTTTTCATGCTCACAGTAAATACCAGAGAATATGAGTATCAGTCAAGTAGCCGGGCGTGGTGGCGCACGCTTGTAATCCCAGCATTCGGGAGGCTGAGACCTGGAGGATCATGGTTCGCAGACAGCCTCAGCTATTAGTGAGGTCCTCTGCAATTCAGTGAGACCCGGTTTCAAAATAAAGAATAAAAAATAGGTCAGGGGTGTAGCTCAGAGGTAGAATGCCCCTGGGTTCCATCCCCAGACCTCCCCCCCCAAAATGAATATCATTCAACTAGAGGAGGTTAGAGGCCATGGTGAGATGACTAGTCAAGAGCTGAATGAAGGGCCCCTTCCCCAAAATTCACACATGGAAGTCCTAACCATTAATATTTCAGAACATGACTTCATTTGGAGGAAGGGTCTTTACAGTGACAGTGGTAATTCAGTTAAAATAGAGCTAGTAGGGTGCACCCTAAGACTGGTGTCTTCCTTCTTTTTTTTTTTTTTTTTTTTTGCATTACTGGGAATGGAACCCAGGGGCCATTCTACCTTGGGCAACATCCCCAACCCTATTTTTTATTCTTTATTTTGAAACAGGGTCTCACTGAGTTGCAAAGGGCCTCACTAAGTAGCTGAGGCTGTTCATGAACCTCAATCCTCCTGTCTCAGCCTCCCAAATGCTGGGATTACAAGTGTGCGCCATCACACCTGGCTTGGTGTCCTTCTAAGATGAGGAAATTTAGCTGGGCGTGGTGACCCTTGCCTTGTAATCGCAACACTTGGGAGGCTAAGACAGGACGATCAAAGGTTTGAAGCCAGCCTCAGCAACTTTGCAAGGCTATCAGCAACTTAGATAGGGTCAGAAGTAGAAGGCGCAACACACACACACACACACACACACACACGCACACACACACACACACACACACACACACACACACACACACGAGAAAATTTGAACAGAGGAAAGATGCTGAGTGATGGAGAGGCCAGGGACAGATCCTTCCATCTTATCCCTCAGAAGAAACCAGCCCCACTGACACTGTCACCCCAGACTTCAGCTGAGAGATACCAGATTTCCATTGTTTAAGTCACTCAGTCTGTGGCACTTGTTATGGCCACCAAGGGAAATTAATACAAATTTCTAAAAAGAACCTCAGATGACCAAAGGAGGCGTTGCCCTAGGGACTAGGCTCGCCCTGGTCTGAATGGCCCATCCCAGAGGTTTCTCATGCCCTCCTCCAACCCAGCCCCTTCTTGTCCTTTTGAGGAGTCTAGAGAAATGATAGAGGCTTCCAGTGCCTGGCCATTGGCTGCTAGCCAGGTGGCAGAGAAAAGCTTTAACAAGCTGCACATATTTGACAACACCTTACCACACACATCTTTAAACTGGATACTTTCCAGCCAAGGCCACTGTACCAGTACTGAGAATGGCTTAGGAAGATTTGAGAAAGTTCTGATTATTAATAGATAGATTTCAGAAATAATTGTTTCAAAATGGCAGACCTGGAGAGAGAAAGGCTTGGCTTTGGTCAGGAAGCAAACAGCTATTGAAACTTAGATTGACTTAGCTAAAAGTAATTAGCAAGTGATAGGAGAGGGGAGCTAGGCCTTTCTCTGTCTAAAGACAGATCTACATGATTAGATAAGCTAGCTAAGATGGTAGGAAGGGGTTGACCTGATCTTTGATCATGACCTTCGTGAAAAGAGACCTAGGCGGAAAGGACACCTGGGCTCCACCTAGGCAGGGAAATAAGGGGACTACGTCAGAATTACCTAAACAAGATGGAGGTCATATGTATAAAAAAGCTGGGTCCACGTGTGGTCCCTTTGGTGAATTCGCTCGAATCACCCCCCCCCCCCCGTGCCATTTCTGAATGGCATGGGGCTTTAACTGTCTTTTCTGTATTTCTATCTTTTTAATAAATTTCTTTAAATATTCAGCAGGAGTCCGGGCTAATGTGTATTGACCCTTAGCTCAGGACAAGAACCCATGGTTTTTCTCTTTTTTGGGTTTTGTTGTGGTTTGAGGGAAATTGTGTCCAGGACCCTAACAGGGTCTCCAAAACCATAACATTCCCACACTGTAACAGCCACTGAGGGGGCTTTTACAATGTCAGACAGAAAAGGGCATAAAACTCTTCCTTCCCGGGAGACTGAAGCCTGGCTCATCTTCAATACCGCATCCCACCCTCATGTCCACTTCTGGGATGGAGAGGTATAGTCCCTGCCCCCCAGCACCCGCACAGGGAGAGACCTGCAGGAGCAGTGCGGCTCACACTGACTCGTGGCGCTCTGGGTAGCTTCCTGGCACAACTCTTGTGGAGCAAAACAGTTCACAGTGTTTCAGAGAACTCAGTCTTGTGTAGGTCCCTTCACTGAGGAAGACATCGATTGTAAGCTCTGTCATGGATGTCTGCCTTCAGAGATAACTGATTCTACATGGTTGTGGATCTGGGAGGCACTGGGATGTAGTACCAGGGGTGGGTTGTGGGAACCCAGCACATAAAATATACTTCGCACAAGCCAGCCTTAATTCCAGGCACACACTTGTAATTCCAGGACTTTTGAGGCTGTGACGGGGGTGGGGGTCTCAGATACAAGGGCAGCCTCAGCAGCTTAGTGAGGCCCTGCTTCAAAATAAAAAATAAAACAGAGCTGAGTGTATAGCTCAGAAATGAAATACCCTTGGGTTCAACCTCCAGCTCACCGAGGCCTTCTGAAACAACACCACTATCACTGCTTCTGAGTCCCAAATCTTGCTCCCGCCCTCGAGGGTTGCTCTTCTGAGCAGCTGGATCTTGGACATTCCTGGAGTCAAGCCTCCTCTAAGTGCAGCTCCCCCCCTCTGCACCCCCTTGCTCCTCATCCTGTAACTTGAGCCCCCACAGTACATGAGACAGAAAGATGCTCACCCGGACTTTTTCATCTGCCATCCCCAGAAAGGATGAAAGGGTACTGCTTAAGCATGAGATTTAAATGAATTAATAAATTAATAAATCTGCTCTATTGACCATATAGAAAAGGACACATCCATGAAAAATATTAAGAGTCATTTTATTTTACTTTATTTTAATTTTTTCTTGGTACTGGGGATAAATTCCAGGGGCATTCTACCTCCGAGCTACACCCCCAGCCCTATTTTTTATTCTTTATTTGGGTCACACTGAGTTGCAAAGGGCTCACTAGTAGCTGAGGCTGTCCATGAACCATGATCCTCCTGTCTCAGCCTCCCAAATGCTGGGTGTGCGCCGCCACACCTGGCTAAGAGTTATTTTATTTATTTTATTTTATTTTATTTTTTCTGGATGGAACCCAGGGGCATTCTACCTCTGAGCTACACTCCCAGGCTGTTTTTTTTTTTATTTATTTATTTTGAAACAGGATCTCACAGAGTTTCAAACGGCCTCGCTAAGTATCTGAGGCTGGCCACGAATGGTGATCCTCCTGTCTCAGCCTCCCAAGTACTGGGATTACAAGTGTGCGCCACCACGCCCAACTAAGGGTCATTTTAAACGAACATAATATTTCACAGAGCAAGTGCTATGGTTTGAATGTAACTTGGGTGTGTCCCCCAAAGGTTCATAGGTAAAGTCTTGGTCCCCAAGGTGGCAGTATTAGGAGATTTAGTGGGCTTTTAGGAGCTGGAGCCTCGTGGGAATTCCTTAGGTCACTGGGGCATGCCCTCAAAGGGGACTGTGGGGCACTAGACTTTTTTCTTCCAGGCTCAAGATGTAACCTTTTGCTCCAACACACACTCCTGCCATAATGTGCTGTCCAAAAGAGAGGCCAGACTAGTGGGGTCACCTGATCTTGGGCTCGCACCTCCAAAACAGTGACCTAACTAACCCTTTCCTCTTTTCAAAGTTAGTTGCCTCGAACTGGGCGTGGTGGCGCACACTTGTGATCCCAGCATTCGGGAGGCTGAGACCGGAGGATGGCAGTTCTCGGCCAGCTTCAGCTACTTAGTGAGGCCCTTTGCAACTCAGTGAGACCCGGTTTCAAAATAAAGAATAAAAAATAGGGTTGGGGTGTAGTTCGGAGGTAGAATGCCCCTGGGCTCCATCCCCAGTAACACTAAATAAATAAATAAATAAATAAATAAATGCCTCAAAATATTGTAGTAACGCAAAGCTAGTACAAGCCCCACAGAGATCAAAGAATCAATGTCATCCAAGAAACATTATCTAAATAAATGTAATAAAATTAGGACTCGATAACAAAGTTATTTTAAAGTCCATCTGGAAATATAAAAATGCTGTTTTAAACAATGTGTGGGTTAAAGAATAATCACAATGGAAACTAGAGAATATTAAAAATGAAATGACAATAAAACCCATTCAGTATGAATAAAACCCATTCATACTGAAATTTTTGTAACGTGGCTAGCACAGGTAAAATAATTTACAGGGAAGCCATTAGCCTGTGGCGGCTCTCGTGCCTGCATTCCTGCCTGAGCAACTGAAACCTAACTGATGGGAACTGTCACTGCCTGGGAAAAGGAAACTCAGGCTTCACCAATCAGAAGTCGCCAAGTCATCTGTAGCCGGGGACTTTAGGCCTATAGATCCACTTTAGCCAGTCAAGTTATCTTCTCTGCCTTGCTCCACATGTACATTTTGTAAGTTTCTCTCGCACCACTCTTAGGTGAGGTCCTGGGATACGTGTGTTCTGGGGCTAGTTAATTCATGAACCACTGTTTACTCAAATACATATTATTTTTACCTTATTTTTTGTCACTAGAGAATTAAACTCAGAGGCACTCACTCTACCGTCAAGCTACACCCCCAGCTCTTTTTATTTTTGTTTTATTTTTTATTTTAAAACAGGATCTCTACCAGGCGTGGTGGCGCACACTTGCAATCCCCGTGCTTGGGAGGCAGAGACAGGAGGATCGCGCAGGTTCGAAGTCAGCCGCGCTGGCTTAAGAGACCCTGTTTCCAAATAAAAATATTTTAAAAATAGGTCTGGGAGTGTCGCCCAGAGGAAGAAGGGCTTCCAGGAACCCCAGTACCACCAAAATAATAATAATAATAATAATAATAATAATAATAATAATAATAATATAAATAAATAAATAAAACAGGATCTCTCTAGGCTACTGAGAGTCTCACTAAGTTGCTGAGGCTGGTGTCAAACCTGTAACCTTCTTGTTTCAGCCTCTCAAGTATTAGGATAACAGGTGTGTGCCACCACGTCCAGCTTACCTTTAAAAATTTTAAGGTACCTTAGTTTATCTTTTAATAGGGAAAATATATACCATTAAATAAAAATATTAGTGGGGAAAAGAGGGAAAGATTCAGATTAAGAAAGCTAACCTTTAACTCAGAAAAGAACAGCACAGTAACTTCAAATAAAATATAGGGAAAGAAATGTAATAATTGAAATTAGAGAAATAGCCAGGCATGGTGGTACACACTTGTAATCCCAGCATTCGGGAGGCTGAGACAGGAGGATCGTGGTTTGCGGACAGCCTCAGCTACTTAGTGAGGCCCTCTGCAAGTCAATGAGATCCTGTTAAAAAATAAAGAATAAAAAATAGAACTGGGGGTGTCACTTGGAGGTAGAATGCCCCTGGGTTCCATCCCCAGTCAAGAAAGAAAGAAAGAAAGAAAGAAAGAAAGAAAGAAAGAAAGAAAGAAAGAAAGAAAAGGAGAGAGAAAGAAAGAAAATAAAGAAATTGGAGAAATAGAAACTGATGATAGACGAGCACTATCGTCAGCAACTTGGTCACATCTTTGTCTCTTCCCTTTCATCTCCCACATAAATGAAAAGTGGATCCCGGTGGCTCAACCATTGGAACCACATAGGATTTGATGTTCTAGCCATCGACCTGGCTGCTCCTTTGCCCAAGCTTACCCTTCTAATATTAGTTATTGCTGTGGTCTGTCGCTGCTTTTCCTGCCTGTTCTGTTGACCCTTTGCTCCAATTACAACAGAGAAGCCAAAAGTATCCTTTTGAAAAGTAAATCAAGTCATGTCACACGTGTACAAAAACCCCCAAATTGTGTCCCTCAGAATAAGTCGTGAGGTCTAACAATGGGTGACAAGGCCCCACATGCTCCAATCCACCCCTGGGAGCCCTCAGCCTCATCCTGCTTTGCTCATTCTGTTCCAGCACTGGGTCCTCCTTGCTCTATCACCTACCAGAGGGTCTCCAACCTCACTGGCCTCTTTACCTGGAACGTTCCCCTTAGACATCTCTGTGGTTAATTCCCCCTCTTTCTTTTCAAGTCCAGTCTTACCACCCTATTTAAATTACAGCTTCCTATGCACCTCACCCTGCCCTCTCAGCCTTTCTTACTTGGTCTATTTATTGTGTAGCCATCATCCCTTTCTAATCTACTATGGTATTTACTAATTTCTTAGGCTTATTGTTTATTGATCGTCTCCGCACATTAGAATATACTTTTAGCCGGACGTGGTGGAGCACGCTTGTAATCCCAGCATTTGAGAGGCTGAGACAGGAGGATCGCGGTTCGCGGACAGCCTCAGCTACTCAGTGAGGCCCTCCACAACTTAGTGAGACCCTGCTTCAAAATAAAGAATAAAAAATAGGGCAAGGGGTGTAGATCGGAGGTCAAATGCCCCAGAGTTCCATCCCCAGACCCACGGGGAAAAAGAAAAAATATACTTTCAAAGAAGGCAGGGACTTTTATCCATTTTTTTAATGCTACTGCTTAGAATAGTCCTTGACACAAAGACAGTAAACTCCAAAAGATGGCTCTTTGAAATAATAATAAAGCAGATGTACTTTAAGGCAGAGTAAAAAAAAAAGACGTAAATCACAACCAAACAATTTCAGAAATAAAAAGGTAATATATATATATATTTATATACATACATACATACATACATACGTATATACATATATACATATATACGTATATACATACATACATACACACACACACACACACACACACACACACACACATATATATATATATATATATATATATATATATATATATATATATACACACACACAGTGGATTTTTTCAAAACATAAAAGAACCATTTATACCTATCCAAAAATTGAGTGTGGATGCTTTCTTAAAAACAAATAATTTTCGCCGGTGTGGTGGCGCACGCTTGTAATCCCCGCATTTGGGAGGCAGGGACAGGAGGATCGCGCAGGTTCGAAGCCAGCCGCGCACGCTGGCTTAGGAGACCCTGTTTCCAAATAAAAATGTAAAAATAGGTCTGGGAGTGTAGCCCAGAGCTAGAAGGGCTTCCAGGAACCCCAGTACCATAAAAAAAAAACCAAATAATTTTCTAGCAAAGTATAACTTACCAAAACTTAATTAAAAAAGAAAAATAGAAAATCAATCGCAAAACTATAGCATAAAGGAAAAATTCAAAAATTCTTATAGGCTAGATTTGTAGAGGAGTTCTACCAACCCTACAATCCTCAATTCATACATACTATTCCAGAAAATATATAATAGAAGTCAGGATCTCAATTCATTCTATGAGAATAATCAAAATATCCAGCCTAGACAAAATGTAAGCAAATCTAAAGCCATCAAGCATAAATGGATTTTTTTTAATTTAAAAATATGATTTTTGGTGGTACTAGGGGTGGAACCCAGAGGCTTTCTACCTCCTGGCTATTCTCCTAGACCTATTTCACATTTTATTTGGAAACAGGGTCTCACTAAGTTGTTGAGAGGTTCACTCAGTAGCTGAGGCTGGCTTCAAGCCTGTGCTATCCTTCTGTTTCAGTCTCCCAAGCGCGGGGATTACAAGTGTGCACCACCACACCCAGCGATAAATGGATTTAGATTTGCTTACATCTAAGAATAAAAAATACAAAAAATATCATGGCCAACCAGAGATTAATCTAAAGAATGAAATGATTGTTTAATATCCTAAAATATTAATAAAATTATATAAGTATGGTTAATATATTTATATAAAATTCTGTGTTCATGTAAGAGGTGCAATTCCATTTAGCACTGGAAACAAACAAGATTAAGTCTTCTGGAGCCGGGCATGGTGGCACACGTTTGTAATCCCAGCATGTGGGAAGCTGAGACAGGAGGATCATGGTTCATGGAGGCCCTTTGCAACTCAGTGAGACCCAGTTTCAAAATAAAGAATAAAAGTAGGGCAGGGGATGTAGCTCGGAGGTCAAATGCCCCTGGGTTTCATCCCCAGGCCCGCAAAATAATAATAATAATAATAATAATAATAATAATAATAATAATAAAGGCAATTTATGAAGATATCACTACCAACTTCACTAATGTGTACACATGTACACGTTTGTGAGGGGAGGGGGTAGCGGGGTGGGATGGGTAAAGGAATACATTAAGAGCTATAGGCATGCATGCATCTTTGTATCACATTTAACCTCACTATAATGTATAATTATAATGTCCTAATAAAAGTATACAAATTAATATGTAACATAAAAACACTTCAATGCTTGCTCCTAATTTTTGGTAGATATCCTTTAACAAGCAGTTTTGTTTTGGTGTTTTTGTTTTGCTTCTGTGGAGATGATCATATGGTCTTTTCTTCTATAATTTGTTCATATGTGAATTATATTAATATACTAAAATTTTAAAAATCCTTTTGTTCCTTGGACTGGCAGTGATGTATTTTTTGTTCATTTCTTTTCCTGATTCAATTTTCTAGTTAGCTTTTTTTCTATACATGTTATTATTCTACCTACTTTTGTCTCATAATTTCTTATGCTCTGTCTTTGTATCCTTGTATTCTCAGCATGTTTATCTTAAAGTCCACATCAACGATTTTTGTTGGTACTAGAGTTTGAGGGACATTCTACTTCCAAGCTACATCCTCACCCCCCATTTCTTTTGAAGCAGTCTTGCTAAGTTATTGGGGGTCTTACTAAGTTGCTGAAGCTGGCCTCAAACCTGTGATCCTTCTGTCTCAGCCTCCCAAGCACTGAGATTTCAGACAGGCAACACCACACCCAGCTTACATCAAAGGTTTTTTTTAAAGATTATTTCAATTATGGAAATTAAAAAGATAGTCATAAACTTTTAAAAAGAATTGACACTATTCCTAGCACAGAAGAAAGAGGAACTTTTTAAATATGAAAGTGTAGCCAGACATATTGGTGCATGCCTATGCCAGAAACTAGGAAGATTGAGGCAGGAGAATCCCAAATTCCAAGCCAGGCTTGACAATTTAGCAAGGCTGTGTCTCAAAATTTAAAAAGGCTGGGGATGTAGTTCAGTGGTAGAGGTTCCTGTGTTCAATCCCCACCAAAACACACACTCTCTATCTCTTTCCATACATATGTATATGGCAAGACTTTGGGTTAAATCCCAGCACCAAATAAACAAATAAAATGTGAATGTACAGTTAAAAGTTATAAACAATAGATTAAAAGACTCCAACATTTATCTCATAGTTCTCTAAAGGAATAGAATGAGAAGAAAAGCAGTTTTTTTGTTTTTTTGCTTTTTTGGTGGTACTGGGGTGGAACCACGGGCTTTCTACCTCTGGGCTATACTCCCAGACCTATTTTATATCTTATTTGGAAACAGGTTCTCACTAAGTTACTGATAGCCTCACTAAGTAGCTGAGGCTGGCTTCGAACCTGTGCGATCCTCCTGTCTCAGCTTCCCAAGTGCAGGGATTACAAGCGTGCGCCATCACACCTGGCTCAAAAAACAGTATTTTTAAAGGTAATTGTTCTTGGGAGGCTGAGACAGGAGGATTGCAGGTTCATAGGCAGCCTCAGCAACTTAAGGAAGCCCTCCACAACTTAATAAGACCCTGCTTCAAAATACAAAATAAAATAGGGCTGAGGGTATAGCTCAGAGGCAGAACGCCCCTGGGTTCAATTTTCATTACCACAAAAATAAATAAATAAATAGTAATTGTTAAGAATTTTCTGGGACTTCCGGGAAGATGGCGACAGAGATAAGCAGGGCTTACGAGCCCCACTAACAACCAATCTCTATTATCACAAAATCAGCGCCTTTCATAGCCAGAAAACACCATCAGCAGAGAAACAAAAAATGTAATTACAAGGGACAGAGAAAAAGAGGGCTGGAAAAACGAGACACCAGAAAGAAACCAGACCGCAGTGCTGCGGACGGAGCTGTGGCACGGAGCGGCGGGCCCCATCTTCCCTTGCAGCACCAGGCCCCAGAGAGGAGGAGGACTCATAACGGAGCTCAGAGCCAGAGAGGAGATACGCCGGCCTCATGGCTGAGGACGCGGCAGCAGCGCCTTACTGCTGGCGGCAGCAGTGAGTTCACTGGACGGCTATATACCAACGCACTCAAGAGCCTACAAGGCTCCAGAGAGGAGCAGCGGACAGCGAGCTGAGGTGAGCCGCTGCGAATCAGCTGGGAGGAATTCGGCATCTAAAGCTCCCAGTGGCTGGGCTCAGCACACCCTGCAGGGACATAGAGTGGAGCAGCTCAAAACCAGAGAAGAAATACGCCAGCCTCATGGCTGAAGGCGTGGCAGCGGCACCATATTGCCACCGGCAGCAGCAGCAGCAAATTCACCGAGTCCACTACAGCTCCATCTGCGCACTCAACAACAGTGAGACAAATTGCGGCGCCTAGAGGAGAAATCCCAGTACGGCACTCCCAGGAACTTGACCCAGTGGGGGAGTGGTGGTGGCAGAGATATCACACCATAGGAGAACACCCAACCTGGCACCCCCGATGGTCTAAAGCAGCCTCAATTGACTCCCTGGGTCGGAGACTCTGCAATACAACCTAGTAAAGGAGTAGTGGGGACTGAGATACCACAGACCTGAGATCCAGAGCACCTTAAGTGAAGTCGTAGTGACCCAAGGGAAGATCCCAGAGAAGGCACAAACTTCCAAAATCATTAGAAAGAGGAATAACAACGGAGCAATGAATGCCCACAACATCAGAACCTGAT
Source organism: Muscardinus avellanarius (assembly GCF_963383645.1). Classification (NCBI taxonomy): domain Eukaryota; kingdom Metazoa; phylum Chordata; class Mammalia; order Rodentia; family Gliridae; genus Muscardinus; species Muscardinus avellanarius. The sequence continues at coordinate 69,445,006 of NC_137790.1, read as the reverse complement.
AAAACAGAAATTCAGAAATTTCTAGAAGATCAAATCAGGAAAATCACTGTAGAAATAATAGGGGTGTTTTGAAAAGAATTCAAAGACAGCCAAAAAGAGATAAAGGATGCAATTAATGAAGTAAAGGCCTCAATTCAAAGTACAAACAACCGATTAGACCACATGGAGAATAGAATCTCACTCTTAGAAGATGATCACTCAAAAAATGAACGCATAGTTTCTAATTTAGAAAAAAAAAATCCAAGAGCAGGAATCTGACATTGAAGAAATATGGGCCCATTTTAAGAGAGCTAACCTAAGAATAATTGGAATAGAAGAGGGAAAAGAAGGTGAAATCAAAGGGATCAACAATCTCTTCAAGGAAGTAATAGCAGAAAATTTTCCAAACATAGAGCAAGAGGTCGATACACAGGTCCAGGAAACTTATAGAACACCCTTTAGACAGGATCAGAGAAGAGGATCCCCACGCCACATAATTGTCAAAATGACCAATGTGGAAGCCAAGCAGAGACTCTTAAAGGCAACAAAAACAAAGGGCCAAGTGACATTCAGAGGCAAACCAATTAGAATCACTCCAGACTTCCCAAACCAAGTCATGAGAGCCAGAAGGGCTTGGAGTAACATATTCCAAACTCTGAAAGATAACAACTTCCAGCCAAAAATTTCCTACCCAGCAAAACTTTCTATCAAATTAGATGGGGAAATAAGAAGCTTCCATGACAAACAGAAACTGAAGGAATTTATGTCTTCAAAATCAGCACTAGAGAAAATACTCAGAGATTAACAAAGAAGAATTAGGTAACACACACCAGAACCAGAGAAACAAGGTTTTCCATCCAACAGACAACTAAGATTGGTTATCTGTGGAGATTCATTATTTATGTTAGTCTTTGACATATCTCTAAATTGTATTGTTTGCTTTTATTGTTGCTAATTTTTAGGATTTCTAGTTGGGATATTAATATACCTTCAGATATAGCATTTGGAAATATTCTATCAGTAACTTTTAACTCTGTTTACATTGTCTTTGGATATACAATATTTTTTTAATTTTTAGGGAGTTTGTTTACCCTTCTGTTGCCTGTGCCATTGAAATCATATCCAAGAAATCACTGCCAATTTCAATGTTGTGAGGTTTTATGACCCAGATTTTCTTCTAAAAGTTTATAGTCTTAAGTTTATAGTCTTAAGATTTATATTTAGATCTTTTATCTATTTTGAGTTAATATTTGTATATGGTGTTAGGTAAGGGTCCAATTTTATTCTTTTTCATGTAATTATTATGTTTCAACAATATTTAGTTAAAAGAGTATTATTTCCTATACCAAATGTTCGTGGAAGCCTTGTCAAAAATAACTTGACAATATATGGAAGAATTTATCTCTAGGCTTTTATTTAACTCCAATGGTTTATATATCTGCCTTTATAACAGTATTACACTGTTTCAATTATTGTAGCTTTATATGGTTTGAAATCAGAAAATATACATCTAGCTTTGTTCTTTTTCGAGATTGTTTTGGGTATCTAGAGTCCATATTCCATATTAGGATAGAGTTTTTCTGAAAAATAAATAAATGTATGATAGTTTCACCTAAAAAAAAAAAAAGAAAAAAATATTCTCTGGTAAGAAAGAAAAAAGAGATATTGAAATGTTATCTTTAAGTCATCAAAAGCTTGGTATCAGACAAATGAAACTGTTATGTGAGATTATCATTGTTAATTTTGGATAAATTGCTATAATACTAGATGTCAACTACTAAGCCAAGCATGGGAAGGAGGGATGGGGAGGGAACGGGGTGGGGATCGGGTAGGGGCTAATTGGGCGATGTGTGCATGTATGTCTACAAAAGTTTTTTTTATCCCATTATGATGTATGAATACAGTGCACCAATAAAAAATATAATAATAATAAAGAATTTTCTGTAAATAAAACATGTATGAATCCTCTTATTAAAATCATTCTCAGGATGATGAGCAAGATTAAAAATAATAAATTGAGCCAGACATGATGGCACACACTGTAATCCTAGTACTTGGGAGGCTGAGACAGGAGGATCCCAGGTTCAAAGACAGCCTTAGCAACTTAGGGGGGCTCTCAGTAACCTAGTGACACTCTGTTTCCAAATAAAAAATTAAAAAATCGGGCTAGGAGGTAGAATGCTCTGAATTAAATAGTTAGTACAAAATAAATAAATAAATAAATAAATAAATAAATAAATAAATAAATAAGGCTGAGGATGTAGCTCAGTGGTAGAGTACCCCTGAGTTCAATTTCAAAAAGTAAAACAACACCAGGTATGGTGGTACACGCTTGTAATCCTAGCATTTGGGAGTCTGAGACAAGAGGATCGCAGTTCAAGGACAGTCTCAGCTACTTAGTGAGGCCCTTTGCAACTCAGAGACTCTGTTTCAAAATAAAGAATTTAAAAAATAGGACTGGGGGTATAGCTTAGAGGTAGAATGTCCCTGGGTTCCATCCCCAATACCACACACACACACGCAGAAAACCTCCAACACATAATCTCTCTACCTAGACAATCCTGTTGATTCCTAAAAAGTAAAATTAGAAATTTTAAACTTTTCATAGTTTCTTTCCCCAGAGGTAAATTCTGTGCACATTTTCTTGTGATTCTTTCCAGGAAAAAACTTCTACATAGCCCAGCCTACATTAAAGATATTTAAGTATTCCTTTTGTATTTGTTTTGTAGTGGAAAATACCTAGAATTTGGCCAAAGAGAAATGAATTCTGTTTTTCTAAGTTTCAAAGCAGCGAGGCTTATAGGCTACGTCAATGGGACTGGAATGCAACTCAGACAGAATGCCGGACGTTTCAGAGAAAGGGGAAGTGGTTGCGGGGAGGAAAGGCCTTAGAACCCCTTCTAGGATGCTCTCTTGTCAGAAGAGGTAGTAAAGAGAGAGTGCTCATGGGAGTGGGCACCAGCATTCCCTGGGGAAGGAGAAACGGAGGACAGGCTTCCTGATTGTGGGATCGCTTCTCTCGGGGATGGCTCGCCCAGATGAAATGTTGGGCTCTGGGGCCACATGTCCCCTCTCCTCAGGCACACAGAGGACATTAAGGTCCAGTAGGACCCAAGGCTCAATGGCCCAGTGGAGACAGAACCTGCTTCTCATTCCAAGGGGCACATCTATGCTTGTGAGCTAGGTTCCTTGTTGATAATGTTTCTCTGAGCTCTGGGAGATATTCTAGACAATGCTTTGCTGTTCATCTCAGTTTTTTTCTTGGGAAAACAGTTCTAGGCCTTGGTAAACGGAACCTAGAAAAATGGAAAGACAAATATCTTGGCAGGTGGCAAGGATTGGGTCAAGGGCAGGCCCAGGGGCTGGTGGTAGAGGTCTGCCTCCATCCTCTCTTGCAAAGAATTACTTAGGTCAGGTGCAGGGAGGGAGCCACTCTCATCTGCAGTCCCTGCACCTCCCTCTACACGTGTCTACCCCAGTCCCAGCTTCCTCTGATCTGCTTAGCGATGTGTTGCAGGTCACCAGGTGCTTTATGCCTTGGCTGGCCCATGCCTCTAAACGCCTTACTGCATCCCTTCTGCAAAAGGCGACAGAATTGTGTATGGATCTGATCCATAGAGGACAGTTTCCTCTGAGGCTGCTACCAACCTATTCTCAACCTGTTCTGTGTGGGTTTAATCCAGAACTTAGAGACCTAGCTGGTGCCTCGCTAAGGCTATGAGGGAGACCCTGTGAGAATGGAGATGTTGTCCTCATCCTGCAGAAACCACGATCCAGCTGTGAAAGGCCAAACCAGGACACAGAAAGCACCACACTAAGGTGGACCCTGGGTCAGACTAAGAGGAAGGGTCTGGGGTCTCTGCTGGAAGGAGCCTCACCAGGATGCCTGTGGAGAGTGGTGAGGAGATTCTAGATACCAGGCAGCTGGAGAGAGCCCCAGAGAAGAGGAGGTCTGGGCAGATTTGCTGGGCTCGGGGTGCATGTTGGGTCAAGGGTAGCAGATTAAGGTCCAAGACCTGAGCCGTGGGAACTGAGGACCCATTGGGGCTGTGCGGACCAGACGCACCTGCGGACTGGTTTTCTGAATGAAGGAGGGCAACTGACAGTGAACTCTGGGTACCTGAAGAGTCTCGATGTGATTGTCAAGGAAATTGGAAGAGAGAATCTTCCATCCTCATCCCAGGCACCTTACTGCAGAGTAAGAGCTTGGTCTGCAAGGTCGGATGCGGAAAGGGCCATTTACCCAAGACCCCCACGGCCCGCTGGCAGGTGAGGTAAATGAGGAGCCAGTTTGACCGAGACTCACTGAGGACTTGCAACCGGAACAGCTCAGTGATTCAGAAAAGGAGAGTGGGGTGCAGGGAAAGATGAGCAGTTCACATGAGAAGTTTTTATATCTAGAATTATTTTTTAAAATATTTTCCTGGGAGTTGAATTCAGGGACATTTTACCTCTGAGATAGACCCCCAGCCCTATTTTTTTTAATGGTCTCGCTAAATTGCTGAGGCTGTCCTCTAACCCGTGATCCTTCTGTCTTAGCCTCCCAAGTACTGGGATTACAAGTGTATGTCACTATACCTGGCAGAACTAATTTTTATAGAGCTCAACAAATCAACTGGGATGGGGAGGGGGAAAATGGCCCTGTAAAGAAAGAGCCAGGAGACTTCCAGGAAGATGGCGACCGAGAAAAGCGGGGCTTAAGAGCCCCGCTAACAACAAATCTCCATTACCACAAAATCAGCGCCTTTCAAAGCCAGAAAACAACATCACCAGAGAAACAAAAAAAATCACCAGGCTCCAGAGAGAAAGCGGACTGAGAACAGAGCCACAGAGGAGATCCTCACGCCCGAGGACACGGCTTCACGCCCGAGAACACGGCAGCAGCGCCATACTGCTGGCGGCAGCGGCGAATTCACGGGACGGCCACAGCAAGCCGAGGGGATCCGCTGCGGAACAGCCAGGCAGAATTTCTCGGCGCAGAGGGCATCTAAAGCTCCCAGTGGCTGAGCTCAGCACACGCTGCAGGGATTCAGAGTGGAAATCAAAACCAAGAAAAAAAAAAAACGCCAGCCCCATAGCCGAGGGCGTAGCAGCGGCGCCATATTGCCACCGGCGGCAACAGCACAGAATTCACCGAATTCAGTACAGCTACGTCTGAGTACTCAAGAACAGTGAGTCAAATTGTGGGCCACAGCGGAGAAATCCCAGTACTGTACTCACTGGGACTTGACCCAGTGGGAGAGGGGTGGTGGCAGTGATATCACACCATAGGAGAACGTGCAACCTGGCACCCCCCACAGTCTAAAGCAGCCTCTATCGACTCTCTGGGTCGGAGACTCTGTGATAAAACCAGGTAAAGGAGTAGTGGGGTCTGAGATACTACTGACTCGAGATCCAGAGCACCTTAAGTGAAGTCATAGTGACCCAAGGGAAGAACCCAGAGAAGGCACAAACTTCCTAAATCATGGGAAAGAGGAATAATACTGGAGCAATGAATGCTCACAACCCCACAACATCAGAACCCGATAAAACAGAAAATCAGAGATTTCTAGAAGATCAAATCAGGAAAATAACTGTAGAAATAATAGAGGTGCTTCAAAAAGAACTCAGAGAGAGCCAAAAAGAGATAAAGGATGCAATTAATGAAGTAAAGGCCTCAATTCAAAGCACAAACAACCGATTAGACCACATGGAGAACAGAATCTTGCTCTTAGAAGATGATCATTCCAAAAATGAACGCATAGTTTCTAATCTAGGAAAAAATATCCGACAGCAGGAATCTGATATTGAAGAAATATGGGTCCATTTTAAGAGAGCTAACCTAAGAATAATTGGAATAGAGGAGGGAAAAGAAAGTGAAACCAAAGGATTTAAGAGATTGTTGATCAACAATCTCTTAAAGGAAGTAATAGCAGAAAATTTTCCAGACATAGACAAGAGGTCGATAAGCAGGTCCAGGAAACGTATAGAACTCCCTTTAGACAGGATCGGAGAAGAGGATCCCCACGCCACATAATTGTCAAAATGACCAATGTGGAAGCCAAGCAGAGAATCTTAAAGGCAACAAAAACAAAGGGCCAAGTGACATTCAGAGGCAAACCAATTAGAATCACTCCAGACTTCCCAAACCAAGTTATGAGAGCCAGAAGAGCTTGGAGTAACATATTCCAAACTCTGAAAGAAAACAACTTCCAGCCAAAAATTTCCTACCCAGCAAAACTTTCTATCAAATTAGATGGAGAAATAAGAAGCTTCCATGACAAACAGAAACTGAAAGAATTTATGTCTTCAAAACAAGCGCTGGAGAAAATACTCAAAGAGATTAACTATAAAGAAGAAATAGGTAACACACATCAGAACTAGAGAAACAAGATTTTCCATCCAACAGACAACTAAGATTGGTTATCTGTGGAGATTCATTACTTATGTTAGTCTTTTACCTATCTGTAAAGGGTATTGTTTGCCTTTATTGTTGTTAATTTTTAGGATTTCTAGTTGGAATGTTAATATACCTTCAGATATAGCGTTTGGAAATATTTTATCCCATTCTATTAGTAACTGTTAACTCTGTTTACATTGTCTTTGGATATACAGTATGTTTTTTATTTTGGGGGGAATTTGTATACTCTTCTGTTGCCTGTGCCATTGAAATCATAACCAAGAAATCACTGCCAATTTCAGTGTTGTGAGGTTTAATGACCCAGATTTTCTCCTAAAAGTTTATAGTCTAAAGATTTATATTTAGGTCTTTTATCTATTTTAAGTTAATATTTGTATATGGGATTAGGTAAGGGTCCAATTTTATTCTTTTCCATGTAATTATTATTTTTCAACAATATTTAGTTAAAAGATTATTATTCCCACCACCAAATGTTCGTGGAAGCCTTGTCAAAAATAACTTGACAATATAGGGAAGAATTTAGCTCTAGGCTTTTATTTGGCTCCAATGGTTTATATATCTGCCTTTGGAATAGTGCTACACTGTTTCAATTATTGTAGCTTTGTATGGTTTGAAATCAGAAAATATACATCTTCTAGCTTTGTTCTTTTTCAAGTTCGTTGTGGGTACCTAGAGTCCATATTCCATATTAGGATAGATTTTTTTTCTGAAAAATAAATATATAAATATATGATAGTTTCACCTAAAAAATAGAAAAAATAGATTCTCTGGTAAGAAAGAAAGCAAAAAGAAATATTGAAATGTTATCTTTAAGTCATCAAAAGCTTGGTATCAGACAAATGAAACTGTTATGTGAGATTATCATTTTTAATTTTAGATAAATTGCTATAATACTAGATGTCAACTACTAAGCCAAGCATGGGAGGGAGGGATAGGGAGAGAATGGGGTGGGGATCGGGTGGGGGCTGACTGGGCAATGTGTGCATGTATGTCTACAAAAGTTTGTATCCCACTATGATGTATGAATACAGTGCACCAATTAAAAAAAATAATAACTTGACAATATAGGGAAGAATTTAGCTCTAGGCTTTTATTTGGCTCCAATGGTTTATATATCTGCCTTTAGAACAGTACTACACTGTTTCAATTATTGTAGCTTTATATGGTTTGAAATCAGAAAATATATATCTTCTAGCTTTGTTCTTTTTCAAGATCATTTTGGGTATCTAGAATCCATATTCCATATTAGGATAGATTTTTTTCTGAAAAATAAATATATAAATATATGATAGTTTCACCTAAAAAAATAGAAAAAAAATATTCTCTGGTAAGAAAGAAAGTAAAAAGAAATATTGAAATGTTATCTTTAAGTCATCAAAAGCTTGGTATCAGACAAATGAAACTGTTATGTGAGATTATCATTTTTAATTTTGGATAAATTGCTATAATACTAGATGTCAACCACTAAGCCAAGCATGGGAGGGAGGGATGGGGAGAGAATGGGGTGGGGATCGGGTGGGGACTGACTGGGTGATGTGTGCATGTATGTCTACAAAAGTTTGTATCCCACTATGATGTATGAATACAGTGCACCAATATAAAAATAAAAATAAAAATAAAAATAAAAAAAATTAAAAAAGAAAGAGCCAAAGAGCATAAAGAGGCAATTCACTGAAAATGAAAATTGCTTTCATTTTCATTGAAAGCAATGAAAATGGCCAATAAATACATAGAAGATATTCAACCTTAATCATAAAAAGGAATAGGAATTAAGACAACAATGAAATACTATTTTCTGAGCCGGGAGTGGTGGTGCACTTTTGTAATCCCAGCATTTGGAATGCTAAGACAGGAGAATAGGGTTTGTGGACAGCCTCAGCTAGTGAGGCCCTTTGCAGCTCAGTGAGACCCTGTTTCAAAATAAAGAATAAAAAATAGGGCTAGGGGTGTGGCTCAGAGGTAGAATGTCCCTGATCCCATCCCCAGTACTGGAAAAGAAAAGAAAAAAGAAAAGAAAAGAAAAGAAAAGAAAAGAAAAGAAAAGAAAAGGAAAGAAATACTATTTTCAATACAAAAATGTTGGCAGAGAGGTGGGGAAATAGTCGTGCTCTCATACTAATATATAGTTACAAACTCTTTGAAAGGTGATTTTTCTCATATCTAAAAAAAAGTGTAACATATAAGTCGGGTAGCTTAGTGGCACAGGCCTATAATTCTAGTACTTGGGAGGTTGAGACAGAAGGATTATAGGTTTGAGGCCAGACTCAGCAATTTAGTGAGACCCTGTTTCAAAAAAAAAAAAAAAAGATAGGATTTGGGGGTGTATCTTGGGGGTAGAATCCCCCTGGGTTCAGTTCCCAGTACCAAAAAAAAGGATAACATAAAAATTATTTTAGACCCAATATATAATGTATAAACAGCCACTGAAAAAGAATGAGGTAGCCAGACGTGGTGGCGCACGCTTGTAACCCCAGTGCTTGGGAGGCTGAGACAGGAGGATCGCACAGGTTCGAAGCCAGCCTCAGCTACTTAGTGAGGTTCTCAGCAACTTATTGAGACCGTGTTTCCAAATAAAATATAAAATAGGTCTAGGAGTATACCCAGAGGTAGAAAAGCCCCTGGGTTCCACCCCAGTACCACAAAAAAAAAAAGAGGTAGCTTGATATGTTGATATGGAGTTCATACACATGTATAAAATACATATATGTATATTATATAAGGAAAATATACAGTATATATAAAATATAAATAATAAGGTTATATTATAACTTTAGAGCTGTGTAAGTTTTTACCACTTGCATATATTTCAATATATTATTTGTACCCTTTTGAGTCTTAAAAATTGCAATTTTCATTTGGGTTCACCTTATCTCCTATCTTGGTGCCATGCCAGGCTGGCCAGGGGTTTATAAGCAATGGGAAGGAAGGTTATGGAATTAAATACTGATAGACAAGTGCTGTGATGTATACCCATAATCCCAGCTACTCAGGAGGTTGAGACAGGAGAATCAAAAGTTCGAGAACAGCCAGGGAAGACCAGAACCTCTCTCAAAATAAAACATAAAAAGGGCTAGGGAGCCAGGTGTGGTGGCGCACGCTGGTAATCCTCGCACTTGGGAGGCGGAGACAGGAGGATCGCGCAGGTTCAAAGCCAGCCGCGCTGGCGTAAGAGACCCTGTTTCAAAAATATAAAATAGGTCTGGGAGTGTAGCCCGGAGGTAGAAGGGCTTCCAGGAACCCCAGTACCACACACACACACACACAAAAAGGGCTGGGGATAGCCAGTAATTCCATAATAGTGCATGCCTGTAATTCCAGTACTTGGGAGACTGAGACAGGAAAATTGCAGGTTAGAGGACAGCCTCAGCAATTTAGCAAGACTCTATGCAACCTAGCAAGACCCTGTTTTAAAACAAAAAAAGTGCTTGGGGTATAGCTCGGAGGTGGAATGCATCTGAGTTCAATCCCCAGTACCACCCTCCAAAATTAATCTAATTTATTTTTTAAAAAAAGAAAAGTTGCCAGGCGTGGTGGATCATGCGCGGGTTCGAAGCCAGCCGTGCTGGCGTAAAAGACCCTGTTTCAAAAATATAAAATAGGTCTGGGAGTGTAGCCCGGAGGTAGTAGGGCTTCCAGGAACCCCAGTACCACCAAAAAAAAAAAAAAAAAAAAGGAAAAGTTTTCTTTGTTTAAAACATTTCGATTGTGTGGCCTGAGCCAAGGAGGTAGTGGGTGCTCTGGTAAGGACAGAATCTCAAAACCCCAACCAGACACTTTGTTGTCAAACGTGGAGGCAATGGGGAGACGCAGTTGTTCGCGTGGGGTTGTGGATTCCCGGCATAGCTGACTTGAGGGGCAGCATGACCTTTGGCAAGGGCGGTGTGGGCTGACTTCTGGAAGGTACTTCTCCTCAGTGCCTCTGCCCAGCTCAACACCACAGACCTCCAAACCTGCCTCTGAGCCCCAGCTGCCTTGGCAGATGTAGCCATGGTCTGTGATGACCTGTACATCTGTCAGCCGTGCAACTGAAAGGGGCCCGCCTCTTCACCCCTTCTGTGACTGAAGCATTGTGAGGGTCATTTAACTAATCTACTGTAAATATCAGGAAGTAGAAACGAGGCCTGTGACCTCGCTCAGTTTCTCCTTCCAAGCGACCCAGGCCTTTGGTTTATTGAATGCCCCCTGCAGGCTACATCCTGGGCTAGGCTCCAGGGGTTCACAGATGAGTTAAGATGGCCACCAGAGCTGCCCTTGGGGGCCAGAAGGAGAGTGAAAGCAAGCAGGAAAATCCGCAGGAAACAGGCATGTAGACCTGCGGCCAGGGACTCTGGTGCTGAGAGAGCACCTGGGAAGGCCACCTGGCCCAGGTGAGGAAGACACACCTGAGCCCGTGTAGCCAAGGAGCATGCAATATCAGCCTTGACCTCCCACAGCCCACGGGGAAAGCTGGCCGCGACCTGGGCAGCGTGGAAGGCTGCACAGGCGTCCAGCCAAGAGAGCAAGCGGAGGCCACTTTCCACAGGGGTCCGCATGGGCCAGCCGCTGTGCTGTGTGACAGAGGGATCCTCCTGATTAACAGGCACCTCCTTAGCTCCGCCCTCATGTTCCTTTGACCTCTTCGTTTCCTTTATTGCCATCTCTCTGCCTCATTCACTTTCTTCCAATCTGTTTCCCTTAGGCCTTAAAGCAATTATGTTCTTTTGCATTGCCCTTTGGCCTGTTTATCCCTCTTGGACACACACACACACACACACACACACACACACACACACACACACACTGCTATCTCTAGCTGCCCACCAACTCATTTAATTTCCAGGATAGCACTTTTAATAAAAGAATGGGAAATATCAATTCAGTAAACATTGCCACTGTTAGCTTGGTGCAGTGGTGCATGGCTGTAATCCCAATATTTGAGAAGTGAGACAGGAAGACCCCAGGTTCAAGAACAGCCTCAGAAACTTAGCAAGGTCTTAGGCAATTTAGGGAGAGACCCTGTTTAAAAAAATGTCTGGAAGTATAGTTTGGAGGTAGAATGCTCCTAGGTTCAATCCCCAGTACCCCTCCACCAAATAGATGATAGATGACAAATAAATAGATAGACAGATAGATGATAGATAGATAGATAGATAGATAATCAACCCTTAGTACCTAATATACATATAGTCAATGTTGACAGCAATATACTCAGTTAAGGTGGGAAGGAAGAGAAGTAAATGGTAATAGAGATCAGCCTACAAGATGGGTGTAAAGAAAAAGATGGCTACAGACAAAGGTAAAGGGACGGGAAGGACACTCCCAACCCCCGCCCCGCCCCCTGCCCTGCTGGCAAGTTTTACCAGCTGGCTTCCTGCCCAGGCATCCAGAATGCTTCCCTCGAGTACAGATGGAGCTGGACCAGCTTTTGCCCTGACCCTAACCCTGCGACCTGGCTCAGGATTTCGGAGCTCGTTTTCTCTGTAGGCAGTTTGCTACTAGTTCTTCAACCCTCAAGTTTCAAATCAGGACAACCAACAAATGCCTCCTGGGTCCTTGGCAGGTGTGTAGCTGCTGAGCAATGGCAGAGAGGCCTGCCAAGCCCACCTCTGAAAGGAACCCACTGTCCTCCTAGGAGCTCTCAGGAATACTTATCTTCCCTCCAAAGTGGCTCATGACAGCCCTGTTCCTTCCTCTTCCATCAGCCCAAGCAACTAGCCACTAACAATAAGATCACCAGAGAATAAGCAACTGCAAGACATCAAACCCTGTGTGCAAGTGCCTCAGTCCTTCCACATTCCTATCCGGCAGAGATGCTCTCCAGTCACAGGTAACTACAAGTCACTTCCTCTCAGTCAAATGGCTACAACGAAACAGCCAGGATTGGAATCAGTCTCTCCTGACCCAGAGCTCATCCCCCCCCCCCTAATGGACACCTCCCTGGGCAGCCACGCAGCGTCACCCATTGAGCACCCACTGTTTACAGAGCACAGTGCTCAGCTGAAAGAAGCAGGGAAGCAAAATCCTCACCTTGCAGGAACAAATGATTGAGGTAGGAGGGAGCCCAGTGAAGCCATGCAGCGCCTTGAGAAGCACCAGGGTGCAGGGAAGGAACACAGGTATGCCGGCTGGACTTTGGAGTGGAGAAGGGGTGCTGAGCCGCAGAGCAAAGTGTTACAAGGGAGCTAGGACTCAAGAGAGCCTTCTTGCAAGATGCGAAGAGCAGAAATAACCCCAAGGCAGCACAAGCAACTCCAGGCAGAGGCATGACACGTTCTACAGCTGAGGGGAAGCCAGGTATGGTGACGCATACCTATGATCCCAGTACTTGGGAGGCTGAGACAGGGGAATCTCAGGTTCAAGGCCAGCCTTCGCAACTTCCTGAGACTCTCAGCAACCTAGCATGACCATTTTTTTATTTAAACAAATAAAATTAGTTTGGGAATGTAGCTCAGAAGTAGAATGCCCCTGGGTTTAATCCCCAGTAACACAAAATGAATGAATGAATGAATGAATGAATAAATAAATAAATATAAATAAATAAAACTGAGGAGTGAGAAAACTTTGAGAAAACTGAAATTCAGTCTGCCCTTAGGAGCAGAGGAGGGGCTCTTTCTAAGGGTGCCACCTGTGGGGTGAGTATGACTTGTTATACTAAGCAACTAAGAACTATGGGCCGGTTCTTTTTTCTTTTTTTGGTACTGAGGATTGAACCCAGGAGTATTTTCTCTCTGAGTTATACTTCTAACCCTTTTATTTTATTACTTTGAAGCAGGGCCTTCAGTAAGTTGCTGAGGCTGTCTTCCAATCTGAGATACTCCTGTCTCAGCCTTCCAAGTACTGGGATTACAGGAGTACACCCCCCCCCCCTCCAGCTCATGGGCCGTTTCTTTACTAGAGGAAACGGCATATGAGCAACATTGCTCTAACGGGCATCTGTGGTTAGCAGAGACTAGATCGGAATCCAGCAAGGGGTGTGGCAAGCCTGAATTTGAGTCAGGTTGGGAAGATTAGGAAGGACATCTAGCAATCTCAATGACAAAATCATTATTAGTTTAGAAAATTAAGATTTTAAAAGTGAAGATATCTGGGAACTATGCATATTTATATGGTGAAAGGGAATATTTGGGAATTAATCAGATTTTGTTCTCTTACAGATGCCCTGGCTTATGCAAGGTAAAAAGGATCTTAAAGCAGGTTTTAGAAAAATGAGTCAACCAAGGGAACTTCAACTTTTGTGACCTGAGAGAGCACCCTGTTTACTATCATTCCCATTATGATAGTGGGGGGGTTCCCCCCTTTTTAAAATTCACCCCGGGAAAGGCAAAGGACTTTTAGGGGACCTCCCAATAGTTAGCACTGCATAAGTAGACAATTTAAGAAATATAACCATTGACTGTTACAGGTTCCGCCAAGGCCCGAGCCACCAGCATACCTGAACTTCCAACGCTGAGCCACAAAAGAGGCGCCCACCACCAGAAGCTTCTCTCCCAGAGGCCGGGGGGCATCGCTGCACTGGAAGTCTCAGAGCTGGTATGAAGCCGACCCCTAAAACCAGAGAGATCACAGAGCCTGGCCTCTCACAAGCACCTTTTTGGGACTCACTAATCATTAACTGTCCTCACAGGCTGGCAAAGAAAAATAAACTCTTCCTATTTGTTTAACCTCCAAAGTTTTTGGTTTCTTCTTCTAAAATATAATAAATATACTTTGTTTTAAAATAAAAAAAAAAACAATAAAAGAAAGCGGGGACATTGAAACACACTGTTCTTCTCGGAGTCAAACACGATCAAGAAACAATTTCCCGGACCGCTCCCATTTCCCATAATGAAATTCAGTGAGGACCGAGGCAGAAGTCTTTCATCTGTGGGCTGGTCGTCACAAAACCCTCATTGTACAGAAATTGTTTGTGAACATGTTTTTCTCCCTGGGAAGACTCTTGGCAGTTTGAGGGCAGTGACCTTCTCTTTCATTTTCGAATCCCCAGGGCCTCCCCGGGAGCCGCACCAATGAGTCACGTTGTGTACCTGCATTGGACAGATTGAGGAAAGATGAAATTTGCTTCTGGGGAGTACTAGCTTCCATAGAACCTGGTTCTAGAAGTCAAGTCTAACCTCTAAGACGAGCTGTACAGTGTCCGGAACTCACAAACAGAAACGTAGAAAAGGAAAATGATTTCTGGAGACCCTGTTGGCGGAAGTGACGAGGCTGGGCCTGGAGCCAGGGTGGGTCCAGTGTGCCAGGTGGCCCCTTCACTCAAAGAGTGGCAGAAACCACAGGGAGCTATTTCTGGGCAGGTGGAGGGGTGGGGCAGGGCACTTGCTGGCCATCCCTCCCTAAATCACAATGCATAGCTACCCGGCAGACTTCCGCCATGGTGGGGCCAGAATCGTCCTTTCTGAACTACCAGGAACTATGGGGTGAATAGTGTCTAGGCATGTGTTTTACACAGCTGTCAGGCATGGAGAGGTTAAGTAACTTGTACAAGGTTACACAGAGCTGGGATTTGAGCCAGACCAGCCAGTCTCTGGATCCACGCTCTGAACCACTACAGGATACAGCAACAGCCCCGGAAGAGATGCTGGTGCCAGACAGCCATCATGCCTGAAGCCACACATTTTGGGGGGCCAGCCCTCGCTTCCCCTTGTGTGCATGATCCCCCTGCCCTACCTCTGCTGCCAGGAAGGAACATGGCCACCAGGGGGGCACAGTCTGATGTCAGAGGTCAGGCCCGATGTATTAGTTCAGGGATAGAGAAAAAGATGCCAGGGTGGGACTAAATGTCCAAGAGGTTTATTGGGCATTGCCTGTGAAGAACAAGGGATGGGGACAGCCTTTAGATTGTGATGCAGGTCTGACATTTGTAAAAGAGAATGGGAAGGAAAGAAAGAGGGTAACACCTAGGAAGAGTCACGGACTCTGTTCCTAGAATATTCTGGCCAAGCCAACGGGCCAATGTCTGATGTTAAAGAGCCCTGTGTCTTGTAGGAATGGGCCTACCGTAGCAGCCACATGCTGTAGTCATTTGCTGGGGCCAGCCTCAGCATGACCTGAGTGCTGAGGACCAGGACCAGGGGAGTAAGAGTGCATCACCGCCTTCAGTGCAGGTGAGACAAAAAAGAAAAAAAATCTATAAACCAATCTTAGAGAATAACTCTAGGCCTCTCCAGCTTAGAGCTACAAAAGGAGGTCATATTGATTTGTGTATATGTGTGTGTGTGTGTGTGTGTGTGTGTGTGTAATGTATACGGGGGCCTGAACTCACAGGAACATTCTACCTCCAAGGTACACCCTGACCTTTTTCTTTTTTAATCTTGAAATAGGGTCTGGCTAAGTTGCTAAAGGTCTCTCTAAGTTGCTGAGGCTAGCCTCAAACCTGTGATCCTCCTGTCTCAACCTCCCAAATACCAGGATTACAAATGAACACCACTATGCCTGGCTCAAGATCACATTAATTTTAAGTATGTTTTTAAAATAGTTCTCTATGTGTATGCTTTTATTTTTTTATTTTTTTATTTTTTTATTTTTTGGTGGTACTGGGGTTCCTGGAAGCCCTGCTACCTCCGGGCTACATTCCCAGACCTATTTTTACATTTTTATTTGAAACAGGGTCTCCTAAGCCAGCGCTCGCGGCTGACTTCGAACCTGCGCGATCCTCCTGTCTCTGCCTCCCAAGCGCGGGGATTACAAGCGTGCGCCACCACGCCCGGCTATGTGTATGCTTTTAAAAAGTCACAAAATACAAAAATAAATAGCAAAACTAAATCTACACGGACACACACATACACACACACACACACACACACACACACACACTCAGATTCACATTCCTTTAGTTCCCCTGATCCTATCGGAAGTTGGTCGTTATTATTTTTTTGCATATCCTCCCAGAGGTACTATCTCACTCTTTCCTGATTTTTTTTTTTGGGGGGGTGGTACTGGGGACTGAATCCAGGGGCATTCTACCTCCAAACTACACTCCCAGTCCTGTGTTTTATTCTTTATTTTGAAAGAGTCTCACTCAGTTGCGGAGGGCCTCACTAAGTAGTTAACCGGATAAACACTGAGGTTATCTGCGAACCTGGGATCCTTCCTGTCTCAGCCACCCAAGTACTGGGATTACAAGCGTGTGCCACCATGCCTGGCCCCTTTTCTGATTTTTATAACTCATACACAACCTTTTTAAATTTTTATTTTCACACTAAACAACATATTTTAGAATTGCTTAATTTTTCTTAAGTTTGCAAAAAAAAAATATTCCATTAGATAGAATGTGTCATGAACTGGGTCCTGTGGCACACATCTATAGTTGCAGCTACTTGAGAGGCAGAGGCAGTAGGATCTCAAGTTCAATTCTAACCTGAGTAACTTAGTGAGAACCTGTCTCAAAACTGAAAAGAAAAAAAAAAAAAAAGCTGAATATGTTGACACATGCTTGTAATCCCAGTACTTGGGAAGCTGAGACAGGAGGATCGCAAGTTCATGGCCAGCTACTTAGTGAGGCCCTCTAAGTGAAACCCTGTTTAATAATAAAAATAAAAAAAAAAATAGGACTGGTGTTATAGATCAGAGGTAGAATGCTCCTGGGTTTAATTCCCAGTACTGTAAAAAAAAAAAAAATCTAAAAAAAAAATGTTAACGGGTAGAAATGTAGCTCAGTGGTAGAGTGCCCCTGGATTCCATTCCCAGTACTGCCAAAAAATAACAACAAAAAGAATATCATGAAATTTTAGTGTTCAACCACAAATGAATCAATATCCTGTGATTTTTGAAAAGCCTAATCTTTTGTCATATTCCTTTCCAATTTGAGGTGAAGAGCATGACTTTGGAGCCTCCACTCTGATGTCCTGGATGTACTACGTGAATACGTGTATGTGTACCTGTGTGTGCGTGCACATACACACACCCGCCCCTCAGAACAAGTCATAATAATCAAGTGTAATACAGGAGAGTTCTGTAGTGGCCTTGGACAGACCTGGGTTTTCCCTTTCTTGCTTTTTGTCCTCAAGAACGACTGCAGAATGGGCTGGAAACACAGCATCCTGAAGAGTGGGGGACTGGCCAAAGCCACCCAGGCTTCCTCTTCCTAGAACCAGGATGTCCTTCAGTGCTTCATCCCAGTGACTCGAGTGTTTCCAGGGAGTGAGACCCAGGCTGCTTCCTGGGCCCTCCAGCTGCGGTACAAGTGGCACACTTGTAGATGAGACTCCATCTACCCTGGGGAGCTTTCCTGAGCCTTGGGGAACTGGCTCCCATGAATCCTACACTTCTACTGTCTCTGCTGCCCAAACGTAAGCAATAAGCCGGGCATGGTGGTGCACACTTGTAATCCCAGCATTCGGGAGGCTGGGACCTGGAGGATCACGGTTCGCAGACAGCCTCAGTTACTCAGTGAGGCCCTCTGCAACTCAGTGAGACCCGGTTTCAAAATAAAGAATAAAAAATAGGGCAAGGGGTGTAGCTTGGAGGTAGAATGCCCCTGGGTTCCATCCCCAGACCCACAATAAATAAATAAATAAATAAATAAATAAATAAATAAATAAATAAAAGCAATAAATTCACTTCCTGTAACTTGTGTCTATGGGTGTTCTGTCTCACAGGCTCAGGCAAGATGATAGCCAGTACTGTGAACCTACTTCACTCACAGAAAAATCTAAGCTTCTAATGGAGAAAGAGAACATTGCATGCCCCTCGACTTCCAAGCCACATAATTTTAGCTTTCTTTTTTTCTGCTGGGCCTCACAGATGCTGGGCAAGTAGTTCTCTACCTGAGCTACATCCCTGGCCCCTAGCTTGCTTGCTTGCTTTCTTTTTTTTTTTTTTTTTTTGGTAGTACTGGGGTTCCTGGAAGCCCTTCTACCTCCGGGCTATACTCCAATGGGCTACACTCCCAGACCTATTTTTTAACTTTATGTGCTAATAGGGTCTCTTAAGCCAGCGCGATCCTCCTGTCTCCGCCTCCCAAGTGCGGGGATTACAAGCGTGCTCCACCACACCCGCGCCACCACACCCGGCCTCCTAGCTTTCATTTTAATACAGCTGTATTTCTGTCAGTTTTCCTAGAAAGAATGGGTGGAGACCCGCTTTGCATTTTCTCAGACAAAAGGCCACTTGTGTTTTTTGCTTGAACAGAGAATGTTTGTAACTCAACTGACTTCAAACCTCCAAATCTTGATTGAAAATTGTAGATGTGAAATGAGTTTGATCCTACAGTTCAGTGTTTGTTCCCTGAGATCTCCTAACATCAAAGCAAAATGACTGTGAGTCTTTGGGGCTTATCCTTGGATGTGGAGTTTTTTATGTCTCAGTGTACTTCTCTCTCCTTTTCCACTGGAAAGTTCTCACTCATCCTGAAAGACCCAGCTTAGGCAGAACGTGCAAGGTGAAACCTGATGTCCTGTATGGACAAGTGAGTACATATACAGTTGCATCACACACACACACACACACACACACACACACACACACACACACACACACGAAGGCGCCTTAAAGGGAGAAAACCCTGTAGGCCCCTTGGGTTGTGTTAAAAGTTTCCCAAGCAGAGGAAGAAACTGGCTAGAAGTGATATGTCTGGGGATTTCCCTGGGTCTCCCATTTCATGACAGGCTGGCAGAAAGAAGACCCTAGATACACTTAAAATCAGTAATGTATAGTTATGTGTGTGTGTGTGTGTGTGTGTGTATATATATTACCATATGTTACATATATATATAGTATGTAAACATCTTGAGTGCTTGTCATATAACAGATATTATTCTGTAAAGAATGTACAACAATCCCACAAGATAGGTGCTATTTCAGCCCTATTTAATACATGTAGAAATAGAGGCAGGCTCAATAACTTCTTTCCCAAGCCTACCCAAGGTGCAGAGCAAAAACTTATTTATTTATTTATTTATTTATTTATTTATTTATTTATTTATGATACTGGCGATTGAACCCAGAGACAATCTCCCTTTATATCCAGCCCTATATCCAGCCCTATTTATCTTTTTTTATTTATTTATTTAATTATTTTGGGGGGGTGGTACTGGGGGTGGAACCCAGAGGCTTTCTACCTCCGGGCTATACTCCCAGACCTATTTTTTTATACTTTATTTGGAAACAGGGTCTCACTAAGTTGCTGAGAGCCTCACTAAGTAGCTGAGGCTGGCTTCAAACTGCGATCCTCCTGTCTCAGCCTCCCAAGTGCTGGGATTACAAGTGTGAGCCACCACGCCCGGCCTTACCTTTTCTCTTGAAACAAGGTCTCACCAGTTGCTGAGGGCCTCACTAAGTTGCTGAGGCTGGCCTTTAACCTGCTCCTGTCTCAGCCTCCCAAGTACTATAGGCATGCACTGCCATGCCCAACTCAGAGCAAAGATTTTCAACTAAATGACTGCCACCAATGACCACATCCTTTTCCACTACACTAAATATGTTACCCACTCATCCTCATGACAACTATCAAGGTAGACATTAGCCCCAACTTATATTAGTCCCCAGCTGTCCCTGACCTGGGGACACTGTCATCCATTTGGTGGTGCTCATTTCCTGTTAGCCAGGGGCAAAACGACCTCTTGTCTATCCCAGCTCACCTCCTTCTGGTCCATGCCTATGCCTGTCTCATGCCTTGGACACATGGATAAAGTAAATAAATAAGTAAATAAATAAATAAGAGAAACATGAGTCCTCAGACATCTGAGGCACAGAGGGGCCATCAACATGTGGGATGGCAGAGTAAGGTTCCCAAGGCAGTTGTCTGCAAAATATCACAGAGCACACCTCTCCTGAGGCTCAAATGCATAGCTATTAAAGACACACCTTCAGAGAGCGCCCTCCTTCAGGGCTCCTGCTTCAGGGTTAAGGAAGGAGCCTCACCTCCTCCTAGGTGTCACTCTTCCAAAATTCCAACTTCTGAATGGAAAAAAAAAGGGGGGGTGCAAGGCTCCCAAGTCCCTATCTGAATGGGCTCTGGATCCTTAGTCAGACCCAAGCAGCCATTCCTCAAGGAGCTGGTCCAGTAGTCTGGTTGGATTGTGAAAGCATCAGAGCCTCCATTCTTTCCTCCCCAAACCCCAGAAGATTTGTGGTTGTTTAAACAAAGATGCACTGGACATGGTGATGTACACCCGTAATCCCAGTCCTTGAGGGGCTGAGACAGGAGGAGTGCAGGTTCACAGCCAGCCTCAGCAACTTAGCGAGGTTCTCTGCAACCCAGTGAGACCTTGTATCAAAACAAAAAAAGTAAAAGAGCTGGGGATATAGCTCAGACGTAGAATGTTCCTATACTCAACCACCAGTACTACACACACACATGCACACACACACACACACACACACACACACACACACGTGTGCAATCTGCTTATTCTGGAGAGGCAGAGAGTAAAGAGTAATTAGAGACTGGATGGAGAAGTTTGGAGGAGGGCCGACCAGACCAGTGCTGATTCTTCAGATCTTAAAAAATGTTCTAGACTTCTAGACAACGTCTTGAAATCTTAGGTAACAAGGGAAGCAAATGAAGCACCATCTGTAGCAGGTCCTAAAAGTATCCAATTCCTATCATGTTAACATGCCATATTCTGTTTTTCAGTACACATATGGTAATTTGAGACACGTGACAAACACATACTTTAACGCTAGGCATAGCTAGGGTGATCTCGTTCCCTGGTCCACCTCACCCTCTGTCCTCTTCCAATCACTTCTGTTTACTCAGAGAAACAGGAAGCAAGGTCACCAGGTGAAAGTGAAATCTGGGGAGGCAGTTTTGCGGCTGGAGAAAAGGGTGTCTGAAAGTGTAATCTTTTGAGGTGTGCCTGTGATAAAGAGTGAGAATCGGTAGCCAAATATACTAGAATCTCTAAAGAGCCATTTCCTGATGTCTCCGATTGTGGTGGAGCTGTACACCAGAAAACAGCAGATCTCCAGCCCCTCGGCCTTTCCTCCACATCTTTCCTCGAGGACCGGAGGACTTGGAAAGACAAACTCCTGTAGAACTAACTAGGAGGCAGCTGACTGCCATGATCAGACCTCCCTCTCTCACCCACCAGCTGCAACCCAGACATCTGAGTGAGGAATCCTGGTAGCCAGGGTTCTACAGTGATGAGAAGGGGAGGTCTTGCTCGTCTGTACCCACCCTGCAACACCCAGCCAGGGGGGTCTTCACCCACCGCCCTGGCTGACTGAGGGCAACCACAGGATGGTGACAGGGCCTCTCATTTCTGAGCTGGATGTCTGTTAAGCAGCGTGCACCGGAGACTGACCCAGAGACACACAACAGGACTGGCGTGGCAACAGGGCTCGGGCGCACAGAAGTGGATGCAGTGAGAGGAAGGTGGCCGAATGCCTGGACAATCAAAGCAGCTTTCACCTAGCAGGTTCTTTTCAAGCTGGGTCTTGGAGGATGAGTAAGAATTGACCAGGTGGAAAAGAAAAGGGAAGCACATTGGTACATAAAGGAGCTGATGTATTCATGGGAACATGGCTCTAAGTCCAGCCTGGCCAATTTGTTATTTGTAAAGATAATTCTGGAGGGTCATGAGAAAGGAACAGGAAGGAGGATGGGTAGCAAGATTCATTAAATACAGACTGATTCTGCATCTACTGTGTGCCTCGGCACTGTGTTAGTTAGGTTCTGTCTAGCAAATACAGACAAGCCAACAGATAATAACAAAACTGTAAAGGTGTTAAGGGTCACAATGTGGAAACTACCGAGAGCAGCTGGGCGCAGCACCTGCCTAGGTATGTGTGGTTTGGACTGCAGAAATCCAGCTGAAAACTATTCAGTGCAATAAGGTAAAAGAGGCAATAGGGATAAAGTCTATTAGGAAGCCGGGCATGGTGGCACACACTTGTAATCCCAGTACTTGGGAGGCTGAAGCAGGAGGATTGCAAGTTCGTGGCTAGTCTCAAAAACTTACTTAGTGAGGCCCTTGGCAACTTAATGGGATTGTTTCCAAATAATAAAATAGAGCTAAAGGTATAACTCAGAGGTAGAATGCCCCTGGGTTCAATACCCACACACATACACACACACACACACACACACACACAGTGTATTTAAAGGTAGAGCTGCCTAGCAGATGGTGTAAGGAGCTCACCTGTACCCCTCACTGTCACTTTGCACCTTGCAGCTCACCGCTGCAAGTACTGCTGGGTCCTTAACTGAAGGCATTCATGTTTGTCTTGCAAAAAAGGTAAACCGAGATGTACCAGGGAGTTAGTATGCCTGGGGGTGGTCCTCAGCTAATGTCAGATGGAAGTCAGTAGATAAATACCCCAGGTATAGCCAGGCATGGTGGTTGGCACAAGCTTGTGATTCCAGCATTTGGGAGGCTGAGACAGGAGGATCCATGGTTCGAGGATAGCCTAGGCTACTACTAAGTGAGACCCTGTTTCAAAAAATAAAGAATAAAAAATAGGGGTGGGGTGTGGCTCAGATGTAGAATGCCTCTGGGTTTCATCCTCGGTACCCCCAAAAAATACCCCAGGCACACTTGCCCCTTAGGCAAGACGACTCTGAGGACCACCTTAGGCAGGGGACGTGGATGGACTGCATCTCAGTGGAAACCTGATCAGTCACACACACTGTACGGTTCCCTTCCCTCCAGGTCTCACTTCCCCTTCCCACTGTGCTCTCTGGAAGCACCACCCAAACCAGCTCGTTGTACTCTTGTTTCAGAGTCCACTTGGGGTACAGGGGACCCAACCAGAAAAAACAGAAACATCTTAGATGTTGAAAAGACTCAAATAGGACGCTATGGGATTTCTAGCTCGGGAGATGATGACCCCATCATCAAAGATAAAAGACTTTATTGCATGAAGAGAGAGATCAAGGGAGAACAGGACAAGTCTGGAAAGATTGAGCTCAAGGGGCACAAAGGACTTGTTACCTCAAAACTCTCTGAGTATAAGGTTAAAACTGTTGACTTTGGGAAAAAAATTATATATAAACAGGCAGAAAAGGAACTACTGAAAGAAGAAACCCCCTGGAATAAACCTCCCATCTCCTTAAAGGCTGATCACAGTGTCTTTCTTTAACCCAAGAGAATACAAAGCCTTAGCTGTCTCTTCCAGCCGGTGCTTGTATTCTAGTTTCTCATAGTTGGAGGGACTCACTCCTTTAAAGCCATGCATAACTCCCCACCAGCAGCCAGCAATGGCCGCTGTAGAATCACTGTCACCACTGTGGAAAAAGGCTCGGTGGGCAAGCTCCTTCCAGGAGTCTCCTGCAGACAGGACGGCATCGTAGGCAATCATGGGGGCATCATGTCCGCTGCTGCCGCCCCAGCCAGAGTAGCTCAGAGAGCTGTAGAATTGATCCCTCTCCTTCACACTGAAGGGCTGAGGAAAGGAAGGGGCTGACTTGCCATCCAGAATCCCTCTGAGTTTCAGGTAATTTTCCCATTGATTCTGGAAGTAGGACCTGTAGGGGGAAACAAAAACAAAAACAAAAACAAAACCCCTGTAGTCAATTGAAACACTAAGGTCAAAAGCCAAAAAGAAAAGCATCAGGTGTATATGTATGTGAACAGAGAAAAATCCAAGATGACTTCAACTCCTAGTACTAGTATCCTAAAGGACATATAAAATCAAAATTAAGAGCCAGGCATGGTGGTGCACACTTGTAATCCCAGTACTTGGGAGGCTGAGACAGGAGGATCACAGGTTGGCGGTCAGCCTCAGCTACTTAGTAAGGACCTACAACAACTTACTGAGATCTCGTTTCAAAATAAAGAAAAAAAAAATAGGACTGGAGGTGTAGTGTACCTCAGAGGTATATGCCCCTGGGTTCTATCCCTAGTAACGCAAAAAAAAAAAAAAAAAAAAAAAAATCAAAATTAAGCCGGGCAGTGTGGTTCATGCCTATAATCCCAGGACTTGGAAGGCTTAGAAGGATTGCAGGTTTGAGGGCAGCCTCAGCAACTGTTTCAAAATAAAAAATAAAAAAAGCTGGGGTGTAGCTCAGAGGTAGAATGTCCCTGGTTTCTCTCCTCAGTACAATAAATAAATAAATAATCAGCTTTTTAGTGTCCTTTATGTAATACTTTTTTTTTGTACTGGGGATTGAACCCAGGTATACTTTACATTTTAACTCCTAGCTACACACCCAGCCCAAGTTTTTAATTTTTTTTTTTTTCGGGTCTGGGGATGGAACCCAGGGGCATTTGACCTCCGAGCTACACCCCCTGCCCTATTTTTTATTCTTTATTTTGAAACAGGGTCTCACCAAGTTGTGGAGGGCCTCACTAAATAGCTGAGGCTGTCCGAGAACCACAATCCTCCTGCCTCAGCCTCCCAAATGCTGGGATTACAGCATGTGCCACCACGCCAGGCTTAATTGTTATTTTGAAACAAGGTCTCTCTAGGTTCATGAGAATTTACTACTTGATTGTGGAGATTCCTCTCTGGGACTTGGGAGGGAGACCTGAAATGAAGGCATGGACAATTGTCTCTTGGACAACTGACAACTTTATTTTCTAGAACTATGTTTTTATACCTTTTTTCCCCTGCACCAAAACCACAACTTCAAAAGAAAGAAAAACATCAAAGTACAATCTCAAACACAATACAGAATGATTGATATAAAACATATGTCATATGCTTGCACAATACAATCATGGAGGGAAAATTAAAAAACAAGAAGAAACAAAGAGGACTGGTTAAAGATTATTAAAAGCATGATTACAGCCAGTTCCCGCTCTCACCGGTGGGTTGGGGGTAAGAAATTCCGGAAAGACCAGAAGTCACCCAGAGTCTCGGAAAGCTTGACCTTTTGCCAAACTGCCTTAACTCTTTCGGAACCTTTCATTCCTCAGGCTTCTTCCATGTCCTCCATCACTTGATGAGACTGTCTTTGAACCTATTACCCTCCTGTCTCAGCCTCCCAAATTCTGGGATTACAGGTAAGCACCACCATGCCTGGTCATGTAATACATTTTGCTAAACATCTAGATAAAAAAGACACTGATCTGGTTGCTACATAAAGAATGTCTAGGTCAAGTTACAGGGTAGGAAGTAAAGGCATATTTTTTCTAGGCAGAGAGTAATGCTAGCTGTCAGCTTTACGGGGGAGCCATAGGACATCAAGACCGTGGGTGACTTCAGGAGAAAGCCTCTGGACCTTTTTATTCTAAGAAAGAGAATGTGAAGTGAACTCACAGAAAGGGGAAGATGTGGCCTTTACAACGTATTATCTAGCTAATGGAAAAACCTCTCTCGCAGGCCCTCTAAGCAAGAACTTCAAAATATTGGTATGTCAAGAACATACTGAAAAAAACAAGTTCTAGGGAAGCAGGAAATAACCTAGAAAGCTCATCTTGGAACACAGAATAGGAATCCTGGTCAAAAAAATGATAGAAGCTGGGACACAGAACAGGACCCTGCGAGAAAGCACTAAGCTAAATCTCTCATTCAAATGCAGAAGGAGGGGCGGAAGACATGGACTGACCCTGACGGTGGCTGTCATCTCTGCATCAACCCACACATATCCCGGCAGGAGCAGTCGCCAACAGACTCACCAGTGCTGAAGATTCTCCTCCACGAAGTGGCCCGACTGGACAATGTACTTTTTGGCTTCCGGCAGCACCTCCAGCAGTCCTTTTCCCCACTCCCAGGGCGGCCTGCCATTCACCGCGTAGGCTGTGAACAGAGCGGAGGCGAGGGCCCCCAGGTAGCCTGTCGGGTGGTGGTGGGTCATCCGGCCACTCTCGATGCTCACCTGGATCAGCGAGTCCAGCTGGCTGGGCTGCGGGAACCTGAGGCCGATGCACATGGCGCGCATGGCCGCCCCGCAGCCCCCCGCCTGGTTGTGGAAGGGGATCCTCCAGCCGTCGGGCTGGTTGGGTTTCAGCTGCTTGACATTCTTCAGGGAGGTGACACCTGGGAAGAGTTGGGTTGGCGTGGGGGTCAGTGTGCCCAAAGCAGGAGAGAAAGAACGAAACCCTGTCCCCCGCGTTGCCCTGGCAGAAAAGGAAAGCCAAGGAAATAGGGTGATGGCTGCCCCTGAACTCCAAACCCCAACCCAACAGTGTGCCTGGCCTGATGTATAATCCTTAGTATGAAAACATCAATTTAAAAAGAAATAGACTAGCCGGGCGTGGTGGCGCACGCTTGTAACCCCAGCATTTGGGAGGCCGAGACAGGAGGATCGTGGTTCGAGGACAGCATCAGCTACTTAGGCCCTTTGCAACTCAGTGAGACCCTGTTTCAAAATAAAGAATAAAAAATAGGGCTAGGTGTGTAGCTCAGAGGTAAAATGCTTCTGGGTTCCATCCCCAGTACCGCCAAATAAAGAAAAAAAAATAGACTTATATAGAGGGCCTTGGAATCTTCACCAGTCATCACAGAAATAGTATAAGAACTCAAAAAGGTCAGTATTACATGTTATTCTCTATTTATATTTTTAGGTACTGGGGATGAACCCAGAAGCATTCTACTTCTGAGCTACACACCCATTTATTTGTGTATGTAAACATGTATGTATATATTTGTATTGGGGATCAACAGGGGCATTCTAACTCTGAGCTACATCCCCAGCCCTATCTTATTTTTATTTGGAAATAGGGTCTTTCTAAATTACTAAGGTTGGCCTCAAACCTGGCCTCCTATCTCAGCTTCCCAAGTATGGGGATTACAAGCATGCACCACCACTCCCAGCCATGTTTATACTTTTAATGTCAGTGGGTTGTTTTATTTTTGTTTTTTGCGGGTCTAGGGATGGAACCAGAGGCATTCGACCTCCAAGCTACACCCCCTGCCCTATTTTTTTATTCTTTATTTTGAAACATGGCCTCACTAAGTTGCGGAACTGCCTAAGTAGCTGAGGCTGTCCACAAATCGCGATCCTCCGGTTTCAGCCTCCCGAATGCTGGGATTACAAGTGTGTACCACCACACCCGGCTGACAGTGGGTTCTTAACACATACTATTTTTAAGTTTACTAAGCCAGGTATGGTGGCTCACACTTGTAATCCCAGCATTTGGGAGGCTGAGACAAAAGGATCCGGGTTCACAGACAGCCTCAGCTACTTGGGCCCTTTGCAACTCAGTGAGACCCTGTTCCAAAATAATGAATAAAAGATAGGGCTGGGAGTGCAGCTCAGAGGTAGAACACCCCTGGGTACCATCCCCAGTACTGCAAAATAAATAAGTAAGTAAATAAATTTACTTTTTTTACTTAATGTATAATACTCTTCCATATTAGTAACTACTTATCTACATAATTTTATATGGTTGAAAATGTATTGCCATAATTAAGTAAACTACAGGACATTTAGGTTGTTTCTATTTTTGTCATACTATAAACACTACTGTTCTCTGTGAGTGTGTGTGTGTGTGTGTGTGTGTGTGTGTGTGTGTGTGTGTGTATGGTGTATGTGTGGTACTGGGGATGGAACCCAGGGACAACCTCCAAGCTATACCCCCAGCCCTATTTTATTCTGTATTTTGAAACAGGGTCTCACTAAATTGCAGAGGGCTTCACTAAGTAATTATGGCTAGCCATGAACCTGAGATCCTCCTATCTTAGCCTCCCAAGTACTGAAATTACAAGTGTGTGCACCTGGCTTTACTGTTTTCTTGATATTTAAATCTCTATCAGCATTCTTTCTTTTCTTTTTTTTTTTAAGTACTGGGGAATTGAACCCAGGAGGAGTATTCTACCACTGTGCTCACTCCCCAGCCCCTTTTATTTTTTATTTTGAGACAGTTTCGCTAAGTTGTCTAGGCTGGCCTCGAACTTGGGATCCTCCTACCTTAGCCTCCCTGGTAGCTGGGATTACAGGTTTGCATCACCATGGCTGGCTCCATCAGCATTCTTCTCCCCAGAGGAGGCATTCTACCTTTGAGCTACACCCCCAGCCCAATTTTTATTTCTTATTTGGAAACAGGGTCTCACTATGTTGATGAGAGTCTCTCTACTTGCTAAGGCTGTCTTCGAACCTGTGATCCTCCTGTCTCAGCCTCTCCATCAACATTCTTAATGACTCCCTTGGGCCTGTGTTATCCTCTGTCCTTTCTGGACCTCCACCTGGCTGCACTTACCTGGTGCCCGGTTATCCATGTCTTCCATGCAGTCTTGGTAATACTTAGCAAGGAGGGAATAGAGCCTCGCCACGTTGGGGGCTTCCCCGGCTTCTAGGAGTGCTTCTGCTGTGGCCAGGTGCATCACAGTGTCATCGCTGACCCTCCAGCCCCCCACATCTATGGCTTCCAAGCCGCCCAGCTGGGCCAGCTCTTCATGTATCTTCTCCCCATCCTGGAGGAACTCCCACTTCCCGTTGCGGTAGCCCAGGGCATCTCCAGCTGCGCTCAGCACCATGGCTGCCACGTATCTCTCCATCAGCCCCTCGTACATGCTGGGCTCACAGGGGCTGCCTTAGAGGGTGCTCTAGTAACCTGACGGAGGATGGAGGAAGAATATATGCAGGCACACAGTAGGCACTCTTTTTGTAATTATTTGTATTACTCATACATGACCAGAGGAAAAGATTATGATTTCTGAAGTCAGATACTTTCTCCCCACAACTTTTCCTCAATAGCAATAGTTAGCCTTTTATTGTTGTTGTTCTTTTTGTTTTTTGATACTAGGGATTGAATCCAGGGGCATTCTAGCTCCAAGCTATATCTCCCCAGCCCTTTTTTATTTTTTTTTATTATTATTATTATTATTTTTTTTTTTTGGGTGGTACTGGAGTTCCTGGAAGCCCTTCCGCCTCCGGGCTACACTCCCAGACCTATTTTTTTACATTTTCATTTTGGAAACAGGGTCTCCTAAGCCAGCGCGCGTGGCTGGCTTCGAACCTGCGCGATCCTCCTGTCTCTGCCTCCCAAGCACGGGGATTACAAGCGTGCGCCACCACGCCTGGCCTCCCCAGCCCTTTTTTAAAAAAAATTATTTTGCTGGGTGTGGTGGCACATGCTTGTAATCCCCACACTTGGGAGGCGGAGACAGGAGGATGGCACAGGAGACCCTGTTTCCAAATAAAAAAATATAAAATAGGTCTGGGAGTGTAGCCCTAAGGTAGAAGGGCTTCCAGGAACCCCAGTACCACAAAAAAAATATTTTAAAATAGGGTCTAGTTAACTTGCTGAGGCTGCCCTGGAATAAGAGATCCTCCTGACTTACCTCCCAATTACTAGAATTCTTGGTATACACCACCACACCTGGCTTAAACCTTGTTCTAAACAATAGCATTCTAGAGACCTGTGATCTCGGCTAATGCACCCATCACGAATTAAATCCCTGGGAAAATGCTGGCTTCCCAGTAGATGCACTTCCTAAGAGCCCCCTCCTTCCGTCTATTCCCAGTGTGCCCTATTCCTTGTGGCCTGCAGTTTCATGGCCCTGCACCATCTGCCCAGTCTATCCTTTCACCCCACGAGCACAGGCAGAAAAACGCTTTATTATTATTTTTAAAATTTTTTGGCGGGGTGTGGTGGCGCATGCTTGTAATCCCCGCGCTTGGGAGGCTGAGACAGGAGGATCGCATGGGTTCGAAGCCAGCCTCAGCTACTTAGTGAGGCTCTCAGCAACTTAGTGAGACCCTGTGTCCAAATAAAATATACAAAAAGGTCTGGGAGTATAGCCTGGAGGTAGAAAGCCTCTGGGTTCCACCACCAGTACCACCAAAAATAAATAAATAAATAATAATTTAAAAAATAAAATAAAATTCTTGGTACTAGGAATTGAACTCAGGGGCAGTCTATCTCCGAGCTACACTCCCAGCCCTACTTTATTTTTTTGTTTGGAAACAGGGTCTCACTAAGTTGCTGAGGGCCTCACTAAACTGCTGTGGCTGGCCTCGAACCTGAGGTATTCCTGTCTCAGCCTCCCAAGTGCTGGGATTGCAGCTGTGTACCACCAGGCCTAGCTAGGAAAACGTTTTTAAGCACTGGAGGACTAGCTCCTCTCCCTTTAGTTCAAGCTCTTTCTCCACTGCTCCCCTCCTCCCCTCCACTTATCTGAACTCTTTTTTTCTCAGGGCTTAGCTCAGGTCCAGGGGTTTGGGGAGTCCTCCAGGTACACTGCTGTGGGCCAAGGCCCACAGAAAAGCACCTGAGGAAGCAGTAAACAATGAAGACAATGAGATTTCCAAGGCATCACTCCTGATACGCTGAGCTTCCTGGCTCACACAGCATATTGGCAAAGCATATTTTTACATATTTTGTTATTTATAAATGGCACCTAAGAACCGGATTCTGGGCTCCAAGACCTGACACTGCAAGAATAAGTTGTGTGACTGTAAACAAGCCATCCACCCTGGAGATGGACTGTCCTACATGTAAGAGCCGGAGGGGAGGTGGGGTGTAGACGCTCCCTGAGCCTCTGTCCTGCACTGAGAGGCTTCAGAGCCCAGCTGCCACTGAGATGAACTTTTAACACCTCCCCACCCTGCCTCCCAATATCTTCTGCTTCCTTCCTGTATTTCTTTCTGGTTCCACCCATCTTTTTCCATTGAAATTCTTTTTCACATTCTCTAACCTCTTGCTTTCATTTAATTTATTTATTTTTTTATTTTTTATTTTTTTGCGTGTCTGGGGATGGAACCCAGGGGCATTCGACCTCCGAGCTACACCCCCTGTCCTATTTTTTATTCTTTATTTTGAAACCGGGTCTCACTGAGTTGCAGAGGGCCTCACTAAGGAGCTGAGGCTGTCCGCGAACCGCGATCCTCCAGGTTTCAGCCTCCCGAATGCTGGGATTACAAGCGTGTGCCACCACGCCTGGCTAATTTTTTAATTCTTAAAAAAAAAAATTTGTGGTCCAGGGGCTTTCTACCTCTGAACTACACCCCCCAGCCATAGTGTGTGTGTGTGTGTGTGTGTGTGTGTGTGTGTGTGTATGTGTGTGTGAGAGAGAGAGAGAGAGACAAAGACAGAGACAGAGACAGAGAGATCCTCCTGTCTCAGCCTCCCGAGTATTGGGATTACAAGTGTGCATCTCTGAGCTGGGCGTGGTTCCATACTCGGTAACACATGCACACACACACACACACACACACACACACACACACACACACAAAACCTGTGCATCTCTTATTCTTTAAACTTCTCTAAACCATCACAGCTCACATTCTATTTATTTATTTATTTATTTATTTATTTATTTATTTATTTATTTGAGAACTGGGGATTGAACCCAGGAGCACTCTGCCTGAGGGCTACACCCCAACCCTATTTTTTATTATTTAAAAAAAAATTTTGGGGGGGTGGTACTGGGGTTCCTGGAAGCCCTTTTACCTCCAGGCTACACTCCCAGACCTATTTTTACATTTTTATTTTGGAAACAGGGTCTCCTAAGCCAACGCGCGGGGCTGGCTTCGAACCTGCGCGATCCTCCTGTCTCTGCCTCCCAAGCGCGGGGATTACAAGCGTACGCCACCACTCCCGGCCCATTTTTTTTTTTTTTTAATTTTTGAAAGCGGTTCTCACTAAGTTGCAGAGAGCCTCACTAAGTAGCTGAGGTTGGTTTCAAACCTGCGATCCTCCTGTCCTCACATTCTTACAACGAAAATTTGTAATCCCGGTACCTGAGAGGTTGAAGACAGGAGGATCTCAGGTTGGAGGACAGCCTCAGCAAGTAGTGAGGCCCTCATCAACCCGAGCAAGACTGTTTCAAAATAAAAATAAAATAGGGCTGGGTCGGGGTGTAGCTCAGAGGTAGAATGCCCTTGGGTTCAATCCCCAGTACCCCCTACACAAAAAAAAACTCTTAAAGTTAGCTTTCCTAGGGCCCACTGCTTTCTTTTTCTTTTTTTTTTTTGGGGGGGGGGGACCGAGTCAACAAACACACACACACGCAGTCTGCAAAATGCTGCCACCCACACTGGAAAACCTAGCCGCCCTCTCCACTTTCGGGACGCGGTGGGGAGGCAGGTCACGGTGAGGGGCGAGCGCGGGCAGGGTGGTACCTGGGGGCTGGCCGAGCCGGCGGGGCTGCTTCCCGGGTGCAGAGTCGCGGGCCGCCGCCGGAAGGCTGGCAGAGCCGCGCCCAGGGCCGGGGCGGGCCCCGCGCAGCCCAGCCCAGCCCCGCCGCCGCCCGCGACTCAGGCCCGCTCCGGCCGCAGGCCTGGGCGGCCGGACCCGCCGTGCCCGAGTGGCCGGAGAGGGCCGCTCACTGAGCCGCCCGGCCAGGGCTCCGCGCCCCTCCACCCAGAAAATGCGGTCGTGATCCCACCCACCCCTCCGAGGGGCGGCCGGGAGGAAAGAGTCGGTTTTAACTCGCGTTTATTTGGCAAGAGGATGGAGATGTTTATTTGCTTGGGGATGTTCTTTGCAGAAGTGTTTCAAATGGAGAAAACCGGAAAGAGCTTTAAGAGGGAGCATTCGTTTCCTCTCGAAATGGTGGCTGCGTCGTGAGCCGTGGGGTGGCCAGGGCCTAAGACCAACGAGTCACGTTGTTAGGGTGAGCCCTTTGGGGGGCGTGCAGGACTCTTCTTAGAGCGAACTTTCATGAGGGGAGGGCTGGAGGGCGTGTGTGCGGCTGAGCCCGGCCTGGGAGTCCTGAGGCAGGGGGTCCTGGTCTGCTCCTCTGACCCCCTTAGAGAGGATGATCTCAGTCCCCCGTCCCCAGGCGGACTACCTGGTGGTCTGATGATCTGGTCAACTTTAGGGTCATGGGGCTGATTGGGGTCTTCATTATCTGATTGACAGATAAGCTGGAGGGCACCCTAAATTTGTTATCAGTGCACCGGGCAATTAGAGTTTATTTTAGTTAACCCTAGAATATACAGATTTCTCAGAAATTTGGGAGCGTCAGGCCTCTAGGAAAGAGAACTGGTTTGGGGATTAAAAGTTGAAGCACTTCAGCTCCAGTTTATTCATATATATAAATATAAATATATAAATAAATATAAATATATATATATAGTGTATATATGGTATATTATTCATACATTATATTTTTTTTTCTTTTTGCAGTACTGGGGATTGAACCCAGGTACATTCTATCTCTGAGCTACA